>NC_056725.1:1925192033-1925517033 GCF_019279795.1 Protopterus annectens | reverse complement strand
AACTGCCTCATGTACACAGACAAACCTCTTCTCCTACCACCAAACACTAATATATGTGAGAGATGGAATTATACAGCCAAACTGGAGGCAAAGCTCTCTCAACCCAAGACTGGAACTGAGAGTCAAGAGGAGAAGGGTAATACTTGCAACACACCACCAGTCTCACACAGACCTAATAAACCAACCGGCAAATAACACACATGAATACATGAAAACATAGTCGGAGGCTCTAAATAAAAATCTGCTAAAGCAACAGAGAACTCCAAAGCAGACATCCAACCTCCACACCCCATCACCAACCATGAAACACATACTTCACATAATCAGTGTGCCACACAATCACAGCCCTTAAGGCAAAATAACATACCCAACACACTAGTAATAGGCGACTCTATAGTCAGGCACACTGATGTCCCACTAACTAGGCTGGACAAGGAGAAGATTACAGATAGCTGCCTGTCGGGCGCCAGGATCCGCCACTTAACACAGGCACTCAGGTCACCCCAGAACAAGTACAAATACGGCTCTGTCATTGTCCATGTTGGTGTGAATGACCTCACACGTACCTCCCTGGACTACATGAAGAGAGACATTGAAGAGCTCTCTGATCATGTAGCCCAGGCCAATATGACCCTGACACTGAGTAGCATCCTGCCCTCACCAAGAATGATGCCACAGTATAAAAAAAAAAAAATGATCAATTTCAACAATTGGCTAAGTTTCTGGTGTCATTCAAAGGGGATCCAGTATCTGTCCTCCTGGGATGACATGCTCAACAAGCCACGATGCTTCGCAAGAGATGGCTTGCATATGTCACCCTTAAGCTTTTGAATACTGGCCAAGGCTTTTGTCACCCCCATAGTGCCTTTTTTAGGCAAGGCTCAAAAGACAAACTCACCACCATAAATAGCACAAGTAACCAAAAACTGAGGGTAATGCTACTCAACGCCAGAAGTGTAAACCTCAAAATGCACGCACTCGAGGCACTCCTCAGTATGGAGAACATCAACATCTGTGCAGTAACAGAAACCTGGTTTAAGGCTCCTGAGAGCACCCCAGCACTACTAGGCTATAACTCATACCATACCTTTCGGCCACAGAACCAGGACCAAAACACAAAAGGGCGGGGGTGTATCCATATTCATCAAGGATACCCACACCTCCAGGTTAGTGGCGCAGCACAATGCAGAGATCATCCATGTGCAACTAACAGGCAAAATTGCAATCCAAATTGTAGCTTGCTACAGATCACCCATCATGACCCAGGACCCCCATTCCGCATTTCTGGAGACACTGGGAAATATGAAGGTCCTACAAAACACCTTAATACTGGATGATTTCAATTACCCAAACAAACTGGGAGAACTACTTAAGTACTAACTCCCTTGCCCAACGCTTCCTAGAATTTATAAACTTGAATGTCCTGGATCAACTGGTCAACGCCCCCACCAGAGGGAACAACATATTGGACCTGGGCATCACCAACATGGGTGACCGGTGTTCCATACCAGAGGTCAACCCCTTGCTGGTTAGATCAGACCATAGACTAATCACTCTGGATAGCCACATTCCGCCCCCACCCACAACCAAGGAAACCACTGTGAAAAACTTTTCAAAAGAAAATTTCACGTTACTTAAGACAGAGGTGGAAAGGTTCACAGTCCCCATGCTAAAGGACAATGCTGTCCAAGCTGCTGAAACCTTTAAAAAGGCATTTTATGAGCATCTGCAGGAATGCATGGATCGTGCTATCCCAAGTAAAACCAAGACTCACTCCTCCAAGAAAAGGAAACCAGTCTGGTGGACCCCTGCCATAAAACAAGCTATACAACAGAAGGAGGAAACTAGTACAGAAAAGAGTAAAATCCCAAGAAGGAAAAACATTCTTGATCAGTATTAGCAAGAAACTATGATCCCTCATTAAATCATCCAAGGTTAGTTTCGAAAGAAAAATTGCCAATGACTCCAAAGATGACATAGCTAAAGAACGCTTTGTGGTTAAGAACCTAAGTGGAAACTCTCAGATCTGCTCTGAGTTAGTGCAGAATGGCACAAAATACACTAAACCGACTGATATTGCCAACATTCTGGCAGAACTTCAACCCCTCTCTCACCCCCTAAAGGGCCCATAACCACACCAGACGAATGTAGGGCCCCATCAATCACTGACACACAGGTTAAAACAGCCCTATCCAAAGCCAAAAACACAGCTTCAATGGGACGGATGGTGTCCCAGGCTGTGTCTTACAAGAGCTCCAAAATGAACTAACCCTTCACCTAAACACACTGTTCAAACTCAGCCTCTCTACAGGCTACATACCCACAGAGTGGTGCACAGTAACAGTTATCCCACTCCACAAAGGCGGAGCCACAACAGACCCTGGGAACTATCGCCCTATAAGCCTGTCTAGCCTGGTCTGCAAGGCTATTGAGCGCATCATCATGGAACTCATTAACAGAGACATTGGGAACCTCTAAACCTTGGACTCTACCCAGTTTGGCTTTGTTAAGGGCAGATCATGCCTCCTAAACCTGGTGGACTTCTTTGAGACAGTTAACAAGGCATTAGACAAGGGAAAGGAGGTCCACACAGCCTACCTAGACCTCACAAAGGCTGTTGACACCATTCCCCATTCTAGTATTATGGACAAGCTCACCAGCTTAAACATAAACCCCTACGTCACGAGATGGGTTGCCAACTGGCTCATGTATAGAACCCACATGGTGAGAGTTGCAGGCTCTATGTCCGACTCTAAACCGGTTACAAGTGGCATCCCCCAGGGCTCAGTCCTAGGACACCTCCTGTTCGGTATATACTTCTCAGAGGTACAGGCAAGCATAGGAGGACTATGGCTGACCAAGTTAGCAGACAACTGCACACTAGAGGCCATAACTGATTCTCCGGCTAATACAGACACCCTCCAGAAGGGTCTCAATGAGACTGATACCAACTGTCAAAATCATGGCCTCAAGCTAAATGCCAAAAAGTGCATAGTCATCCGCTTTGGAAAAAATAAAGTACCCGCGAACTACTACATAGGTGATAGCCCCTAAATACAGAAAATGTAATAAGGGATCTGGGGACCCAAGTAGATAGTAATCTCTCCTTTGATAATCATATTGCCAAGGTGGTTAGAAAATCCTACGTGGCCCACCTAATCACAAAAGGGTTCGCATCTAGAACAAAAAAGAGGTTATTGTGCCTCTCTACTCATCACACATTAGACCCATCATAGAATACAACTGCCCATTTGGGATGTACCTTACAAGACACCTGCAACAGGTGGAAAGACCACAAAAGTACCTCACCAAGACGATTACTGGCCTCAAAGAGATGTCCTATGCAGCAGACTCAAGAAACTCCAGCTGTACTCGGTTGCATACCGTTTACTCAGAGGAGATCTCTGCCCGACATACAAGGCCAAGTCCAAACCAGAATTGATGGACATGGTCCACCTAAAAAAAAACAAATCCCAGAGAGCCACACGCTCTAGAGATATAAACCTCAACACAATGATAAATAGGACATGCTGGAGGGATAGATTCCTGTCACAGAGACGGCCCATGCTTTGGAACAGGATTCCAACAGACATCAGGCAGAGCCCCTCACTAACACTCTTCAAGAGAAACCTTGATGGGAAACAGAAAATTTACCCCAGGGATCACTGCAGTGGCTCTGCTAGACAGTGGCGCAGGGAACTAATGGCTCTGCTGGAAAGAGGCACAATGAACTAATCTAAGGAGGTGGTGAAAGCCAACACATTCTGGCTAGGTTTATAAATGCCCTTGGGCAGATAGCCTAGTACATACTATGAACCTATATATACACACACACACACACACACACACACACACACACACACACACACACACACACACACACACACACACACACACACACACACACACACACACACACACACACACACATACATACATATATATATATATATACACACATTATATATATATATATATATATATATATATATATACACATATACATATATACATACATACATACATACATACATACATACACACACACACACAAACCCCCACCCAAAGGGAACTTCTCTGACGAATAATGGAGCAGTGTTAGCTGATCACTGATCCTCGAAAACCCACACAAGAGTACCCTTCAGTGTCAGGAAAGCTCTGGATGGCTTGGCACCCAAACCTTATATTCACTAATGGTTTGGGCATGTGGAAGGGTGCTTTGAAAGCTGGTTGGCAGTTATATACTTTCCAGGATGCAACCCATACGTGTTAGGCTACTTTAACAGTGATCAATATTAAGAACATGTGGATTATTTAAGCTATAATCCATAGCAACTGTGTAAATTACATTGATATTTGCTCCTCTCTAATAGTATACATCTTTTCAGGGTAAACCTGAGGTGGTATTCATACCACTACAGGAAATTTGCCAAAGGCTTTGGGGAACTTCTCCAGCTATTTTTGACAGATGCTGTGGGACCTTTTACATCCACCTGAGCTACCACCAACACAAGCAAATGAGGCCTTGGTTTAATATCTCACCCTAAGGAAGGAACATTGAGGAGTGTATCACCCTAAGGAAGGAACATTGAGGAGTGTAGCACCCCTGTTAAACTACACTGCACTGTCAAGCAACCAATATGCATGGTGTGGGAGTAGAACCTACAGCCTTCTGCACCAAAGGCGAGTGTACTACATGTTGCACCACTGACCAGTAGTGCAGGTATGGTGAAGGAGGTAGTTGCCCTGGGTACAAAGTATTGGGTGGGGTGCGATCAGCCTGTCCCAAACACTCTTTAATGAATACCAGCTTTCAGAAGTCAGTATTGAAGCTGTGTTCAGACCACACACCCTGTGCAGTCTAAACTGTAGCAACTGCTGGATGAATGGAGAAACACAATAGTCATCCCCCTACACAAAGGTAGGACATTAACAATCCCAGGTAATTTTTGACCCATAAGTCTGACCAGCCTTACCTGTAAGGCTATGGAAAGCATCACTATGGAATTAATAAGGACTAAGGTAACACTCGACCCATGCCAATTCGGTTTTGTCAAAAGTAGACTCTGCGTGCTTAACCTGATCTACTTCTTTGAGAAGGTTACTGAAGTAATGAATGGGGAGGGGGGTTGCTACACAATACATATCTAGATATCACAAAGGCATTGAACACCATCCCCAGCTCAGTTGCTGTTTCTAAATTATCCCAGCTAAACATTAATCCCTATGCAACTTGAATAGCAAGCCCAGTAAATTATGGTAAGCTATTTTTTGGAGGAGATACAGACGCTATCACTTGTGATGGACCCCAGGATTCAGTTCTTGGGCCACTACTCTTTGACATCTACTTCTCAGAAGTCAAAACTAATGTAACTGGTTTGTGGTTAACCAAGTTTGCAGATAACTGTAAACTTGGTGCCATCATACACTCTCCAGAAGACACCAAGATCCTCCAAGAGGGCTTTTCCCAAACCAACAGCTAGTGTGAAAACCATGGACTAAAGTTAAATGCCAAAAAAAATGCATAACAGTCTCATTTAGCAAACATGATGTCCTCTGTAGCTATCACACCAACAATACACTCATGAAAATTGATTCAATAGTTTGGGACCTGGGAAACTACACGGATAAACTGTCCTTTGATCACAGTGTATCCACTATCGTAAGAAAGTCTTTTTTTCATTCTACAACTTATTAGGAAGGACATGATTTCTAGGTGCAGTGATGTGATCATTCCACTGCAACGAGAACTTAGGCCGATCACTGAATGTAAAGCTGGTATTTACCTGTACAGTCACTTAACACCACTTGAATGATTGAAATGCTTTCTTACCAAGAAAATCAAGGGCTTAAATCAAATAAAAAAACTATAAATCGGCAGTCTCAAACTCTTGTCCTCAGTAATAGATAAGCTATTGACGGGCAATCTCTGCCTCGCATAAACACCCTATCCTTTCAAGATTTACTGCACATCCACAAGTCCAAAGGTGGAACAAACAGTCACTTAAGGAATCTAAATCTTTTCTGCAACATATATAGAAAATGTTAGAGGGAGAGGTATGTATCTCAGAGAATACCATTTCTTTGGCACAGTCCTCCTCTCCATATAAAGCAAAGTACTTCCCTTACCCTACTCAAACAATCTGGAAAAAAGGATGGGAAAGACTGGTTCAGCACCCATGTCCTTTACAGCTGGGGTAACATATTAATGCTCGGAATGCCTCAGAGTTATTCGTACTTAAGGGCTAAAAACTTAATTTTAAAACTGGGAATGCAGAGCTAGCATTGTAAAGATCCTCCAAAATAAATAAAACACCAAGCCACAACAGCGAACACAAGCTCAATGCAAAATATTGCACTTTTATTACAAAATAATAAAAAGATAAGCACTTTTGTCTTGAAAAGACGTCAGATAACAAATTCATCAAGATGGAATACTTAAATACTTTTAATTTAATTACATGACTGATGAGCCCCTTCCTTTGCACGCACAAATAAAAACAAAGAAGTTAAAAGGTCTCCGCGTATACTCCCTGTAAAAAAACATTACTAATACATAAATTTAACAATGTCTGTATTTATTGTCTAAACATTAAAGGTAGTGCAATAAATACAAATTCAAAACCTTAAAAAGAATTAAATAAAGTGAATACTCTATTCGTTATTCAAATTACATAGACCAATCAGTGAGCCATAGCTTTTATTTTCAGTAGGCTAACAATAGAGGTGTGTTTGTTGAGCCCTGGCCAATTACAAGTATTACACTGCAGCTGGCAATGCAATTCTTTATTTCCAGTATCAGTGGCCAACGTTCGCCCTTTTTATTTCGTTCAAGTATAATAAATTTAAAATCAAGCTCGGGAAAACTTTTAAGATGATGAAAGAGAGCATTAACTGTTTTTTTCTTTCCTGATTTCGTAAATGTGCTCGTATATGCAGTCCTTTAACCCCCTTTCCATTTTCCCCCGATATAAAATGCAGGGCACTTTTCACATAGTGCACCATATACTACTACAACACCATCACAACTGAACTTACCATTTATGAAGAGGTCATGATTATTAATCCTAAACGTCTCCTCTACTTTTATATACTTAAATAATTGCAACACACACATTTAGACACACAGGTTTGCTTATACTGTTTATTAGTATTTACACTTTCAAAGATGTTTTTAAAAGGGTTCACCTTTCTATATACTATACGGGGGGGTTTTGCTAGTTTCATTTCCCCAGTTTTTGTTCAGGATCCATCTGATCATGTTACTGTCGAGGCTGAACATTGTCACCAGTGAGTTATGGGGGAAGACAGTGTCATTTCTAGCAAAACCTTCATTTCAGCACACCTCTCTCCCAAAATCCCCATTTAAAATCTTATCGAAGTGCTCAGAATTTCCTTTATTACTAACCTCCCTGATCATATTTTTTGCATAGCCCCTTTTCTCAAACATATGCCTTAGGTTATTACATTCTTCAAAAAAGTGCTCATCGGTAGTAACCATCCAAGCAGCTCTCACTGATTGCCCTTTTACTACAGCTCGTTTTTTCTTTTTTTTGGGGGGGGGGGCTGGTTGAGCACTAGAATAGTGTCAAAAACAACTGGAGTATGTGGGCTTTATACAGATACAGGAGATATACCTACGTTGATTATAGTAATAAGCTATTCTGTCCCTATTGATTTCATGTGCAAAATTCATAAATGCAGTACTGTTATTAATATAGTCCAGGAATTCATGTATTTTAGCTATACTATCCTTCCACACTATAAAAGTTATCGTCCAAATAACACAAGTACAAGTACCATGAGTCTTTATATTGTGTAGGGAATAGTAAAGTATTTTCCCACCGTATCATAATGTTAGCAAATAAGGAACCACAGGGGGAGCCCATAGCTACCCCCTTCTTCTGCAGATAGTATTAAAACAACTAATTAATTTATGAGGGGCAAAACTAACTCCAACAGCTCCACATGCAAGTTAATATGTTCCTGCACCATCCCTCCCCACAAAAAGTAGTCACAAAACCATTGAATCCCTAAATCACGAGGGATTACAGAGTACAGAAACCACACATCAATAGTGACCAATACAACATTCTCATTAAAATCAACATTATTAATTCTCGCTAAATGAGGGAAGAGTTGCACAGACCAACCACTGTAGACATCTACTGTGCTGTACAGTATAACCAAGAGAGGAAAATGGATTATAGACAGAGTGCCATGACAGGGCTAGCCACCAGACCATGTAAAATATGGCTCTAGGTGATTTGGTCATGTTGATTAATATAGCCAAAATGGGCATGGGTATTTGCCAGTGATAAGAGGGTTGAGGACCCAGCCTAAGGATGAAAGGGATGCATGTGCACATACTGACCATTGTGTGCCTGCCTTAAAGCCCAGCAGTCCTGGGTCACTAAACTACTGGCTGGCCTGTGTCCAGCTGCCCAGTTTGGAATACCTGGAATAGTTCTGTTGAGCAAATGCTGGAAGTAAAACTAATCAACCTGCCAAACATGAACTAAGAATTGCTACAGTTAATGTAGTTTCACTGACAATACAGAGTTTGGAAGTGGATGACATGATGGTAGGGAAGAGGATGGTTGGACATCCTATGTATTCAGAAGACAAGAGTAAAAGGCAGGGCAACAAAGCCACTTGGCTCAGGTTGCAAGGCAAAGAGAATAAAGAATATAGTCAGACACCCTTCATAAGTTACGCCAGCAACAATCTGCTCACCAGTTTACAGGACATCAAAGACAGATGGAAGGAGTACTTTCAGCAGCTTCTGAATGAAGAAAACCCAACAGATACTGTACTGCCTCAGACATAGCCTACAATAAGAGAAGAGGACGAGCTCGCCATACAAGTAGCAAGAGTAGCACTAAGGAAAATGAAGTTAGGGAAAGCAGCAAGCTCAGATGAGGTCATAGCAGATATGATAAAGATGTTGGTTAAGATAGGAGAGAAATGGTTCCTGAGGGTACTCACAGCAGTATGGAGAGAAAAGCATACCCCACATGACTACAGAATAAGCATACTAGTGCCAGCGTTCAAGAACAAAGGGGACATTCACAACTTTGGGCACTACAGAAGTATCAAAGTCCCGTCACATTGTATGAAAGTTCTGGAAAGTACGATTGATAAATATGTGGAGTAGTAGAAAGTAAGATGAGAGACAAAGCAGTTCGATTTCAGAAAAGGATGTGGCATAACTGACTGGATGTTTGCAGTGAGACAGGCAGTTGAGAAGAAGCTAGAGATGAGAAGAGAGTGTAAATGAGCATTCCCAGATGTCGAAAAGCATGACAGGATCCCAAGAAAGCTGATTTGGGCATTCCTGCACTGGTTCAGTGCCCCAGAAACACTGGAAAAATTAGTGCAAGCAATGTACAAGGACCCAATGGCTTAAGTACGAACAGTTTTTGGTCTCGCACACCCTCTGTATCAGGGTTCAGCTCTTGAGACCACTGCAGTTCATAATGGTGATGGACTACTTCAGCAAACAAGTTGGAGGGGACAGTTGAACAAAGTTGCTTTATGCAGATGATGTGGTATTACATGCAGACACTGTGCAAGAACTTCAGCAAAGGACAGGAGAATTAAATGCTAAACTGAAGACACAGGGGATGAAACCAAGTACAGGTAAGACCGTTATAATGGCAACAAATGGGGAAATGAGAAGAAGCTAAGAAACGAGACAGAAGGGAAAATAGGGGAACAAGTTAAAAGCTTCAAGTACCTGAGAGGGGTGACTGAAGAGAAGGGAACTCTGAATGTGAATGTAAAAGCTAGAATCAGAGGGATTGCAGCCAACTAGCACAGAGTATCAGGGGTATTATAAGACAAAAAAAAAAAAAGTAACGTATACAAAACAGTGGCATGACCATAATACTTTATGGTAGTAAGGGCAGAGCAGTTGAGGAAGCTAGAAGTGATGAAGTACATGAGACAGGTAATAGGATGCACACTGTGGGGCTGATGAAGAAATGAGGGCATAAGAGCAGAAGCCAAAGTAGTTCCAGTTACAGAAAATGTCAAAGCAAGCCTGTTCTCGATTATAGTGGTTCAGGCACGAGCAGAAGACAATCTAGTGAAGATTTGAGACAGGGAGAAAGAAGGCAAGAGGAAATGAGGGTGTCCAGCAAAGTGGTGGATGGATTGTGCAAGAAAAAAGATCTATGACAGTTAGGCATGAGTGTCGAAGAAGGTAGGACAGTGACACTGAAGAGCGAGCGAGAGAGATGGCAACAGTTGGCATGACACCCTGACCACTTTAAAAAATGTGAAGAAGGTGGCCGATTATGAGTCTGCTGCACTACTAGATCCATAACTTCATCGCCTTCCAACACTCTAATAAGGCTCATATTTTTCCTGCAAACTTCTCTATCCATCACAACTAACTGCCACTGTGCATTTTCCACCTGTTTCGTTTGCTTTACCATTAATCTCAACAAACTGCTGCTTATTTGGCATTGAGGTGAATTGTTAATTTTGCAGGAAGTCATCAATGTCTAAGCCAGTCACCTCAGACAGATAGGTAAAAGACTTACCAAACTATGCATCTTCTTTCACATTAAGTTGATTTAGCCTCTACACAACAGCAGCACATCCTTTTTGGGTTACAACACCCAGTGGCAACACCCATCTGTTTCTCAAAATTTGCACTGTCCACTGTACTTTCAGCATCATAACTCAGAAGATGGCACTATCATATAAATTCCACCTCAAGTAACATATCATCATCAAAAATGTATATTTTTTTTATTTAAATTTTGCCGGATGTATGAAGTGGCCCAGGGATGCAGACAATTCTGTGAAGCAGTTTGACCTCCCCAACACAGTACCTTTTTAATCTTTTTGTCCATCTCCACTTCCATTCAATTCAATGAACCCAAGCAGTCTAAGGGTGCTGTCAAGCTACTCTAAAAAACATTACCCCAAGGGAGATCAACCTCTAGCCACTACTACAGTCAACATTACAGCATATGGTTCTCACACCCTCCCTCAGGATGGGGCAGTTTGAGTTTTCAGCTTCAATCTGTTCTACGCAGCCAACCCTCTTACAGAAGGGATACCACATGAGCCACAGTCATTCACTGAATAGTCAGATGTAAAACTATTGTACTACCAAGCAAATGCTTTTACAAAGCAAAATCTAATATACAAAGATGGAATAACAAGGACAATAATCTTTACTATCTGCATTAACATTACATGTTAGATATTTTAAGATTTTATGGGAAAATACAAATTTTAATTTTTTTTTTACTGGAAAAATAAAGATAAATAACTGCTCTGACAACCAAGAAACGGTACAAAGCATGTGCATGAAAGATGAAAAATGCATAAAAAAGATATTTATTAAAGCTAACACAGTAATCCTACTCTCAAAATGATGGCCCCTCGCTAGTGTAAAACTCTCTCTTATGGATTCAGCACTGCCTTTCTAACTTTACAATAATCTTAAAATATAAGTTTACACTCGCCTTCCTTTCAAGTGTATATAGCTTATAAGATGCCATTATAGCATGGAGCATAAAAAAAATCACCAATTTAGTCTACCTGTTAGTAAGGTCTGGCTATCCCAAGGAAAAAGACTTGAATGCATCCATCTGCTTGTTTACTCAGCCATCAGTTAAAAAAACTGAATCACTAGGTTACTCCTACTAATTTTACAAATAACATGCAAGCCTCTAATCAATAATTCTAAAATTTTTTGAACCAGTTTTACCATTTTTTTCAAAAATTTTCAGTTTTACAACGTTTTCAAAATGAAGGCAGATATGCCTTTCACATTCTGAGAAACATGGAGATTTTTACAAAAAAAGTGCAATCACCCGGACACCACAAAGATGTGACAGTAAGGAACACAGACAGGCAATTTAACCTTAAAATGTTACTCACTAGAAAACCATTCATTCACCAGTACCTACTTTATCCAACTCAACGACAAGAAGGAGCCAGAGCCTGTCCTAGCACTCAACCGATTTAAGACAAATCTATCACAGGACACATGAACACATTCACAGACAAACGCATGCACATCTAAGAGCAAGTGATCATGCCCCAGCATCTAACATACCACCTGGAATCTGTTAAAAAGACACAGATTCAAAAGCCCTAATATTTGGAGAACATGCAGAAAAATATAATGGAACTTCACTAAACCAAACTGAAAGCAACTCCAACTGTACTCTTCTACAAGCAGTTCCCCCTTGGATGAAGTTGTCACTTCAGTTCAGTAGTCTTAGTAACACTAACTAGGTTTTCTACACTCAAGGTGGGGGGGGATATTTAGATACCAGTTCTTGGCACTGGGCTGTCAGTGAAGTGATGGCTTGGCACTGGGCTGTCAATGAAGTGATGGCTAACGGACACCATCTCTGTGGGAAAAAAACAGTATAAAACCAACACTTCCTTTGACTTTGACATTCTTTTCTTTGGCTTAGAAATTGCAATTCACTAGTAAACATTCATATTTCCTTAGCCAACAATGTCAATATGCAAGAAATAAAAACTGGAAAGCCATATACCAATTGTTTTACCTTGACCATAGTCTTACACTAATACAAATGGGTGCACCTTTTTTTGTCCCTTCTCTCTTTCTCATTGTTCAGATTTAAGAAATGGAGGCAATGTAAAAAAATCTGGTTAACAGAGTATGACAATAGAAAAATTAATGTGCTTTTTCTCATTCTTGAATAGGGGAATGACTGAGTTAAGGCCAATACCTTTTACATTATTAAGTTTTAACAGAAAACAAGTTAATGAAAAAGAATATTGAATATTACAAATGCTTTTTTCTAGTAAACAGTTTTGTATCTGGTTCTGCCTCTACCAGACATTCTGATAAAGAGAAATAGCTTGCAGAAATGTTTTCTGAAAGCATTTAAGTGTTTTCCCAGCTGATACAGCTATAAAGATAATGCAAAACCGGACAACATTTAACAGAATCACAGGTGCTACTATTTGTCTTAGCATGGATAAGCTTTCTTGTAGTTGAGCTCGAGTCTGTGTGTGTGTGTGTGGCTGTCAGCTTCGAACATTTGTTCCTATTAGGAGGGAAAATCGTCAAAATGTATAGATGTACATAGTTGTGTGCATTATTATCAAGTTAATAGGTTTTAGGGGGATATTGAGGGGTTTCAGTAAAACAAAAAGTTCTGTAAGATGTAACAGGAGATGACAGGAAACAATTATATAAAAGATTAACCTGCCAAACAGTGCGTGCATGTAACATGTAAGATGGAACTAATAATTTAACCAAAAATCTGTCACACATAAAATGTGGGAATAATAATCTCTCAAGAATAGGATTCTTTCATAATGTCTTTAAACTTTAATGGCCTCAAAGATAAACACAAAAAAGAAAGAGTAGTGAATTATATTTAAAAACGTAGAGTGCAAACAGCTATGCTACAGAGACACTTGGAATCAACTGAAAATGCAAATTTGATAATGAAAGGTTTTCATGATGGCTACTCAGCTGAATACATGGGGCAAAGGAAGAGAGGAGTACTTATAATAACTGCAAGAAGAGCTCCAATAGTAATAGAAGAGAATAAAAAAGACAATTATGGTAGATTTGTAGTACTAAGGGGCTAATGGCAAAGGAGGAGGATTACACTGCTGTGTATTAGTATTCCACAGAAAACTGCTATAACAGAGCTTAAAAAAATTCTGGGAGAAAATCAGCTTTCAGTAAGGAATATTACTTATAGGTGGGGAATGGAATTCGATTTGCAACAGTGAAGATATGTCGGAGGGGCCCAGAAGGGAAAATATAACAAAGCAGGGTAGATTTTCAAAAAAATTTATGAAAATATTTGGCATGGAAGATGTGAATTTAGTACTAAGAGTTCGGACTGAATTTACATATTTCCCAATATACAAAAAACTGGGCTAGGCTAGACAGAATTTTCATTTCACATGAGCATGTGCATTTAATTGAAGGTTTCGATATGCACTCAATAAATACTTCAGATCATGTGCCAATAATAACTAAAATAAAAACACAGGGTAATGAAATAAAAATAAGACACTGACACTTTCCCACCTATCTGTTGAAGGAAGAGGAATTTAAGGAATGGGTAGTGGAAATTACTGAGGAGCTATTAGAGAATATGGAATTTTTTTCTGAAAATATAGCTAGAGAGTGGGATAAAATTAAATAGGAATTTAAAAATAGGGCATAAACATTTAATAAAAATAATTGAGATAAAATAGGGTGGAAATTAAATAAAAGGAGATATGGTTAAAAAGTAGCAAGAATTATTTAGAGGGACTGACAAATGTTAAATTACTGCAAAACGGGGAATCTCACAGAACAAGAAAAGGAGCAACTGCAGAATGCTAAACAGAAAATAAGAGATTACCAATTGTTGTTAAACAACTGTTTTTTGATAGCTCTAGAGCACAAAAACATTTAGCACAATGACTTAGGCAACAGAAAGTAGAAAGGGCTGTTACCAAGTTTAGGAAGCCAAGTGATCCTGCAGAAGTATTAGAAATATTTTGGAAATAAAAAGTCTGTATAAAGCAGAGAAATATGGGAATCAAGAAAAGGTTCAAATGGAAACGTTTATGGAAGAATTAAATAAGCCAAGGTCAGAGGTAGAGGAGGCTCAATTACTAACAGTTAGGAGAGGAAGAGACGGGACAAAAATGGTGATGTATAACCAATCTACAGGAAAGTCCCCAGGAATAGATGGTATTCTTGTAGAAGTTTGGAAGCTAGGAGGAAAAGAAAAACAAAACGATAAAAGATCTGGAAGGTTTTGTTTAGCAGTATTTTAAAAGGAGGGAAAGTACCAACATCCTGGAAGAAAGTGGTAGTAGCTGTAAAGCCTAAAGAGAGAGTAAAGATCCATCAGATTCAGCTTTATACAGTCCCACTTCAGTACTAAATTATGATTACAGTGTTTGTCTATAATGGCTAAAAGAATAGCAAAAAAGTGATGTCAAAATTGATTGCAATGGACCAATGTGGTTTTGTGGAGGGAAGGCAAACATCTGACAACATTAACAGAACAGTGATGATGTTGTTGGTAGGTCTTAATACACAGAAAGCATATGACAGTAAGCTGGGACTTTATGAGCAGAGCAATGGAAGCATTTGCATTCCCCGATAAAAATTATAAGGTTAATTAGGATATATGAGGGATCGCTAGGAAAAATTAAAGTGGGTGAGGTCTTCCCTGATGATCTCTTCTTTTGCAGAGGAACAGGCAGGGATGCCTTCTCTCCCCTTTGTTACCTGCATTATATTTAGAACTACTGGCAAAGAAAATAAGGGACTCAGAAATTCAAGGATATGATTGGAAAAGCTGGCTCTATTTGCAGAGGACATTATTTTATACCTGACAAAAGCAGAAAGGGACATTACAGAGCTGTGGAACATATTGGAAAAGCTGGCTCTATTTGCAGAGGACATTATTTTATACCTGACAAAAGCAGAAAGGGACATTTACAGAGCTGTGGAACATATTGAGGCAGTTCCAAACCTTTTCGGGATACAAAATTAATGAAGCTAAAAACAAAAGCAATGGCAGTAAATTATATACCCACATACAAATTGGTTCTGCAATATCCATACTTCTGGGGACATGATAAAATTATGTATTAAGGAGTATGGATTAAAAATAGCAGTGTGGCAGCTAAGGATATGTGGGAAGAGACTAAACAAAAGATAATGCAAAAACTGAGAAAATGGAAGCTCTGTTATATGGCTATCGACAGTAAGACACAAGCAGTTAAAATGTTTTTAGTCCCTTTAGTCTTCTACACAGGTCAGGCATACTTTTATCAACCAGAGGAGAAGTTGTGGATAGCAAACAATAAAAGAGATGAAGGATTTTATCTGGGAAGGCAAGAATCCAGTGGGATAAGCTTATTCTTCCAATAGAACAAGGAGGACTGGGATTACCCAAGTTGAAGGGGTATTTCAGAGCAACACAGTTAAGGCTCCTACACAAAGCACAAGCAGAAGACTGTCATTCAAAGTGGGCAGAGATGATGATGAAACAAGGGGGAGGGGACTCAAGTAACAAGGCGAGACTGGGATTTTGGATGCAGACCTTTAAGGAGAACAACAATTATCATGTGGTATATTACATTCACAAAGTAGCAGAAGGTATTCTAACAACTAAGCAAACATCAATAGGGACAACTGCAATTAGGGATACAGACAATAAGAAAGAGGGCGCTGGAATGTACTGGAGAAAACTGGCAAAGGAACCAAGGTATTGGGAGCAAATAACCTGACAGGGAAAGGTAACAAAATGGGAAGACGCCAAGAACTTATTTGGACTGCAGGTTAGACATTGCCTTCCCTATCAAGTACTGATAGGCAAACAGAAAGAACTAGGAGGGTCCTAAACAAAAGACCAGCACTAGTAGAGTTTTAAGTAGAATCTAGAAGAGAACCCGCTGTCAAGTAAGGAATAATTAGGGCATATAAAATATTGTGTGATAACTATAAGAATCAATCAATCAGAGGCAGTTAGGAAGGATTGGGAAGAGAGATTGGATAATCAATTCACAAACAATGGGGGATATATGTATGTCTCCCAAATATGCAACAAAATCTAGAAAATTTACAATCTTTGCTTGGAAGTGTTTACGTAGATAATTTTATACCCCAAGAAGACTCCAAAGAAGTTTTCCTCAGGTAGAAGCAAATGTTGCAGGCGTGATGGAGAAGAAAGAGGTAACTGGTAACAAATTTTGTGTGTGTGCAATGAGTTAGCAGACTTTAAAGATTCCCTGCAGACTGCTCTACCAGAGATGCTGGGTGAGCAAACTGGATAAGTAAGGAAATTATTTTTTGAGCCATGATACAGAATCAGAATTGCCCAGACATAGTAAGGCTTTGATGAGTGTAATTATGGTGGCTGCCAAAAAGCAATTACTAGAAAATGGAAATCAAAGTCTAATCCAACTTTACTAGAAGTAGTGAAGATAGTAACAGAGATAAACCAACTAGAACCGGAATCTTTAGAAAATAGTAGAAGCAAATTACATAGGGAAAATGTGGGATCAATACATGCATAAGAGGAACAAGGTTTAAAAGAAGGCAGGATTTGAATGAGTTATGTAATGGTTGACTGATAATGACTGGAAAGATTAAAAATTATATATAATGTTTGCAGCTACAGTTGTGCCTGCACAGTTTGTAATGAATAATGTTTGCAACTGAGATTGTGTCGCTATGGCTTAATTTTATTTAATATAAAAGTAAAATTGCTTATATCATACATGATAATTAAAAAAAAGTGTGCACATAAAGCTGAAGTACACTGGAATACGGACATTATGTGGATCAGTGGGTTTTGTGTTTGGTCTGGCTCTCAGGCTGGCAGAAGGCCTTCATCTTTCTTTTTGTTTATAATTCTTGACAATGGGCTGTTGCAGACCCGGGGCTGATTAGTTGCAGAACCTGTGTTGATCCAGTAAAAGGTGTTGCATTGCATCCTTGCTCCAGTGTCACGTTTTATGAAATGACACTATTTCATGTCAAACTACAATATAAAGTGCATCACTTTCTTACCCAAACTCATTTGCTCATTTTACTCTGATAGTTTCTATATATGATTTTAAGTATGCTTTAGGACAGCTATCAAATTTATTTACCATATAGAACCGCAAGATATGTTTAATCAGATGTTTCTGCACTAGTAAAGCAAAGTAAACTGTGACATCAATTCTGCTTTTATGCAGTTTTTATGTGCTCCCAAATGCTCTCTAATACTGTACATGACATAACATTTTCAGAACTGCATCTAAAGAAATTTTGGACTCTTAACATATATCTGCTTACATTCCAGACTATGTCTATTGAACCATGGCACCAGCTGTTATAAACATCAGATGTAAATATTATGCTGGTAACATCCATTTCTTGGAATATTCCTTTTTCTCCAAGGTATGGTGATCTCGAAGTAGGTAAATGTTTGTGGTGTGCAGGGGGCTTACAGGGAGGCTTGTCCCTCAAAAGATGTTTAAAGGAGAAAAGTGATGTTCGAGATTGTTCTTCTCCTGTGTTTTTTTCCCCAGATTGTTGGTAAGTAGCATTTTCAGTGCCAACTTTTCAATAGGGAGACAAATGAATGATTGCATGAGCATTTTAAGTTTCAGTATGGAATCTGCGGCATCAAGATCCTTGATGGTCAAGAGGACTGGATTCTTTCTCGCCATACCCATGAACATGCGACTATCAATGGTGTAAAGATCAAAACCAGCAAAGGTATTGGTGCATGTTCCTCTTCAGTGCATCTGAGAAAAGTGGGTGAGCTATCATGATCTGCAACTGATTCAGTAGACTGGGACACAAACTATTATGTGGACAAAGAGTACCAACCACCTACCCTTTCTCCTAATGGTACCTCTCCCAATGCATTCCACAATCCTACGTTTTTAGCAGATGCGCATTTTTCTTATTCAGTCATTTATTAAAGTGGACTAGTCTGATTAACTTAACAGAGATGCAAACAAGAAGTACAAAACATCACTATTGGCTTCCTCAAAATTACAAAGCAAATACTTACAAGTAAACCTCTTATACAACATGCAGACTAATATAATAAAAAATACATATCGAACAGGAAAGACTAGCAAATAGCGGTTTAGAGAATGTCCACTAAGATAAAGGACAATCAGAAAAAGTAAACTTAAGGAAAGAAAAAGTATGAAAGGGGTCTAGCAGTTTTACTCTACGAAGATTCACACAAATGGTTGTGGAGAGCTACTGTCAATTTATTATGTTTTGAAAAAGTTAAAATCTGGAAGTAGTTACATATCACAAAAGCAATGTTGTGGAATACTCTATGGCAATCAGTACTCCTCAGATGAATTAAGAGAATAACAGGAAGATGCAATAACTAGCAGTTGGGTGTGCGGCGGGAAACATTTAGAAACATCAGTTTGTTTAAAGTGATGGAAAAATGTACAGTGGACCTTTACAGAAGGGAGGGTATTAGTGATGGTAAGGAAGATGCAGTGATGGGTTTTACTATCTGAACAACTCATTACTTTAGTATTTTTTTTTTCCTGGTACTTAAAGGTATTTCCTAACTAAACCAAGGGAAAGCCCCAGTTGACAGACTAGTATGTTTGGCAATCTAGTTTCTGGTGTAAGAAAGTTATGTCAACCAAATGGCAAGTTTGAGTTGGTTAAGGTCTCTGTAAACAAAACTGCCAAGTTAGAAATTTAAAAGAAGAGTCAAAATATCTAGGTAATTACAAAAGAAAACTTTAAAAGACAGAGCTGCCTAAAGAGTCAATGGTGTAGAAAGTACAGATGGTGGGAGAGGGCATGGGATTCCAAAGATTTGTTGAATTTGTTTAGCAGGAATTCACAATCTAATCACATTATAAAAGAGTTAGAAATTCAAGTGGAAAGAGAGGCTATTAGAATACAAAATGTTCAGCTTAAGGCGTGATTCTAATTTCATGTAGGTCAGCAGAAAGTGTGTTAACGTAAAAGGGAAAAAAGCTGCTGTAATGGGGCAGATATCATCTGACAAATGTCCCTGCTAGCAGTGCTAAACTAAACATCACCACACTCCATTGACATTCTGATACAATGTTGTGTGTCTAAAAAGGTCGGTTAAAGAATGCTTTGCAACATGAAAATTATAAATATTTCACTGCATCTTCCCATATTTGCTTATCAAAGTAAAATTTCATTATTTAATTTAAAGTTGTTGGACTATGCAGTTGTGAGATCCTATTTTAACTGAAATCCCAGAAACTGCATTTAATTATATGCAAAACACACTCAATAAAAAAAAAAAAAAAAAAACAGTTAATATAAATCACATGTATGCACAAAAGTGCGAAACACACGTATAACAAAAACAGATACACGGTACAAAAAAGCAGCAACACCACCACTTTCTTTACCCACATTTTCAATAAGTTTTTCCAACAATTTTCCTTACAAGCTACATTACTCTGTAAAACTCTTGTATGTCATATAAGCAAGCCATTCCTACAATTTAGCCGATTAATATTTTATTACATTACCTCCATACCAATGCGTACAGTACTAGCAACTCATACCAATGCATACAGTACTAGCACCCACGGTCAAAACTGCTAATGTTTAAAGATACGGTTACACAAATCGGATTTCTTACTAAAAGTATAATAAACTTAAATTTAGTAATATAGACATAAATACAGAGAACAACCACAACATATATATTTTTAATTCATTAACAGCCTAAAAGGTAATTATGCATTTTGTTATCAAGATTCAACAACCTGGGATGTGCATATTGTCAGAACCCAAAAGCTTTTTTTCTGATGTCAGCGAAGGTCTATACTTGATCTTCTTCAATAAAATGCAGTAGGGCATGCGTGTCCATTCCAAACGTTCGACTCCTGAAATCTGTTATTTAGCAGCCAAGTTCAGTACTACACTCTATTGTAAAATAAATAAATAATACCTTACCATAGAAACAGGTGAAGGAATTGTATATTCATTTGACATATCCCCATCTGTTTTATCTACCGGTTTAACATTTTCCGAAATTTTAACTTTTTTTGCCTGGTTCCCTTTAGAGTCCCCAGAAGCATGCTTTCTTTTACCAGCTGCCATGTCTGCGGAACTAAAAACAAAAACTAATAAAGCCCGGTACGACAGCAAAATATGTTCGACTTTTTCCTGATAGCAGCGCCGCAGCGGAAGGAGATGTTAATGCTAATTACAAAGTTGCTTGTAAGGCTTTTTTTGAAAAGTATGAAGGAGAATGCCTCTCCGCTGTCCCTGATTTTCATACATATTTTAGCTTTGTCCATTTTAACCCCTCCCAAAAATGGTAACTTTTGGAGAAAATGTGGTAAATTACATCTATTAAATCATGAGAAAATGTATATTAATTTATATTCTCGCATTCCGTCTCTCTCACTTTAATAGTACTAATAATTTAGTGTGCCTGACTTCCCCTCATTATTTCTGGATTTGTCTTTATTCAGTTGAGAAGCATGGGAAGTGGTCTGAAATTTAATTATTAGAGGCTCCTATCTTGGAGCTAGTTATTTAGGATCTTGTGTTTGTGTATTTATTCAAACCTATAGACAGGTGGAATATAGGTTATGGTGACTATTGGCAAAAAAAAAAAAAAAAACGCCTCATACAACCTAAGGCACTACGCACGAGTAATCAACTCTCATTACCTCTACATTAGAAGCAAACATCACAGCACTGCAAATGTTTTCTCCTATCACACAAATACTCATTGGCAAGCTCTCCCCATGAAATTAAGGAAATTAACACTCCAAATTCAGAATGCAACTCAAAAAGCACTTCTTCATCCAAGACTTAACACAGGAGTCAGGACATATCACCTAACATCTCTTCTTTCCAAATTTCTTCTTTCTCAAGATTCACTGATGACTTGACACACTTTAGAAACTAATATATATTGAACATTACACTGTGCTTGATTGTACATTACTCTGTGTTTGTTCAACAGAAATGTATATACAGTTTTTTCTATGTAATTAGTCTGAGCTACTCTGTTATTGCTTACATTTATGTACTTTTGTTTGTGAAATTGAAATTGCATTTCCGTGGTACAAAAAAAAGCACATATATATATATATATATATATATATATATATATATATATATATATATATAGAGTCAAATATATTTCTTTTGGCAGAAAGTTCCACAATATGTTGGGAGATGAATTAGTATAAACACATTGAGCTAAGCTGGCTAGACAGAAGGACATCTTTATGAAATATGATATTTTCAAGGAAAAGTCTATTTGCCTGAGAAAGACAGTAGCTCCTACTTGGGAAAGCATATGGTTTAGCCATATGAGCAGACTGTTATTTTCATTAATACAGTTTGTAACAGCCACCCCCCCCCCCCCAACACACACACACATAAACTGCATTAAGGCAACAATAAAAGAGATTCTCAGGACCTGACAGTCATGGTGAGAATCTTACTGGAGCTATAGAAAATGGCCCTTCTCCCTTTAGAGGAACAGTGTTGTATTCTGATTTTTTCGGTACTTCCTTATTATAGCTGCCTTGGCGATATAGTTAGGTAAGGAGTAAACAAGGTGATTAATTGTGTATAGTTACACATTAAAACGCCTACCAAGTAATGAATCTTTGAAATACAGTGAAACAACAAATCATTGTGAAGCTCCCCTCCTTTTTTAAAATCTTGCTCATGTAAAAAATCTGTCACAAATATCTCTGTATAGTGCCACTCATTTTCAGCTCCACCACACCACACAATAACCTACATGTACTAAGCTATTTCAAACTGAATCAGTGTGTGTGTGTGTGGGGGGGGGGGGGGTCTTTAAATAAACAAATCTCAACCTTTGAAGAAAAATGGTGGGCCATACAGACTCAGCAGGGATCTGTCACACCTGTAATAGTAAGACAATAAGAATGTATTTGATGTAACACTGGCATATCAAAAAGGGTAAACAATATGCCCTATTTCTTCAAAAGTACTAACCTAGAAATGTACTGTAAAGCTGTCACTGTCTGCAACCAGAAAGACCAACAAAAGTATCCAGTCCTGGACGTTGTTGAAGTGATGATGCAGAAGTTCATTTACTATAACATAATATATGTAATCCTTAAACTGCATCACACAAGACCGCTATCACTGGGGACGCTATAATAAGGAAGTACCTTTTTTTTCCCTAGTGCTCAAACAGAAAACAAATAGAAACCAGTCTAAGAAGAACTATAGAATGGTAACCATTCAGTCTTTCCAATGGCACACACCAGTGTTCCAACCCCAGAGGAGATTCTTGAGTTTTACGTGGTTAGCACACTGGATCCAGTGCATTTTCCCTCTAGTATAGAAAAAGTTTTGACTTTACCAAGTGACTAGCCACTAAAGTAGTTTTGTTAAGGTCATGAGACATCCACATCTTCCCTTACCTAGATGACTGTCTTATAACAGTAGCTGTTCCTGTTTAAGTTTTTGGAACACCTGACAGAAGTGATCCCTTTTCTGGATTCATAGGATTTCACAGTTAGTGAAAAGAAACCAAACTTGACCCATTCCAAGAGAATGGTGTTCTTGGGGACTGTGTTAGACTTCATCAGGCATATGGCATTTTTTGCAATGTACAGGATTCAGAAAATGTGTTGTACTTTCAGTAGGCAGTTCTGTAAATTGGGCTGTCATTCAGGGGTTTCTTCAGGATTCTTGACATATGTCAGCTAGCAGTATAATGATGCAGAATGCAAGACTTTCACATGAAGAAATTCCAGTTTTATCATCAGAACCTTCCAGAAAATACTAAGAAAAGGGAGTGGGGACTGCTTGGTACTTCAGATGTCACATAATGACACATTAGTATGTGAGCAAGCTAGGATGCGCACACTGTAACCAAATGTTTTGAATGGCACTGGTGTAATGAGACCAGATACTGATTCTGCGAATGAAGTTAGTGGCAGTGTACTCAGAGGATTGAAATGTATTAGCAGATACCTTGAGCATCCTCATGGAGGAAGAGCATGAGTAGTTCCTTGGCAAGATTTCAACCTCTTAACTCCAGAATTAGTGATAAATCCAGAAATAATCAGAGACACTTTATGAAATATTAGTACTAGTAACTTGAGAAGTTGACATCTTAAGTAAACTTGATTTAACATGCACTGTTAGAAGTAAAATAAATCTATAACATTAATTATTGTCATTATTTATTAAGGGTAGTCCACTGCCTTTACTTTCTATATTACCAGCTTTAGGTTCTTAGGTTCATGTTAGGCTAATGACCACCAGGGTCTTTGCAAGCCTAGCTGTGCAACCCAACCCAGATTTCTCCCAGAGTTCCTTGGACTTTTATATGGTGGGGTATGTTAATAAAGCGGTACCTACAGGTTATGTGTGTGGAGTGGTATGTTAGTTGGGCATTAATTTACTTACTGTATACTTGTGTCCATCAGAAACATGGGGGCTAGGCCTTGGGTGAATTTGCAATTTCCTATCCAATGATCAAGGTTTCTTTTGAACAGGGTAACAGATGAACTCTACTTCACATAGATGGAGAGCTTATTCCATAGAAAGAGGATAATTTGAGACAAATATCAGTCCCAGCAAAGTTCAGGTCCTTGAATCTAGTGTTTCTGGTATTGTTTGTCTTGTAGATGTGCAAGAGATCCATCAGAGCTGGATCCCAGAATGTATTATATGCTAGGCATAGATCACCTCTC
Organism: Protopterus annectens; assembly: GCF_019279795.1. Lineage (NCBI taxonomy): Eukaryota > Metazoa > Chordata > Ceratodontiformes > Protopteridae > Protopterus > Protopterus annectens. The sequence continues at coordinate 1,925,492,826 of NC_056725.1, read as the reverse complement.
AGTAACCTGTAGGAGACTAAATATGCAGATAGGACATTAAGGCAATCTGTGTAGGACAGGATGATCTAACTGCTGCAATTCTGTGGCTAGGTACATGCCAGTGGAGCATTATACTCAATGTTAGGTCTAATAAGGGCTGAGTAGAGTGGCACTATTACTTCTTTGGACCTGGATGCCATACCCTTGCTTATGAGTTGGAGATTATAGAACAATTTTCTTACTATCTTGGGTATATGTTTGTCGAATGCCAGATTACTGTCTACATATATTCCCAGATCCCTAACTATTGGCTTAACTCTTGAGGTGTTTTGTCCATGAAATAATTAGTGGGTGGACACTTTTCCAAAGGGCAATATAATGAATTTCTTTGCACTGAGTTTTAATCCGTGACTTTTGCACCAGTTATTTGTTTGTGATAGCACCACTTGTAGAATGTTGGTGTAGTGGGGGTGTCTATGATAGCACCTAATTTATAGCCATCTGTTAACTTGGTGAGCTAGAGGCCTTTGACATTAGCCCTGACTTCCAAGAAGTAGAAGCAAAACAGGAGCGGTCCCAACACAAAGTCTTGGGTACTCCATTGGTGACTGGTCTCTTAGTGGAGGTGGTTTCTCTGATCCTGACTTCTTGGGTCCTATCTATGATCCAGCTGGCAATCCAGTGAGTTATGTAGGGATTTATGCCAAATTATGACAGTTTGTCAACAATACCTGAGTGGGGTATTGTATCGAATGCCTTGGCCTGGTCAAGGTAAGCAGAATGCATCATTTTCCCCTCATCCATAGTCACAGTGACCCCCATAAAGAAGTCTACCAGGTTAAGTAGGCAAGACCTTCCCTTAACAAAGCCAAACTGGGATGAGTCCAGTGTCTGTAGGTTGCAAATGACCTTGTTGATCATTTCCATGATAATTAATTCAATGGCTTTGCATATTAGACTTTTCAGACTGATGGATCTGCAGTTCCCAGGGTCAGTTGATGGCCCACCCTTATGAAGAGGGATGACCATTGAAGCCCTCCATTCACCTGGCATATAACCTGTTTTGAGGCTGTTGAAGAGTGCCTCAAGTGGTCCTGCAAGATCATATTTTAGAGTATTTAGCAGCCAAGTGGGGATGTTGTCAGGGCCTACTGAAGCAGTGTTTTTGGTCTTAGACTCCAGGACCTGTTCCCTGTTCATAGTTGGGGTGGATATGCTAGAAGGGATTTCAATGGGGGTAGTGTAGGATGGGGGTGAAGTTAGAAAAATTAATCCAACTACCTGGCATAGGAATATACCCCACAGTCTTCTGTATCAAAGGCAAATGTGCTACCTGTTGAGCTACTGAGACTGTGGGATTAGGAGGGGCTGGGCAAAAGTTTCAACAAAAATCAGGGATGTCCCTAGAAAATCAAGAACAGTTGATTGGTATGCTTCTCGATCCCAAAGTCTTTATTATCTGTGACATCAATTTTTGGGATTCCCAAGAGGCAGGCATTTTAGACAAGAGCTGAAGATGACATAAGAGATTTGTGAGAATTTCAGAGAAGTATTTAGTGATATTTTTTCCTAGCACCTGTTTATGGGTGAAAAGGGAAAGTTCAAGGTTTCAGCTGCCCTGTCATGGCTGTTAAAGTGAACTGGCTGTGACATGAGTTATCACAGCTGCAGAGCATAGTACACAGTGATGTCCACATGTCTGGGGGTACGGTAACTTGCAAAATGGTACTCACTGATACAAAAAACATTATAAGCTTCAGGAGCAGCACTGGCAGATATTGACCTTGGTGGTACATTGATGGGCTAGAGTCACAGGTGCCTTTAAAAACTGTATTGTAACTCAGGATCTCCTTGGAGGTCTGGTGGACTGAAACCCTTTACTTCAATCCTTTGTCAAACTTACATGCTCATTTCTATGTAAATGCATCTCCTGTGCAGCTGCTATTTATACCATTCTTCTATTCTTAATACAATTCAATACCCTTTGCTTTTTGTCTATACCTATAAGGCCATTCTCATTCCATATTATACATGACAGTTATTTTGGCTATATTTCCAACTTGCAATGTGCATGCAGGCACTAATGCTTGGCAGGGGAATTTTGTACGTATAGTTGCTTTTTCTCATCTCTACTGTAACCCTTGACATATTTTCCCAGACTTATTGCATCAATAAAAACACTCAAGAATCAAAAACATAAGCACATTTTCAAGCCCCTCATCCTATTTTAACTTACTACTATCTGTTCTTATCTTATGTCAAGCTTCCTCCCAGATGTGAAAAAACAATGTGCACTCTTTCAGTAAACATTAACTTTTCAGACTCTAGGAAAAATGCACTGGCTACCCTTAATTAAAATATTCAGTGAACCATTATACCGAATGTATTGAAATACTAAACCTGCTGTGGAGGCAACTACTTTTATAACTATTAATTTCCCTCAGTTTCAAACTTCATTTATTTTCAATGAACTGTTTGCCAGTATATCTTTAAATGTTAATTACACTGTGTTTTGTAGATTTAAGTGATAATCTGTAAAATGCTCAATGCACAGGCACAAATCCATGCCATCCTCATGCCTCTGGGGGTCATATAGTGGGTAAAATTGGGTTATATTGGTTAGGTTTGTAAGGGCCCTTAATCCATTAGCCTAGTAATCTCTTATCAACCTATGAATCATAGAGTTCATACATCTCATGACTAGCTGCTTGTCTCCAACTAAAAGCAGGTGCTACTAATGAGAAAAACAGCTATAATGTTGCAAAAACAAGACAGAACCTATGTATATTTCATTCAAAACACACTGTTCAGACCTCTCATGATTAATTACTTGCACCTGCAGGCTTCTAGTCTCCAACTAAAGTGAGGTGGTAATGGAAACTTATACAACTAGTAACTTTGCAAACACAGGAAAGTAGTATCATGTTCATGTCTTCCATCAGTTTCTCTTGATTTACAAGCCTGTTTGGTTAAACAATATAGCCATACTTCTGAACCTCTTATTGCAATAATCGGGGGCAAACCAAAAATAATGGGGAGATATATGCCCAAAAATATGGAAAGATATTAAAACATTCTCTTATACACTTAAAAAGTTAATAGAATAACAAGTTTTGCATTTTTTCTGAAGGATAAGTCTGAAATTCAAATTGTCTGTTATTATTGACTGCAATGCACAATGATTTTGCAGACAGCCACAAGTTTAGTGAGGAGAACACCTGAAATACAAGAAAATCTGTACATTCTGTGAAATTCTGGACAGCTGAGAGGTATTGACTGTAACTTAAACTAAGGACTTTAGTCTAGACATCCACCTCTACAAATTCAAGGGAAACTGCTATATATTAATTGTACATATAATGTGATCAGTACACTTTTTCCACCCCTAGCAGCCTAAGACTGTGGTATTATATTAACTTTAATTTGCGTCTTTCCATCTTTTCTTATTTTTGCTATGGTTTAAAGCCTGCTTACATTGCAACTAATAGAAAATTACTTTCTTACTTTAATCTCAGTAACATATACAGCAGTCTCTGATAAAATTCTCCCCACCTTAACTTAAAATATCTCCTACTGCATACTATACAGGACTGCTTTACAATATAGCATACAATTTACACCATTAATCTTTTATACAAATATTAATAAGACCAAAAACTATTTTACTAACACTTTTTCATTTCTGTAAGTGTCATTCTAAACATTACTGGCATTAAGTGGAGTTTGTACTTTACAGTCCTTCCACCAGTTTAACATAGTCAATACATGTCCAGTCTTTTTTCATCCACTTCTTCTTGCAGAACCATAGTTCACACATCTAAACTATATCTAATGGGATAAATGCATTACAGTCCCCCATTTATTCACTAGTTTCACAGTTTTATTGGTCTTTTTCCTAAACATTTCAATCTTCCAATACCAGTGTCTGGTTCAAGTCCAACATACTCCTGATTCTTCTCATCAATTCTTGAGATTTTTACTGTTGCTCAAGCATATACCTTTATTACATTGTAAAGGGTCTCACAGTCTCTGTATGGGATTTGTTATTGTCATAAGGCTGAGCTGCAGAGTTCCATCCCATTTGCTGGCTCACTCTTTGATGGCTAAATATTTTATCTGTTATGCATCTTAAATGTCTTTGATCCACCAGGAAAAAAAATTATTAAGACAGTTGGGTGAAGCAACTTGAATCTCACATTTGCATCATGAAATCCCTCAGTTTCCAAGATAAACTTGTTTCTTTTCTACTTGTTGTACAGCAAATAATCATTTCCCACAAACACTTTAGTGTTGGCATCATTTAATACTTTCCCTTTCTATCACAATTTTCTCAGGATCAGCTCTTCCCAATGTGGTTTCCTCTTTATTAATATATGGTTTTCACACTATGTGCCCATTCAGTCAATGAATCCTGCTGTGGGACACTATTCCAGTTCCTTATTTGTACTTTCATAAAATTGATACAGTCTGTTCCTTCAAGTTTCTCTGGTACAGCAGAAAATCTCAGATTTTCTCTGTATGCTCCATCTGTTAAATCTGCTATTATTTGAAACAGCTCTTATTGAAAAGCATCATGCTTAGTCAGCCTTGTCTTTATTTCAAAGTCTGATTTTTGCAGCTCTATCAGTTCATTTGAATAGCTAGTTAAAGCTTCTTCTATTTTTCCAGCCTTTTATTTGAAATTATATATTCCTCCGATGTGTCATTTATTTTAAATACATCTGAATACATTTGATATATTTTTCCTCAAAAGTACTAGAAAACATTTCCTGTACCAAAGCAAAACCTGAACTGCGTTTGCTGAACAGCTGCAAGAGTCTTCCCAGCCAGAGTTTTTATCTTCAAATTTTCTGGTTGGTTTTCTCTCTTGTTCTCTAATTTTATTTTTTGTTTGCAACTAGGTAGTATTTTATTTATTTATTTATTTATTTATTTATTTATTTAACATTTGTTAAAAGGGAAAGTCCGACTTGGAACGAAGCCAATTTTCAGCAGAGACCCGGGGAAAAATGCTCCAGGCGCATGTTTTTCTAATGTGGGAGGAAACCAAAGCACCCGGAGGAAACCCACACAAACTCAGAGAGGACATGCAGACTCCACACAGAAGGCACCCCAGCCGAGAATCAAACCGGAGAACCTCTTGCTGTGAGGCGACAATGCTACCGCTGCACCACTGTGCCGTCCTAGTATAATTACTAGCCAGTGACTGAATTACAGTTTCAGAAGTCCCTTTTCTTCAATTTCTGTTTTCACACTGAGAGAGATTAAATAAACCTGTTGATCAGTGTGCAGCCATCTTGGAGGTCCTTATCCAATCAGGATTCACTGAAGAAATGTGGGATGGTTTAAAAGTCATTTTACTAAAAGAACATACAAAGTCATTAGCATGCACCTTATCATTAATGACACTACCAAGTACATAGCATACAATTCCATCCTAGTCAATTATTTTCATTTTTTTATCAGTGACTTTCCCTGGGGTCTGCCATATTTAGACTGAACTTTCAACATAATTATAACTAAGTGTTATAAATCACCAAGTCTCTAAGTAATCTTTTAAAACACACTGGAACTAGCAAGAAGATTTAAACACAAATCCACAAAAAAATTCAATGGTAATGCTCTGTGGGACATAAACATTCCGAGTGTTTTTTATTAACTTTGCAACTTATTTGAACTGTTTTTTTGAATTCTGATACTGTTTGCACTTTAACTGATCATTTGTAAGTGCTTTTCAACTGTTGAACTGTTGAGAGCTACACACTCAAGTGTGATAGCCATTTTTCTGCTTTAAAAGTGCTTGTTTTACTGTATCTGTTTTAATTTTCGAAAAAAAAAAAAATCCTATCTCTCTACTCATTTCCCATCTTTTTATAACCAGTAGAGTCTGGTTTTCAGATTTTCCTGAATTCTGGGATATTTTGTAGCTTCTGTGTTGCCCAGACCTTACTAAGATAGATGGAAGCTTCTCTGTTCATCAGTGAGAGTTGTGAGCTTTGAGCAGCCTATCTGTCGCTGGAGGAGTGGTTTCAGCTCAGAATCTGTAGTTTTACTGGCCATTTTGGGCTATTTCTATCCATTTCATCTTTCTGTTTAAAAACCCATTTCTGCACAGTTTTGTGCATCATGCAGTGCCGTTTAACTGAGGTGAAATTATTCCCGATGCCAGAAATTCTGCTCTTCTTATTTTCCCTTAGAACTAGCCAGTTTTCTAGTTTTAGCACTCAGAACTGTTTCCTTGTGCTCAGCCCTTGTTCAAAACTCGTTGCAAGCACTAAATAATCTACAAATTATTGTAGCACTCAACTTTCCTCACTTGTTAGGAGGAAAACACTTTTTAATACTTAAATTAATAAGCACCTATCCAGGCATGTCTAGGGGTCAGCTCCCGGTATTTTCCCCTGTCCACCTGATGAATCTGGGCATCTTGGGGCAATGTAGTAATTGCCTCATGTACACTGATAACCATCTCCTCCTACCACCCAACACTACAACCTGTGAGAGATGCACTTATATAGCCAAACTGGAAGCCAAGCTCTCTCCAGCCAAGACTGTACTAGACAGTCAAGACGAGAAGGTAAACACCTGCACCACACCACACTCAACACATAGTCCATAAAAACTTACATCACTTAAACAAACACATAGTAACACAAAACACACACCTACATTCACGGAGGCTCTCAATAAAAATCTGCCCAAACAACAGAGCCCTCTAAAGCAACCACCACCCCCCAACACTACCCAAATGACATTAAGCCCACAAAATCAGTGTGCCACCAACCTCAGCCCATAAGGCAAAACAATGTACCCAGCACACTAGTCATAGGTGACTCTATAGTCAGGCACACTGATGTCCCAGTCACCAGGCTAAACAAGTTGAAAGTTACTGTCAGCCACCTGTCATGTGGCATGATCTATCACATAAAGCAAGCACTCAGGTCACTTCACAACAAGTACAAATATGACTCTGTCATTGTCCATGTTGGTGTGAATGACCTGAGATGTACCTCCCTGGACTACATGAAAAGAGACATGGAGATGCTCTCGGATCATGTAGCCCAGGCAGGTATGACCCTAGCCCTAAGTAGCATTGCCCAGAATGATACCACAATACAAGGACAAAATGATTGACTTCAGCAATTGGCTAAGTTTCTGGTGTCATTCTAAGGGATCCAGTGTCTGTCTGCCTGGAATGACATAATCGACAGACCATTATGCTTTGCCAGAGATGGCCTGCACCTGTCGCCCCTGAGATTCCAGACACTGGCTAAGGTTCTTACCACCCCTATAGTGCCTTTTTTAGGCAAGGTCCAAATGACAAACTCACCACCGTAGCAAGTATAAGCAAGCAAAATCTGAGGGTAATGCTACTCAATGTTAGAAGTCTAAACCTCAAAATGCACTCACTTGAGGCACTCCTTAAAATGGAGAACATTGACATCAGTGCAGTGATGGAGACCTGGTTTAAGGTTCCAGAGAGTACCCCTGCATTACCGGGCTATAATTAATACCACACCTTTCGACCACCTAACCTGGACCAAAACACTAAAGGAGGAGGCATGTCCATATTCATTAAGGATATCCACCCTCCCTACTCATCCCTCATCGGACCCATTATAGAGTACAATACCCCATTTGGCATGTACCTCGCAAGACATCTACAACAACAAGAAAGGCCACAGAAATACCTCACTAAGAGGATTACTGGCCTCAAACAGATGCCATACATAGACCGTCTCAGAACCTCCAGCTCTACTCCATCGCTTATCACCTACTCAGGGGTGACCTCTGCCTAACATACAAAGCCATGTCAAACCCAGATCTGTTGGACATGCTACACTTAAAGAAACCCCAATCCCTCCCAGCCACATGCTCCAGGGACCTAAACCTTGCCATCGCAATAAACAGAACATGCTGGTGGGATAGATTCCTGTCCCAGAGACTTCCCATGCTCTGGAACAGACAACCCATTCATGTCAAAAAAAGCTCCTCATTAGCCCTCTTTAAGAAAAATCTCAACAATTGGATGGGAAATAAGAAATTTACCCAGGGGATCACTTCTGTGGCTCTGCTAGACAGGGGCACAGGAAAATAACTTTCTTGGGTGGAAAAAAACAGGGAAATTTTTTGGCTAGGCTTATATAGGCCCCAGGGCTGATAGCCTAGTACCTGCCTATGAAACTATGAACCTATGAACATGTCTTGCTGCTGCTCCAATCTTAACTATAAAAGATCCACTCAGCAATAAGCTTCCAGTTACAAATGAATAAAGTATATTGGAATATTTCCTCACCTATACCTCACACAGAAACCCAGTTAATAATGTACAATATCTACTCAAGGTGTCATATAAATTATACTATATTCTGGCAAGAGTGGCTAGAAAAGCCATATCCATCTATTTTCATATCCCTAGGTTAGGACATGGATTTGGTATTATTTCTTGTCTCTCCCCACAAATCACATTGCTTTTGAAAACAATATAAAATAAAATACATGGATTCACACACTAACATAGGGAGCACCACTGTACAACAATCCTGACTGCACTCTAGATGACCCATGTTTCACTAGCAGCATGAACGTTGTAGAGATCAGGCATGGAAGAATGAAAGTGAGCAACTGATGCCAGCTTGCCCATCCTGGGGAGAGGGAGACAACCTGGCTCACTGCAATTGCAGCATAAACAGCCTGGAGAGCCCACACTGCAAGTGGTGTGCCACTTGGTCAGGAGGTTATACATGCACCTCCTGATGGTAGCTATAATGGAGCTCACAAGGCTGCTGCAAGATTGAGGCTAGGACAGTCTGCAGGATCTGCAGACTGATCTGCTCCGTAACACATGACTGTTACTTCCTTTGAGAAACATGGGGGGCTCTCACCCTGATGGAGGAATGAACGGGCCAGTTGGGTGCAGGAAGGTAAGTCAATGGGATGATCCTGCAGACACTAAAAAAAGTAAGAAACTTCTCCTATTCAATGCAGTCAGCAAGGAATACAACTTAGAAAACTTCTGCACATAAGTCATTAACAAAAAATCTTTAACCAAAATTGCATCAGCATGCTGATATAACACTTAGAAAAAAATGAGCAGTATACAACTATCCAGTAAGCAACTTTAAAACACTTAATAATATAAACATTATGTCTTTAGATCCTAGGCAACAGAGAGTGAAAAAAATACGTATGCATTCATGCTAAGAGTTGTTTATGTTTACCAATCCTCTTATTGCCTTTCACCAACTAACTTTCAAATGTGTATAAACTGTATATGTTATACGTATTATATCTAAGACAAAGGATAGGCTTGCTTACATAAGCTATAGGGGGAATTAACATCATACAGTTTGAATAAAAATTACTCCAAAATAGTAAACTGTCTTGCATGCTGTTTCCTTGTGTTTAAAATTGCCATAATGCTAACAACAATTGTACTAGTATTCAATGTATGTTTGGATATTCTTGCATGTTCCATTCTGTTTTGTTCTGTTAGTAGAGGAGTGTGCAATATTCATTTTTCAGCTATGAATCAACATTAGTACGATGCAGACTTACTGTGTTAACTATATGTACAACTATTTGTTTAATGATGTCTCAAACTTTATTCCTATGTGTCCCATCTTATTCTATCCCAAACAATTATTTTCTTGGTCAGATGGCCCAGGTCATGGCTGAAAAAAGTCCTCAGGCCAGCTTACTTACTTGGTTATCAAATGTTAAAAAAAAGGATTCATTTGGGGATGTGTGGCTTTAGCAATGGATAATTCTTTTTTTCACACTCAATCTTTATTGCTGTGTGATGTTCACAGTCACACACAGTTTTTATGTTACCCTACAAGAAATGATGACATTGACACTGCTGGATAAAGATGTAGGGTTGGTTGATTCTAAGATGGCCACTGACTAGGAAACACTGACTTCTGTGTGCTCTTACTACTACCAGTTAATCTACTAAAATCATCTGCTGCTGCATCAAAAATTGAAAGAAAGGATTTCCTAAAAATAAACTAACCAAAATCTACTTACTTGTTGAGAAAATTTCCTCCTTTCTCTTGGATCTAGGATACTGAAAAGCACGGCCGGCCTTAGGCATAGGCGAACTAGGCGACCGCCTAGGGTGCCGTAGAGGCCGGCCTCGTAAAGGGCGCAATTTCTGTTTATCTATTTATTTTAATTAATTTACTTTTCTTAATAAGAAAAGTAAATTAATTAAAATAAATAAACCATAGGGCACCAGAATCGTAGGGCGAGGAGGGTGAAGCGAGCGCCCCTCCCACTTTTACAGCTGCAGGTTGGCCAGGACTGGAGGCTTCAAGAATTAACAAAGAAAAAAAAAAAAAAACCTTCACTCCATAGTAGTGGAGTCTTCTCCTTTAAGTAGGAACATGCATGCATGCGTCACATCCACGCACGCCAAAAGACGTTCTAAAGTTGCACTCGGAAATTAAGCTAGCACTTTAAGATAAGAGTTCACTCCATGTGTACGCATGTGGCTATTTGGATTAAAAAGAACTGAAGGTAAGTATATGTGTGTGTCTGTATAGTTTAAACTGGGCTTCTGTATGTGAGAGAAAGTGTGTGTATGTATGGAATTTTAATTAGTCGTTCTGTTTGTATGAGAGATAATGCGCATGTGTTACTATGTGAAAGAGTAGGTGTGTGCCATTCTGTTTGTGTGAGAGATAAAGTGCATGTGTTACTATGTGAAAGAGTAGGTGTGTGTGTGTGTGTGTGTGTGTGTGTGTGTGTGTGTGTGTGTGTGTGTGTGTGTATGAGAGAGAAGGTACTTGTCTGTGTGTTGTATGAGAGAGTAGGTAAGTATATGTGTGTGATGTCTAGCATCTGTTTGCTCAGTGTGATACTATTAGTAGCTGTCTGTGCAAGAGGTTTGTATGTGTTGCTGGCTTATTTTTCTTATTATAATAGTGTTTTTGGGACGGATAGCAGTATAGGTGTTGTGCCATAATGTGTAGTGCAGTGATAAAGACCAGAGAATCAGCCAGCCTGACAGTTCTAACATTCAGAAAACTCTCTAAGTGTCATACTTGTTTTATCAAATGTTGTTATGCATATATTTTAGAATTCCTATTACTGGTGTGTGTTACATGCATCTGTAACAAGACTGTAGTCATATTAACATAGAGAAGTTTGCCCCACATTCTGGACTTTCATTAAGTCTGCTGCTGGAGTTTTGTTGTTTGTCCTGGGCATTAATTCATAATTCCACATTCTATAAATGTATTGTTTTACCTAGGCATGCTTATGCTCATTCTATTTTAATTGGTTTGTCTGTGGTTAGTAATAAATCCATGAAATTAGCAATATACTCAGCATTCCGTGCCTCTTTCATCTTGTGGTATCCTACTTTGTACAGTGAAAACTGGCACCTTACCCTTAAACCCAACCACCCCTAGACACACATTTGTAGTAGTCATGCTATTGGAATAATCATGTGCACATTGTATTTCTTTTTCAGGCTTTTAAGTCTAAGTTATATTAACCTGGTCATATCTGTCTCACAGATTTTTGTACTATCTTGTGAGCCTGGATTTTATTTATTATTTTAGTTATGCTACTAGCATTAATGTGGAGAACCTTTATTATCCTTGGGTGATGGAGGTAGTTCCTTATCACTTTTCATAAGTAACATGGGTGTTGTTGCTGGTGGGGGATTTTATTGTTCTTTGTTTGTGATTATTGATTATGTGCCTTATTTCTGCTGCTTTGATATATAGCCCTCAAATTAAATGGGTCGGATGATTTAATTGTTTGTTTATTTATTTATTACCTCAGGATTAGCCCAGCATTTGCATGGTTACTGGCTATGAATCTAGTTTCTACTTCTGTTTTACATAGTTGTCATGTTTATGAATATTTTTTGTTTTTTTATGTATATATGATCTGCTGCAGGCACTCACTTGCTAGTAGCCCACAACATACCTCCTTGCTGCCACTTGTTTGAAAACGCAACTGCTCAACCTCCCCCTTGCCCAATATCCTGTTTCTGCATAGCCCTCTCAACACTTAGCCCTATAAAGCCGAATAGCCCTATCAGAACCGTAACTCTAACCTCAAAATCTCCCAGCCAGAGTCCTTGCTTCCTTACCCTAAAACTCTATTTGTGTTCCCTAATTCATAAAGTCCCTCCCTGACTGTAAAATCCCTTTTTTACTCCCTTCCCATGGCTACTGCACTACCTTGCTTGAACTCCAATAATCCACTTGGGTAAAGGGTGTCAGCTGCTTGTCCAGCCTCATATTTGAATTTGAGAGCAAGGGCAGGCTACACCAGATACAAAGACACTCAGGTCCTTGGGTCTGAGATTGTGTTTTTGAGCACTTTGGACCCGAGTGCTTGTAAATTTATGTTATTAGTCTCCAACTCAAATGACCATGAGGGCTGTGCAAGCAGTATGCAATAAAGTATTTCATTGAAGGTAGGCAGCCAAGGACCTTTAGAGATAGGCTGCACTGGTCCCTGGATAAGTGTCACTGGTACACTATAGTATGATAAGGGTAATTTGTATCATAAAGAAAAGGCCACTAAAGTTGGTTGGCAGAAGTCAATAATATGTTCTGTATAAAAGTAAAATATAAACTTACTGATGACTTTGATTTTTTGATGAGGCTGACAGGTAAGAGAGTAACTTATGGATAGCCAAAGACTGAACTCAAAAGCATAATTTGCCTGAAGTTTAACCTGCCGAGGATCTGAAATATATGACTTTCAGACTTCATATCCTTCAGAAATTCAAGTTAACACAAATCCAGTTGTTCTAGCAACTTTAAATTAAAAAAAGTGTAATATTTAAAATCTATCCCTATTTTTATGGTCATTGCATCCACATCATGTCCAGAGTTCTTGCAGTAAGGTTGAGAGGTATGCATACCTCTCAACTATCCAGATTTTTGCCTCATATTTTTGGCCTATTCCTCATAAAAGTTGTTATTTTCTGGCAAATCACTGAAGATTTAAATAACTAAATGTCATACATTTGAGTTTCAGCCTTCATTTCCTTCAGAAAATGCATGGTGGTTTGTAATGACAGATGTTTGAGGAGCCTTTTATGGTTAAAATATTCTGAAATGAGTAGTTTTATCATTATTGGTTCATACATTTTGTTTCATTGCTTACTGGAAAAATGTTCAAAACTACAAATTTAAAACATACTCAAGTGTAAATGTTTCTATGTGCAACTAGCTATTTTTTTGTTTATCAAATGGCACACTGTGTTGTAAAATCTGAAAGCAGTGTTAGCATAATTGCCTTTGATGTAGAAGGCTGTGGATTATACTCCCACACCATGTAGATGGAGTGCTGGTATTGCAGTGCCCATATGATTGTTGATTATTTGGTGCATTATAAGGGGTGGTAGGGGTTCTACACTCCTGAGTATGTCCTCTGTATGAGATGCCTAGTGACTATGAACTTGTTGGTCATTTCCTATTGCAATATTACCAACTTACCAATTTTTAATGCAATATAGGCAATTAATTCTTCAAGAAAAGCAGGTACTGAATTTGTAGATAAAACATTGATATGTGAAGTTGTTTTGCTGTTAGCAACCTCTTCATTAGGTACGGATTTGTTTAGTGTGGAATTCAGATGATTTTACATCTGCAGAGATTGTGAGTATGGAGTAATATTGGTGGATTATAATGACAGAAGTCTTGAGTGGCCTTTTATGGTTGAAAATTTCTGAAATGGGTAGTTATTGGTTCATGCATTTTGTTTCATTGCTTATAAAAATAATGTTTAAAACTACAAATTTAAAACACTTTCTAACAAGTGGTGCTGTATTATACAAGGAATATAATTCAATGCAATCAAGAAGGTGAATCAAAGAACAAATACACGTATGCATGGCCCTAAAAATGTGTGCAAGGAGTCTGTTTTGAAAACAGCCCAAAGGTAAACTTAATTCTTTACTGGCCAGATGCATTTTCTATGAATGTGGGTTTTCATGCCGTTTCAATGAATATGAATTTTTCCATTTCAATGAATGTGAGTTTCAAGGGCAGAGAAGTTTACTGCTTATGCTAAGTCTGTTTTCATTGCGAGACTGTATTGTTTAGCAAATGGCTACCTGTGTTTGTGCTATTTTATTTCAATATCTGTAATGACTGTAGAAGCAAATAAGAGAATAGTATGCATGGTAACTGGTGAGAAATAACCAAATAATGGAAGACTGGAATGGCTGAGGAGGAGGGTGCTGCTGGGGGAAGGGGGTTGCTGCAGGAGCAGCTGGTCTGGGGGGGCAGTCTATTACCCTGCCTAGGGCCCTATTTGACCTTGATCTGGCTCTGGTATTTAAAGTAGAAAATATGCAGAAGTAGTTAGATACCTTGGAATGTAGCTATTCTTCCTATGCATTTAAATAATTTAAGGAAATGACTGGATTGGCTTTCTTGGGGAGTGACCCTGTGGGTGTGGCTCAAATAGGGGTGTTTCGTGACTGTGGTGTGGGTGGGGCTTAAGGGGCGCCTGAGCACTACTTCGCCTAGGGCGCCATTCCGGCTAAGGCTGGCCTTGCTGAAAAGCTCTCCTACCTTTTTTTTCCAGCAGTAGTGTAGCAGTGCTTGCAGCCACAAGTGCTTAGGCCAGACAGCACTACAAGGGCTCTACAAAAACACAAATAAATAAGCAAAAAACAAAACTTCAATCAAGATGGAGCAAATGGATGCACAATTCTCTAAAACTAGACTGTCACTAGTTATGTCTCCAGAGAAAGAAACAACCACCAAAAGACAAAAAAAAACTAGATCTCAGCCTGATGCTCCAAAACAGCCACAGTCACAGAAAAGCAAAACTGAGCATCCCCTCATAATGGAAGAACTGAAAGCAGCTCTTACCCCACTTCAGTCTGAAATTCAAACATTTTCCTCAAAACTAACCTTGTTTGGTAACAATTTGGAACAAAGCATTTCAAGGATGGTCCGGAACGAAGCAAGAACTATGGACAATGAAATTAAAATACAGGAACTTCAAAAAATCACCTCTGCCAATGAATCTTCTATAAAGGTCATGCAGCAAAAAAATAATTGATCTGGAGGCTAGAGCAAGGTGTAATAATGAGCTGATCAGAGGTATACCTGAGAAGTTTGAACAACCACAACTTCTAAATATTGCAGAGGAAATATTTTGTCTCTTCCTGGAAAACAAAGACCTTGCTCAAACATTTACAATTGAGAAAATACACAGAGCTCTGAGAAAAGCACACGTCCCAGACACCCCCAGGCAAATCTACATTAGACTACTAAATGCCTCTCATGCACAATCACTCTTGCAAGCTGCAAAAAACAAGAAATCCATTATATGGTGGGGGATCAAAAATCACAATTGCCCAGGACCTGCCACTTCCTATAAAACATTCCAGACAAACACTATCACCTTTCTGTAAGTTTCTGATAAATAAAAACATAAAATTCCAGATGAAATATACAGCAACTCTCTCCTTTCAGCACAGAAACATCACATACTTCATCAAAGACCTTCAAGAAGTGAAATCCACGTTTCACAAAGCATTTGGTGAAATTCCAGCAATCCCCAGCTAAGCACAAAGCAAGAAAGATTACATATCCAACCATCCAAGCACCAACTAAATAAACAAACTGACCCTAATAAAATAAATGATCTCACATACCTACAACCCTCCTGCTGATGCCCTGCAAATGAACTGATGAAAAAGCAGACCCAAAACAACCTTCTTAACTCGGTGATCTGACTGAGGTATCTCATCATTTTTTGCCTTTCTAGTTTTCTTGCTAAAAAGCACCTCTCCGTCTCAACGTTCGATTAGTAGGCCAAGAAACCATTTATCCTGTTGTCACAGTGACCTATGACCTACAAGTGTAACCTGATAATATTTCCTACAGGAAACCACTTGTTCTACTGTGGTACCATCTCAATATATGTTATGTGCGCATAGCCATCATAGCGAGGCTCCGCCCTCCTATCTAAACACTCCGTGTAGGAAAAATTTGAGAACATATGGCTTAAAGGAAGGAAAATGTGTCCTTATGATCCTCACTATGCTGCATCTGTGCATCGGACAAGAGAGAGAAGCCAAATTTGTCCTTTTGGTAACCAGCTAGTTTTTACAGCCTTTACTTTTTGTTGTTTATGTTTTACTGTCAGAGTCAAGCTCTTATGCTAAGAACCCCTTAGCTTGGCCCGGCTTGGGACAGAGCAGCGTGGATGAATGCCCTTATTTTAAATGCCTTGACTGCTGATGATATCGGCTACTGTCAGCTTTTTATCATGGAAAAAAGAGGCAATAGTTTTGGAACAGACTTTGTTGAAAGTTGTTGAAAATCTAATTGTCATGCTAACTGCTCTTTGAGAGAATCTGTTGAATCTAAGATTATTGTAACCTGATGGCAGTGTTTGTTCATTGGAAATGTTTTTACCTCACCAGGATTCAATTAGTATGAGAAGATCTAGAGGGGAAATCCAGTATGAAATTATCCTAAAGTTACCATCTGGGCCACTGATGCTGTGATGAAATAGATTGAAAGTAAGGGGAGTAGAGTAATGTCTGGAAGTCTTATGATTAGGATTAGTTTGATTTGTTCTGGATGCTTGCTCTGAATTAGAATGAGTATCTCCACTGAGTAGTGCTTGTAAGCTCATCGGACAGATGCATGGGTTTTAATATAAGGTTTGGAGGACTAAGGTACTTACTAGTTCTGATGGGAAAGCAGAGTGGTTCCTATACAAAAGTTAGATCAAAGAATAATAAAAGGATGCTGGTGCCTGGCAAAGTAAGTGCAATAGTAGTGTGCTTCTGCAGCTCCGGTTAGAATGGACAGAACACATTAACACTGCTTCTGCCAAAATGACATTTGACAGGACTGTCAGGCTGGCATATTTAGTCACAAATGCACATATCCTTATGCCAACTCACAGAATTGCATTGTATTTTTGACCTGACGCTAATAATAGGTAACAATGAGTACACTGTAGAACTCTTACTGTTTAAACAAGGTTTATAATGGAGCAGAGCAGACCATGTGGAATACACATGGGGCTCTACTCTAGCTAAGTACAGACAGGCTGACTTTTCTAAAAATCAGCATAAATAATGCAGGCTAAGGCCCTATGTTATTGCCTCGATATCCAGGGTAATCTAGGGAAATATCAATAACCCTATATCTTCCCTAGCTGTCATATGACCTCTAAACAACTGCATTGTCTTTTGCCATATCAAAAAAAAAAAAAAAAAAAAAAAAGAATGATTTTCTCATGCAGCTATAGGCAGGTTTTGAAAGTAACCTATATCAGCTCTGTGATGTAGGACGTGTTGCTCCTGGGTACTCCCCAATAACTTGGATGCAGTTAGCATACTAGGGGTTGTAGGATCCAGATGTGGAGGAAAGTGAGTATACACAACAAGCTGAACAGCTGATGTGAGCTGTCTGAAATCTTCAGACAGGAAGTAATGGATGGGCTAGCATTCTAACTAAGACAAAGTGGGGTGAGAATGCTGTATCACCCCTAGGGACAATAATACAGGAATCCACTTGGCATGATTGTTTGTACTGTTATATAATTCTGTTTAAAAGGGGGAAAAAGAAGAAAGGGGAAAAAAAATCTCTTCAACTATATGTACAATATGTTTTGCGTTAACTCTTTTGCTTGAACCAAGTACATGAATTGGCTCACATTATAAGTTAATTAACTAAATAACAAATGTCAATTTTAAGAGCAGGAAGCTCAAGTGTGGGTAGTAAATTGGATTTTGGAATGTTGGTAATCCTTTGTAAAATAGTTAGTCATGTAAATAGTATCTTTTTATCTCTTTTAGATAGAAGTAGATTGTGGTTAAGCGTGGGGGGAGGTCTGAGAGAGGAGGCTGTCACTATACCCTATTATTACTATATACTTATCCCAACAATAAAAAAACAAAAATACTTATATATAAACATCTCTACTGGCACTCTAGCTTTTTATTCCTACATAATCCATATACCCCTCTATACGTAAAATCACTTAACTCTAGCAATAAAGTCCAAACTCTGCCAACTGACTAAATAAATCCTAATGGTATCGATAGATTCATGGAATATTAAAGGGTTACAAAATAAAAAAAAGGAGCCTAGTACTACATCTTATTCAAAAATCTCCTTTTGAAATTACCCTTATCCAAGAAAAGCACATGACAAAGGAGCAATGTGTGAATGACACTAAAATGAAGTGGATAAAACAAATAATAGCTGCAGGGAACTGCACGGTCTCCAAAGGGGTAGCAATAGTTGTTAAAAAGTCATTCGGAGGTTCAGTCATAGCCACTGGTGGAGATCCAAAAGGCAGATGGTGCTATCTGTCATGTTCTATCCCACGCTTTAACAAAGAAATACTTATATTAAACGTCTATGGGTCTTGCTTCCATCAATCCTCTTTTCTATATGAAATATATTCACTTATCGAAAAATTCCACAACCACCTAATGATCCTTGGGGGTGACTGGAACAAGACCATTAGACCAGAACTGGACAGAACTTGCAAATCCAACAAACAACCTTTGGGTATTACTAACACTCTAAGTGATATAATGGATGATTTTAAGTTATGTGATCCTTTTGAACTTTTCAGAAATGACCCCTCTATTAGTAACTACACATTCTTCTCAGTGTACCACAAATCTTGGTCCAGGATAGACTTTTTTTTAATCTCAGCACTGTTTTCATCTTATGAAATAGTATATAACAGTGACCCTAGAACTATCTCTGACCATGCCAAAATTAATCTTAACTTAAATATCTATAATCCTAATCATGAGAACCGCATCCCTACAAATTGGTCCCTTAATCCTAACCTCTTGAACAACAAGACCCTTCACCAACAAATCCAAGAATTCCTCTCACAGACAACTTATTTTGAAAAGTCAGACATCTCCCTAGATATACAATGGGCAGCAGCTAAAGTCACATTAAGAGGTATCCTTATCCAAAAGGCATCCCTAATTCAGAAACAGTCCAAATCGCGTACCTTGGTACTAGAAACAGAACTAAGAAGACTAGAATCAGAGTTGCAAACTAAGTTTTCTGTAGATATTGAAAAGCAGATGATCACCCTTCAAAATAACTATATGAATTACACCTAAATCAATACTCTCTTATGGAATCCAGACTTATTCACAGATATGCTGAATGGGTGCAAACCCCTTCTAAAATTCTAGCAAGGATAATAAATATTAAGTCCCCATAACCATAGGGGTAAATCCTACTTCACAGATAAAGAAATCATACATGTATTTCAAGAAGTGTATAAAGAAATCTATGGACCCCAATTACATGATTTAGAAAGCCTAGATGACCCTTTCCTAGATTAACTACAATTTCCAGTAATAAGTGACACCCACAACAAACTGCTAAAGGTGCCTATAACCGTGAAAGAAATAATTTTAGCCATCAACAAACTGAAACCAGGCAAAGCCCCAGGCCCAGACGGCTATGTGTCAGAATTCTACAAGGCCTTTAAGCAAGTCCTAGCCCCCATTCTACTTAAGGTCTATAATCATATAATCCAATTTGGCATTTCCGACTTATATATTAATAACTCCAAGACTATTCTTATACAAAAGGCAAACAACACTAACCTCACTACAAATGACTATTGCCCAATTGCTTTAATTAACCTTGACATAAAGATTCTATCGTCTATCCTGGCTTATAGATTAAAAAATATATTACCGCATGTCATATCCCATGACCAATTAGGTTTCATGAACAATAGACATGTATGGGACAACACTCTATCCATTGAAGCCATAATCAATTTGACAAAGTATGACAAATCTCCCAAATATGCAGTTTCGGTTGATGCCCAAAAAGCCTTTGACAGGGTAAACTTAAAATTTCTCTTTCTTCTCTATCCCTGATGAATACATCAAAATGGTTGCAACCCTCTATAACAAGGCATCTACTACTCTAAACATAAACAAGAAGAATTCAAGTCCAATTCAAATAATAAACGGTACAAGGCAGGGTTGTCCGCTTTCACCTTATTTATTTAATCTATATCTTGAAGTCCTCTTGTTAAAATTAAGCCAAAAAACATTCCATCATCCAGTCTTTATATATAAAATACCAGTGAAATATACCGCCTTCACAGACGATCTAAATATTTATTTGGAACTACCTTCAACTGATCTAGAAAAAATTCTAAGCTCTATTGGCAAATTTTCACAAATCTCAAACTTTGCCATGAATCCCAACAAATCAATAATCTTTCCTTTAAACCCTCTTAGCCATAAAGAAATTTTCATTCCAGAAACAAAGACCAAAGTTAATTATACACTTAAATATTTGGATATTAACTTCTCCCATCCCCAACACAAACTAATTAATAACAATCTATACAAAACATGGTCAAAAGTCATGGAAGACCTCACAAGGTGGAAGAATCTAAACCTTTCCCTCCTCTCAAAAGTAGCTATTATAAAAATAAATATCCTACCCAAAATTCTTTTCCATCTCTTTGCCCTTAATCAAAGCATTCCAAATACTTTCTTCTCAAAAATGAATACTATACTGGGGAAATTTGTGTGGTACCCTAAAAATGTCAGAATTAGCTATACTAAATTAACACTTCCCAAAGAAAAGGGGGGCCTGGCCCTTCCAGATTTCCTAACATACTACCATATAATAAATGCCAGCCATATTTTGCACATAACCAACTTCCATCCTACAGATAAAGTCTGGAATCCCATATGGACAAAAATCTACAATGCACACATAAGCACATCCAATATTAATCCTAGAGCAACCTTCTTTCTCAATCCTAAAACTCTCAAAGAATATAAAATTCACCCTATATTAATAAAAAATATCATTGGGTTCCAAAAGCTGATAACATCTCTCGATTTGAAAAACTCATTAGTGATGGCTCAACCAATTCATATAAACCCCAACTTCAAATTAAGTAACACCATGTTAAATCTTGATAGTTTTCCAATCATCAAGAACTGTACAGTATGGGACTTCTACAAAATTAAAGATTTACCCTTTGAAGCCATCATTGCCTCATTAGCAGTCAATAAAAAATACTACATAATTATTAAACAAATACTATACCTAATATCTCTGGTTGCAGACAAGATTAAAGTCACCACATCAGAATTTCAGCTATATCAAAAACTAATAACCCAACTTCTGTTAAGGACTAAAATGCTTTCTAATGTATACAGATTAATAACAAAAATTAAACATCAAGATAATATTCTATTCTCTAAATACTGGGATAGCCAAAACAAAGAAATAACAATTGACCAAAAACTTGAGGCAATTGACACAACAATAAAATTAACCCCTTTTAAGGAACTGATATATACTCAGTTCATGATAAACAATAATGCCTACATTACGCCTTTATTCCTAAGTAAAATCAACCCAAATGCCTCGCCTCTGTGCCCAACCTGTCCTAATTCGGTAGCAGATACACTTCACATTTTTTGGTCCTGTAAAAATGTTTATAAACTATGGTGCTCCCTAAGAGCACAACTTGAAAAAATGGGATACATGAAGTCAACCCTATCCTGGGAAATGGCAATTTTGAATATTTTTCCCAGTCCCTATAAATATGAGCAGAAACATATTACTGTAACGCTATGTGCGCTACTTAAAACTTATATTACACTAAACTGGTTAGATAGGTCCAAAACATCCTGGAAGGAGTTCAAGTCTATGTCTATCAAATGGTTCCCATTCAGAAGCCTGAAACATCATAAGCCTGAAAATCAAAATCCTGAAACCAAAAGCCTGAAAATTCAGAATCCTGAAAACTCAAAATCCTGAAAGCCCAAAATCCTGAAAGACCAAAATCCTGAAACTCAAAATCCTGAAAACACAAATAATGCTAATATGTCAATATAAAGACACTAATATCTACCAACTGACCCCGACCCTAACCCTAACCCTAAGGTCCGTCACTATCGCACACTCACCTGACCCGCGCCCTAAACCTAACTCACTTAAACCGCCCCTAACCCCAATATTTGTCACTATTGCATACATGCCTAACCTGCGCCCTAACCCTAACTCACTTAAACCGCCCCTAACCCTAAAATAAAACCAACCGCACACTTACCTGACCCCAACGCATGACCTAACACCACAGGGCTAACAATAGCAAAGCCACAATGACATCAGTATGTCTATTTTGTGTTTTCAGGATTTTGAGTTTCAGGATTTTGGTCTTTCAGGATTTTGGGCTTTCAGGATTTTGAGTTTTCAGGATTCTGAATTTTCAGGCTTTTGGTTTCAGGATTTTGATTTTCAGGCTTATGATGTTTCAGGCTTCTGAATGGGAACCCTATCAAATATGTATTAGCAAGTAAACTAAAGACAACAAGCAAAAAGAAAATAAAGTACTTCCATAAATACTGGAATAACCTTATAGAAGTTCTTAAATAAATAACGTTCCTCGCTTTAATTCCTCTATTTCTCCTTACTCCTATGGCCGCGTCCTTATTTCCCTATTATTTAATATTCCCACTTCGGATGGAGGACTAACTCTAGCCTAAATACTTTTCGATTTTAAGTTCCCAACTCCACTCTAACCCCTGAAAAAATCAAAATAGAAACCCTATTACTATGCTCCTATACCCTAGTATCAGTAGAAACAACTAATATCTTCATGCTAATACCTCTTTACTTAGTGACAGCCAAATGTACATAATGTAGATAGTTAAAGCAAATAGGTATTAGGTTTACAGTCTTATACTCTTACATATGATTACTCAATATTTAAATTGTCAAGACTCCCTTTCACTATTCTATGTTAAATTCTAAAACATTTGCACATGGGAGGTCAGTTGTTTTCCTTGTAATTTTGTGTTGAACCTGTATGTTATCAACCAAGTATTTACTAACTGTATCCACCTTCTTTATGTCGATCCTATATTCTTTTGTTGCATGACCTGTATTTGTATTTGTATTTGTATATTAATAAAATGCAATAAAAATTAGATTTCAAAAAAAAAAAAAAAGATGTAGGGTTGGTACTTCATAAAGCAGTTGTACATAGTTGTTATATTTGTTGTGAGTAAGGGAGGTGTTTAGTTGGTACAGAATACTCCAGTTACAAGCAGGAAGGTGAAGCAACTTGTACTCTAAAGGCACAGCCTACTAATGATCTAATTCTAAAATTCATACAGTGATGTAATCTTTCTAATGGTCTAATGTATCAAAAATCTAGATGCTATCACACTGTTTACATAAAGAAGTGCCATAATCCAGAATTTCATTTTACATGGACATTGTCATGTGCTGTGTCTTTTGTTAGGCAGATGGAAGTCATGATTTTTGTCCTGTGTTAATTCTCCTTACTTCTGCTTCTCACATGTCTGTGTTATTAGGCAGAATTCTGGACAAGATGTATTTCTTTTCCAGACTTAATTTTAACCTCCTTATCAGCGCGGAGCTGATTTTTTTAACAGGCCTCAGTCTTCATAATGGAAATTATTCTGTACAACACATTCAGTTACTTTTCAGTTATTCTGACTGCAATCCACACCTTATAAACGGCACTTCAAAATCCATTTAAAGAAACAGATACATGTGATATAATCACAAAAAGCATTACAAATATCTATCAAACATCTAACACACCAATGCTTTCTTGGTTTGTTAAGGAGTAGATCTAAGGGGACTGCCAAGGAGCAGTCTGCTTTCAATCTAAAACTGTTTAGTTGGATAAAATAGACTATAGATTAGGATGAATGTGATAAGAAAAGGTTCTGAGTACTGTACACTTATTCTGAAGCAGGACAGGTGACCAGTCTCATATGCCAGAGTGGTTAGAAGAGTTAAGAGGAGTGTTTTATAAGCTTAAGAAAAGAAAGGAGAGTACCAGGGATCTTGTGACTTTTCTGCAGAGATGACTGTGAGGACTAGACAATGGGCAATTACTAGGAGTGAATTACTGGGGAGAAGACTAGTAGGACTGGTTTGTAAATTCCCAGAGAAAGTTAGAGTAATTATAACATTTGTGGTTAGGCTTGGAATAGAGAGGATATTATTTTTGTAGTCCATACTTCAGGACACACTTGTTTAGAGCTTCCTGTACATTAGAAGATCGGGAAATATTAAAGTTCTCCATTATGACTGAATTAAGGGAGTGTAAGAAGAGGCTATAGATTGTGCTGTCTGCTCAGTGATTATTATTATGTGTGTGTGTGTGTGTGTGTGTGTGTGTGTGTGTGTGTGTGTGTGTGTGTGTGTGTTAGTAGGTGATCAGTCCAAACTTTAACTTTAAGGAGATAAATGGGGGGGACAAAGGCCTAAAAATAGGGACACTTTTTAAATATTTCTCTTACAAACTTAGAAAGTTGATAGAATAACAAGTTTTGCATTAGCACATATTTCCTGAAGTATATGAAGTCTGAAACTCAAATGTTTGCCATAATTTTCTGACTCTAATCCTCAATGATTTGCCAGTGATTGGCCAGAAAACCATAGTTTTATGAGAACCAGATGAAAAATATGAGGCAAAAACCTGAACATTTTGCGCAAATCTGGACAGTTGAGAGGTGTGCATACTAAGTAACTCGTTTATGAATTTGTTTTATTAGGGATGTTTGACAGAAGATGCAATAGATTACATTTAAGCTTTTTAGAAATGAGAAAACACTGCCTGTGTGTTTACCAGGTATGTAACTACAGAGAGTGAATGTAATAGTATAGCAATAACCCACGCCTGGGTGTGGGTAATGCTAAATTTACCCACGGTTGGCGTGGTTTGGTCCCGAGGGCAAAGCCTGAGGGACCAAACAAAGCCAACCGTGGGTAAATTTAGCATTACCCACACCCAGAAGTGGGTTATTGCTATTATACCATGACATTATTTAAGAAAAGAAACTATTCCTTTTCTTAAATAATGGCATAGTATAATGCCTGTTTACTGCCCTTCCGCAGATGTCTGGCATCCGCGGCAGTTCTGATGTACTGCGCGCCTGCGCAGTACATCAGAGCTGTGGGCAAAAGCAACGGAGAAAGCAAGATCTCCGTTGCTTTTTTTTTAGTGTCTCGCTATGTTAAATGAGTTTAACATAGCGAGACAGTTTTAAAATAAGCAACGGACATCTCCGTTGCTTATTTTAAACTGTCTCGCCATGTTAAACTCATTTAACATAGCGAGATTAAAAAGCAACGGAGATCTTGCTTTCTCCGTTGCTTTTTAAACATTGCTATGTAAAATGGGTTTAACAAAGCGAAACAGCTTTAAAATAAGCAACGGAGATCTCCGTTGCTTATTTTAAAGCTGTCTCGCTATGTTAAACCCATTTAACATAGCGAGACAGTAGAGTTATACTAATGGAAAAAAGTCCGGGGGACCGGACCTTTTCCATTAGTATAACTCGATTACAACGGGCACGCTGGCCAATCAGCGCACGCTTTGGGGATCATGGTATAATATAGCAATAACCACGCCTGGGTGGGTAATGCTACCCACGGTTGGCGTGGTTTGGTCCCGAGGCGGCCCGAGGGACCAAACAAAGCCAACCGTGGGTAATTTAGCATTACCCACACCCAGGCGGTTATTGCTATTATACTATGACATTATTTAAGAAAAGAAACTGTTACTTTTCTTAAATAATGGCATAGTATAATGCCTGTTTACTGCCCTTCCGCAGATGTCTGGCATCCGGCAGTTCTGATGTACTGCGCCTGCGCAGTACATCAGAGTTGTGAGCAAAAGCGGAGAAAGCAAGATCTCCGTTGCTTTTATGTCTCGCTATGTTAAATGAGTTTAACATAGCGAGACATAAAAAGCAACGGAGATCTTGCTTTCTCCGTTTTAACATTGCCTCGCTATGTTAAATGGGTTTAACATGGCGAGACAGCTTTAAAATAAGCAACGGAGATCTCCGTTGCTTATTTTAAAGCTGTCTCGCTATGTTAAACCCATTTAACATAGCGAGACAGTGTTTAAAAAAAACGAGTTATACTAATGGGAAAAAGTCCGGGCGACCGGACCTTTTTCCATTAGTATAACTCGATTTACAACGGGCACGCTGGCCAATCAGCGTGCACGTTTTGGGGGGATCATGGTATAATTTTACTTAATGCCTGAGGCAAGCGATAACCTGGCATGAATTAATAGTTAACTAACTCCCATCATATCAGTAGTATTGGAGGTGAGACAGCCTGAAAAGTGGGAGCTGGTTCAAAAGGCTAAATGTATCCATGGCTGCAGTTTTGATGCCTTTGTATTTCTTGCTGAGGTGACTGTGATACTTATGTGGGAGGCAAAAT
This sequence comes from Protopterus annectens, assembly GCF_019279795.1. Taxonomy (NCBI): domain Eukaryota; kingdom Metazoa; phylum Chordata; order Ceratodontiformes; family Protopteridae; genus Protopterus; species Protopterus annectens. The sequence goes on along the minus strand of NC_056725.1, from coordinate 1,925,466,586 downwards.
AATAGTACAGTTGAAATGGGGAAGCTGGACACAGACAGCGCCTTTGTTCTGTAATCTGAGTAACATCTTCAGATTAAACATTAGAATCATGATAAACTGCCTTCAGCTTCTCATAGCCAGACTATAAAAGTGTGGTAGAACTGGGCAGCCTGGCCAAAATTACAGCTGAATCTTACTCTGTAATTTATTTATTGGCACAGTTCTATTAACCCACACCCACTAGTCTCACCCACATCATTACTGAGACACAGGTACCTATGCCAGACACACAGACATATATGTATGTTACATTTAGTCAGTGGCAAGATAATGTAGCATACATGCACCCTCTAGCCACTGTAGCTGATAGGAAATACAAAACTACTAACCTGAGGCAGCAACAGTAACTGCATCAGTCAACTGTGTCCATTTTTGTCATATCTATAAGAATAAAATCTAGCCTGTAGAACAGTAAAGTCAGCAAGCATTGCAGGCTAGAAAGGAATGTCAACATGCAAATTTTCACAGATACAGAACATTAGAATGAGCAATCTCAGGTTTCAACCTGTTCTTGTTGGTCAAGCTCCAATACAAGGGCAACACTTTGTCCTGAATCATAATACCTAGAGAACTGAAGTTGTGATGATATAGCTTGACCTTCATACTCAGCTGGAAATTGTGAGTGGAAAATTTTATATATAGGTATAAGTATATATTGCTGTGCATATGTGTATGAGAGAGACAGAGAGATGTATAGCCTTATGGCTTGTCAGAGTGACTTGTACATTTGTATGCCATGTAGTACACACTTCATCTAGGGAGTGTGTTCACATTTGTAATTAAACATGGTAGAGGTTAGACCACATTTTTCATGTTTTTTTTTTGTTAGCTGTTAAACTTACTAACATGACATGGTGCCAGATTGAAGAAATATCTTCAGGACTGAAAATATGCATTTATAGAAGTAAAGAAGTGGGGCTTGCACCCCTGCAAAAACATTTTTTATGTTTCTTTTTTTTTCATTTTCTTTCTGTCTTTTTCCTTTTTCTTTATTTTTGTTATTTTTTTATGAAGGGAAGATTTTTTTAAACAAGAAACATCTTTATTGAATTATCTCTTATAACATAGGCAAGCATACATTTATATAAATGAAAACAAACCATAATGACATATTTTCAGTTACAAACATTATACATCACTTATATAGTCTATCCAGTCAGTGTCAGTCAAACATTATATAGCTCATTAAATTCTTGTCTTCCTTTAAACCTAATTCCTCCTCCAAAACATTATTCTGCACATACTGTTCCCACAATTCCCATTTGTTCTATACGATGTCTCCACACTGGGTCAGTAATCAAGGAGCCTGAATTCTCACCACTGACACTGGAGAAGAACGTGCACTTGAAATACAAATGGATGCACTCGGTATTTCCAGATGCGGACCTCTCTGCATCAAGTACAATTTCTGTTAAGAGCACACAGGGAACACACTCAGCCTGGAGTCTGGATATCTCTGTATCAGTCTCCCTCCAAGTCCCCAGTAAGACTCTCCACTGGTACAGCTGTAGAGTTAGGTCGTCGGCTGAGTGTCCAAGCCAAGTCCTCCCACACCCTCTCTGTAAACCCAGTGCTTCGTGTCCTGCTGCAAATAGCTGACACACACACACACATACACACACACACACACACACACACACACACACACACACACACACACACACACACACCTAGGAAAGGCTGGCAGAGATTACCCGCTCTACTGGCTTTGCCCAGATTATAAGGTAGATTCACTGCCACCAGTCAGTTACTATAAGACTCTTACAAAGGGTATCTAATTATATAGTGCAATATTAATACTAATACAAATGATAGTAGTTGAACAAGACAGGTAGGCCTTCTGGAGTGGCCCACACAGTGTCACTATATAAATATAAGTACTCTCAAAAGTTAGATACTTTCTACAAGGACCAGACACAATAAAAGTTTTTAAATATATTTAATGTTGTTGTTGTTGTTGTCTTTCGGCTTTTCCCCGGTTAGGGGTCGCCACAGCTTAACTCTGGTCTGCTAATGATTGGCAGTTGATTTTCACAAATGCCGAGGTGCCAGCTCGACGTTCAACCTTCAATGAAAGCACGCCCATTTACGCATGTCTTTCGAATGCCCACCCAACCGCGGAGAGGACATGCAGACTCCACACAGAAGGCATATATTTAATAATAAATAATTAAATAACATGAAAATATTGAATATATATTCACAGTAAAACACAGAGTTCAAATCACAGAAAATACTGAAATTAATATTGACGGAAAGACTCATACAAAGAAAGAAAAATACTCTCTTAACTAAGCTTCACTATATTCCTGACTGAATGTAAGATAATTTACTGTTCCCTAATAACTTACTCAGGCAAGGCAATATGAAATATGTGAGCAGTCTTTCTAGTCAGGCTTCCAAACAGAATACTCACTACTCTGAGATTTCTCTTTTTAATATTTAAAATATAATTTCCAAGAGGGCTGACAGAATGACCTTATCTGGTCACCTGACTCTAAGTTCTTTGCAGTATTTCCCTTTGAAGCTGAGACAGGATTTTAGCATACATGGCTACAATATACATCTAAATGTTTATGGCAGTGCATGGGGTTTCCCTTCTTTTTACTGAGTTAATAAACAAAGGTTTTTTTACCAGACCTCGCATCTCTGGTCTTTTCAGCACTATGGGGTACCATTTAATGTTTTAACAGCTCATTTACATTTCCCTTATTTTTCTTAAAGTAGGCTAGCTGGTACATTTAATTCAGTTACAATAATATATGTACATTTCTTTTCTTTCCAACAGGGTGCACTGTTGATACATTTTAATACAAACAAACCTCACAAATACATTTTCAGCACAAGCATCTGTACAAATCAGTTTGATATACAAATGACACACAGTTTTAATACATTTGTAGCACAACCATCTTATATAAACCAGTTTGATATTCAAAGGACATATCATTCTTTACAAAACTCCAGCTGGCTATGCTGGCATTTCCCCATCATTGCAGGCTTGTCAGAGAACATGTCTCTGAAGCTCTGGTTTTCTGAACCCTCTATGCTTCTAGGGCGACACCTACCATTATACCCTCCTCTGTTGCCTCTGGAAGAGAGATCCCACACGGGTCCTGGAAAGGCCCTTGGATTTATAGAACCACATTTTCTTGCCTCCACACTGGTTCCTCAAAAACGACCTTTGAGGTGTAGAAAATTTGATTTCTATGGCAGAAATCCCATCCTTTTTGCTGCGGGTGAGTGTATCTCTGACAGACAGCCCAAACAGTGATGAGCCATCAAAAGAAGCATTAACAAAGGACTCCTTAAAGGGTTCCACAAAATCACATAGTCTCATCCAGGCATGTCTGCTTAGCGATAGCCCTGAACCAGCAGCTTATGAGGTACCTTCTGCTGTATGGGAGATTACCCTCATCAAGGAATTAGCAATTGACAACAGAGTGTCCAGCTTGGGAGAAAGTTTCTTAAGTTCCTCCACAGGCATAGACTCAGACAGAGAGAGAGAGAGAGAGAGAGAGAGAGAGAAAGGCTGAAAGCTCCTTGATCAGACCTCTCTGAAGCCAGGTAAAGTGAGCCAGATAATTTAACGATTGTAGAGCAAAAGTGGCTGAGGCATAAATGTGCTTTCCGGACCTGTCCAGTGCTCTAGACTCCTTGTTAGGTGGATGGATATTGGCAGTCTCCTCTGCCAATTCTTTTTTAGTGGCCACTGCCACCATGATGGCATCAACTATGGGACCCTTATTCAAGAGTTTCCTATCAGCCGGTGGGACCAGGAAGCTATCAGGCCATTTAGGAATAGTTTTGATGGTATTTGGTTCCTTCCATGCCTGGCAGGATTCCAAATCAATGAAGTCATTCACTGGGGGGAGGGTCACCCAGGATATAGACGGGCCCGCCCTGAAAGCCTCCAAGAACACTGACTCCTCAGAAGGTGGATGCTGGACAGATCACCCACCCTTCTGCTTCAACATCTCTAGAATGTCTCCAAAGGAGATGTCATCAGGTGGGAATCGAGGGGATCCTTCTCCCTCATTAAAGTCAGTGTCTTCAGTTAGTGACTCCATCAGGGAGTCGATGTGCCTCCTTTTGCACATCTTCCTCTGGAGACTTCCTCTGTGGGGTACTCCTGGACAGGAAGATCTTGGTGACTGCTCGGGGCATGGTGACTCGGGACAGAATGAGTAGGCTTAAGACCATGACCCAAAGGGGGTACGGGGGTAGGCTGCAGGACATGAGAGGATGGTTCTCCACTAAGGGAGAATACTCTTTCCACTACTTAGAAAGGCAACAGGCCCAGAGAAGTCCTTTCTGCATCCCTCAGATCCAAAGCAATGAACGGGTGATGGTCAGAACTCACTCCAGATCTGTGGCCTCCAGAGAGAATCAGATCCAAGCTGTCAAGAGCTGAAGCACCTAGGGGAAGAGATGACTCTGACAAGGATGGAGCCAACCCATTCCCTCAAACCTGGTACTGACCTCCCAGCTCCAAGATCCACTCTGCTCCAAAAGAATAGGGACAGGGCTAATCAGGGGCACCACTGGAATTGAAGAAGGTGGTTTCCTCCGCACCAACGCAGACACTCTTGGGAGTTCTGAACCCTGTAACTCTGAAGCCAAGGGTTGGATCAGAGAAGGAGTTCTAATGGTATGGGCGGAGTAGACCACTGATCTGATAGGGGATACAGCAGACACAACCCCCATCTAACTTCCTTATCATCCTGCCCATGTCTTTCTCAGGCAAGCTTCTAGAGAACTTGCCAGAAGCCAATGAGGAAAGTCTGGAGTACCTAGATTTGGGTGAAGGAGACTGTCCTAGCTGGCTTGGAGACTTGCTTCAAGCTCTTGGGTGCAGAGCCCTAGGATCCGACACTGGAGTTGAACTGGTAGTAGGAGATATGGCAATAACCTCAGTCAGATCCGATGAGGTCTGTGGATCTAATAAGGCAGCAGTGTTCATCAGATCCGAGGAGCATGGATCTGAAGTTTTCTTAGATTTTGATTTAGGCTCTAAGGGGTCTCTCAGGGAAGCAGAGAGAGACCTCCTCTTAGGCTCCTTGGAGGAGGAGGAGGACAAAGCCATGGAGGGGGTCTGAGGCCCCGAACCCGAAGAAGGAAAACCACTCAAGAGATGCTTGTTGTGCCTATCCATGAGCATACAAAGATTAAAGGACACACAAATCTCACAATTTGCTTTAAGATGATCAGCGCCTAAACAGTAGACACACTCCTTGTGGGTATCTTGGTTCAGGATCTTATGCTCACAAAAAGTGCATCACTTGAAACTGAGAGATTGTTTGTCCAACATAACTGCTGTAGAAATAGACCTGGCCAAAGCCCGCCAAAAAACAAATACACACCACAGCAACTGTTAGCACTAACTGTAACACAAACTATCACACACTCTTTTTTAAGAAGAATCGTACAAAAGTCAAAAGCACACATGATTAGCTAATTCTAAGAAAAAATATTTTAACAACCTCAACTATAACAGCTATTTAAGCTAACTGTCAATAACACTATAAGAAAAACACATGCCAAAAACTCTATAAAATCGTAACACTACAAACTGCTAAACTATAAAAACTAACACACCCTAAACTAGCGAAAGATATTGGAGGAGCACACTAAATAAATTCTAAATACTAAAGCCTGAAAAGACTGAAAAAGTATATAACTTGTTGGGAGACTGGATCTTCCATCTGGCTTTGAACGTGGCAAACACGATCTGAAGTGCTTAGGTGGGTGTAGTGTATTAGGGGTAAAAGGGAGGAGCTCAGCAGTCGGATTCAAGACTGGAAGATGTGGCCAAGCTGGATCTGAGGATCATATCTAAGACCCTATAGTGAGGAGGAATGAAGAGGACAACATGTGTTTCTGCCTGCTGTCTGTACAAACTAGGTGCCCTTAACTTTCTCTTAAAAAATAAAAGGTAGTTATAATAACAGGATGTGTGTTCGTCCATATTTTCTAAAATATATAGAAACTGAAACTTAAATATATGTAATTATTTAATGACTTCAGTCCTTAGCAGTTTGTCTGAAAACCACAAATTTTATGAGGAACTGCCCAAAAATATGAAACAATTATCTGGACATTCTGCGAAAATGTAGACAGTTAAGAGACATGAAAGGTAAGTGTACATGTTATGGACTGTGTTACACTTCTGACAGTGTCTGTTAAGTGTTTTATGCAAAACACTTAGCATTTTTTTCATAACTTGGATTACATGGAACATGATGGGGTCTCACTGAGCCTAACCATTTATTATGTGTTCTCAACATGGATGTCAAGAGTCACCTCTTGAGCTTTGCTCTCAAGGTAAATTTTTGGCATCCATTTTCTTAAAGACTGGATCCAGATAGCTCGATACTGAAAAAAAAAGAAAAAGAAAGAAAAAGAAAAAACAACTTTTAGAGAATCATCTATTTTCTGTACTGTTGTATTTTTAAGGTTTCTTATTTTTGCATAATGCTTTTAGTTTAACATTAAAAGATGGATTGCACTGACCACTGAAAAGTGTTTTTTTACCTTAATTGTTTTTTCTTTATCCCTTTCATTTGGCATAGCCATGTTTGCATTACAAAACATATGCTACAGAATGCTGCATGACCTATTTTTTAGTTTGTATTTTATTTGATGTTTACACAGTTACTGCAGATGAGTGCATTATAAGTTTGTAGGAAGGCTTGAATTTTTACATGTGTTAGCAGAAAAATAAAAATGTGTTTTGTTTGTAGATTTCTACCTGACTGTCCTCCACAGCATTTGAGTTGGCATTTACAATAGTTCTGTCTTACATTTCTGCTGCTACATTTTTAATTGTTATTGTTAATACAGTTAAACCGGTGTTATCTGCATTACTGAACTGTTATAGATCATTGTTGATATTTGATTTAGAAATGTTTTTTTTTTGGTGGGGGAGGTGTCCTAACTTCTGTGTAGTCATAGGGAGCATTAACTTTTCAATTGTTATGTGCATGTTAGATGCAGTTACACATAATTGAGTTCACAGCCATCTTGTCTGTGTATTATATAAGTAATTATGTGTATCTGCTTTCTGTTTCATCTTATACAGGGATATGGCACCCAAGAAGAAATCCATATCCCAAAAGCCACCATACACTGATGCAGAAAATGAAGTAATTATGCAGGCCTTTTGCCACCATGGAACTTTTCTGTTAGGGAGAGGTACAGGTAACCAATCTGCCAAAGAGAGGATATGGCAGCAGGTGGTTGATAACATTAATGCTGTCTGAGGGCATGGGAGAACTTACTCCCAGGTACGGTGCCAGGTAAGTGATATGATAATGTTTGCCTGGTGTAGGAAACCACCACTAACTGAAACAGAGGAAATTCTGTCCACTGTTAGAAATCCAAACAGCTTGGCAGAGGGTTCCCACATAATTTCTAATGTTGGTGCAGAAGAGGATGACAAACTCAGAGTGTCACATGCCGACCTTCCTGGTATGAAAAAGCAAGTGTCAGTGTTATATCTTTATATCCATTTATATCTGTATATCGTAGATGTCTGCTATATATATAGACAGAGCCAACGATAACTGTAAGACAGACTACAGTCATACAGAAATAGTGGAGGGTGTTTTGGTTGGAATCAAACTGTTAACTAAATTTTTGTATGGGAACATTTTTAATCTGCACTTGTGAAGGGGATTGTTCTCTTTTTCTTGTTTCATTTGCATTGTGATACTTAGCAGACTTCTTTCCTTCCATTCCTCACATACAGGCAATTCCAGATTGCAGGCTTCCAGCCACCTGCACATGGCATGCACAAATCTGGTTATTGTTATTACTGTATATAAGGTTATGAGAGCAAAGTTTGTGTTTCTTTAGCGTCTGTTAGAGTTTAACATACCCTTTGTATAAGGAAATATGTGATAAAATTTATTATCTCTCTTTTACTATTTGCTTATTATCATACATGATCCTAAAAGTGGTATGAGGAACTCCTACCACCTGATGTTGGAGTATTGGTAGCCTTTGATGATGATGTTGATGGCTCAGGGTAGTGTGGTTACACCAGTTGTGCAGCTATTTGCTTCTCCTGTTAGCCATCGTGAGGGCATGGTGCCACACAGAGGGCTGTTAGGGGTGCTTGGAGGAGGCCTGCTATCCATTCTCCTCCTGATATTGGTGCTTCATTTGGAGCCACCAGACATATGTGTAGGGCCATAGTGGAGGCACAGACAAGTTTCCTCAGGGATTTGGAAGAGACAGCGTGACTACTAAACAATGTATATATCTGACATGAGTGACTCCCTGAAGCATGTGGGCAACTCCTTGGACAGGATGAATGACACACTGGATCAGGTAGTATCTGTGAAAGGATGTCTGTTGGGGGAGGGTGGGCATCCTTGTAGCTGGAGATCCATTACATCTTCTAGTGATAGCAGATGTGGTTGTGTAAGATCCTGCCCCCATAGTGACACTACATTCACTGGTCCATCAGGGATTGTGATGTGCACACCCAGATGTAGTAGGCCATGGAGTCATGGTCCTGGACATAGTTGTGAGGAGAGCTCATCCAGCAGACATCACTCACATTCAGGTAGTACCCCAACTTCTAGCCAGGGCCATGGAAGTAGTGCAACTCCTGTACCTGCTGTTGCTGCTGCTGGCCCTGCCTGTGGTCCTTGCAACTGTGGTCCAGCCCCTTGCTGTCCTTGTTGAAGTGATTTCCTGAGTATTATACTGTGTAACATGGCACAGACTGTAATTATTTTGGCACAGGTGTCCAGGTCATATGTAATGCACTTCCTGATGTGTCTAGACAATGGAAACTTGATTTCAGCAATCCAAATACACTTTCTATGATATTCCTAATTTGAATGTGGGCACTATTGTATCCTTGCTCAGTGGGGTTGTGTGGGTTTCTCATGGGTGTCATGAGCTAGGCTCCAGTGCATAAACTGCATCATCCACTAGATGACTTTGAGGAATGTCACCCCTAGCAAACCTAGTATACTGCTCACAAGTGTGACATATGTGTGAGTTGTGGAAACTACCTGGGTTACCTGCACAAACACTATAGATGATCTCTTGGGCATTACAGACAACCTGATAGCTTATACAGTGGAAACCTTTTCAGTTGATGTACCTCCTTCCATGTTCCCCAGGTGGCACTTTTATTTCTATGTGTGTGCAATCTATGGCTCCCAACACTTCAGTGAATACAATTCCTGCATGATTCTTGTTCTCTCCTGTGGGGTTTGTGGGAAACAGATATCCTCCCTTGTATGTAATAGCATTGCATTTAAAACCTTATGTAATATTCTAGAGGCTAATGCCTAGGAAACCACTAGTATATCATCCCTGTGGTTCCCTGGAAAGCATCATAAGCTGGTATATGTAATGCTAAACGTACTTTGGTTTCCATTGGGATGGGTTCTCCACAATTTCCCTGGCTGGGGGGTGGGACAGAGGTTGCATATTTCCTCCAATGTTTCCCTGTCCACCCTCTATGTCTGAAAGTGAGCAACACAGAAATAAGGAAATTCATCCATTAATTCTTTATAGTTCTTTCAGCTGGCAGATGTTTGTCTGGTGATTCTAATCACTGTAATCAATATTTGCTTAATTTGTCATGTGTTGATCAGGATTAGTAGTTCTCAAACCATCAGGCACTTGCTGTTGTACCTAGAGAGAAAATGGGTTTATAATACATACATATATATATATATATATATATATATATATATATATATATATATATATACACACACACATATATACATATATATATATATATATATATATATATATATATATATATGGATCTAGGAAGTTTGATTGAATGATCAAACATCCGAATCCATAGCCACCGAACACACTTTAACGAAAGAGCTTTTATCAAAAAAGCACTTTCGTTAAAGCATGTTACTAAAAAAAAAAAAAAAAAAACACTACATTAAAGTTTTAGCAAGGGGGCTAATTCCCCCTGCACCTCCCATGTGGGGGGCTGTGTTCCCCACACACCCCTACTTTAATATTCTCCCTCTGAGACTGCACTACAGTGGGGAAAAGGGAAATTTCCCTTATCCACACCATAGTACGACCTCGGCAATAGGCATACTTACGCAAAAGTGCTTCTTCGGTGAAAAGCACTTTCGCGTAAGTATGCTCCATTTGTTTCGGACTTTTGATCATTCGATCAAAAGTCCTACACCCATATATATATATATATATATATATATATATATATATATAGAGAGAGAGAGAGAGAGAGATAAACAGATAGATATAGATATGCAAAACAGTTATCTAATGCACACACACACACACACACACACACACACATATATATATATATATATATATATATACATATATATATATATATATATATATATATATATATATATATATATATATATATATATATATATATATATATATATATACATATACATATACATATACATATATAGATAGAGCGAGAGAGAGTGAGTTATGGAATGATTTTTGAATCTGGGGATTTCCCCAAACATTGATAGAGAGACACTTTACAAAATAAAGTTATGCATTGCAGGCTAAACTGCAGCTCATTAAAATGGCATAAACTGGACAGCCAGTAATGTTATGTGATGTAACACATAAAAGAAACTATGTAAGGTGGGATGAAATAACGAATTCTAACTTTCTACACAGTCACTGTGACTGAAAGAGAACGGTATACTGAACCCTTTCTTTATATACATCATATAAGGATAGTCTTTATTGTGGCAAAATGAAAGTACTGCTTTAGAAATGAAATTTATGAGAAACAATGCCTAAGATATTTGCTCTAAAAAGGAAGGACCCTTTCATGAGACATTAATATTTACAGATAGGTAGGTTTATTTGTATATCTATGTGGCATTATGTAAATACTGTCCTGGATTAAAAATCTAGTCTGCAATGTTACAGAACTGATGAGCACAGCTGCTACGTAGATTCAGATGTGGACTCAAGACCTGCCTCTTTTGGGCACTAATAGGCTGACTTTGGCAGGAGTATAAAGTCATTCTGGGCCCACCTAAGCCTTTCTTTAGTTATACAGCCTCAGACATCACTTTTTCACAGCCTTCTGAAGCTTTGTCTACAGAGATGTAAGCTCCTTATCTGCAACAATTGTCAAAAACACAGGAAAAATATAAATTTATTTCCATACTGTGTTGCTGGATATAGGCTATAGACTTAACTAGGTGAATGACTTAAAACAAATTCTTAATGTGTTTTCATATACTTTAGGAAAGAAACTCCACAGTTTTAGGTTCTTAAGTGATACAGCAGTTAAGTTCTGACTGTTATTGCATGAAGGCTTGACGTAAGCAATGTGAGGTATTACTTAGTGATGTCACAGAAGCAAGAAGCTGCATCATCAACTTCATTGTGATTTAGATTGTGAGAAAAAAGTTCTAGAATTAAGTTAGTCTCATAAGAAATGCTTGGAAAGAAAAACACAGAATATCAGACTCTATTGTAGAAACCACTTAGTTTCACAGCGGAAGCAGTTCTTTGAGAGAAAAGCAGACTTTATTTTGGATTTGTTACTGGATTTATTACTGAATATTTTGAAGGGCAATTCTTAAGGTAAGGATAAAATATACTAGGCAGTCCTAAGGAATGCTACTGCTTACATGTTGCTTCAAATTCCCTATGTGACATAATAGCTCTTTTTCAAAAACATTGCAAAGATGTTTTGGATACCATTATTTCTGTTACAACTGTAAAATATTGAGTTTTTTTTTTCTATTTAGCATTTAGAATCATTTGTAAGAGTACAAAGTTCTTCACAACTTTCTTAAGAAAAAACCGTTTATTTTCCTGACTCACATCTTGAGGCTTCCTGTATTTTTCATACTTAACTGTGATTTATACCTTACTGCCTGCAATTTTTATGTTGTCCTTTTATCATTTTACATTTACTGCATCTAGATATTTGCCATTTTTGGTTCTCTAAGCACTTAATTGCCATACTGTTATTTTTTCAAGAATTTCTTACTATTTTTTTCCTATCTTATAAACATCTGTACCACATCAACTCCTATGTGCTTTATGACATGACTGTTATATGTTATTAAATGTTGTGTTTCTTGTCACACCTTGTTACAGTACTTAAAACTGTCCCCGTCTATGCCTCATTCCATATCATATATGTCTTCTGGTTTCTCTATTCTGAAGACAAGGTGAAGTACTCATTCAGTACTTCTATTTGATTTTCAGATTCCTACCAACCTGTTACATGATTATGTTTGCTTCTGTCCCTTTCCCATCTGTCATGGACCTAAGCAAGCCTTGTCACTCCCTGTTTTCAGTCCCATCCATTATTCTCTTTTCCATTCTTTGACATTCTAAGTCAGATCCGTTTCCTTGTCTTTGTAAGCTATAGATGTTTATTAATTGTTGGAAAAATACAATTTATTATTGGCTTCATTTGGTTAAACACTAAAGGTTTGGTACTCTCAGTGATAGAAACCCAGTAAGTATTTGCCATTAAGATTTGTCCTCTTGCCAGCTAGAATCACTTTGTCCTGCCTGTCAGTCAAACTCCTGTAAGTAAGGCAGCTTGTTCATACAAAGTGCATATATGTCCTGCTTTAGCTAAGAAAACCAAACATTAATTTGGGACCCACACAGTAGATTGTCCTAAATGTAAAATAATTGATTTTGATAAGGTTCACAAATTATTATTATTCATTAGTGTACAAACACAGTCTTTCAAAAGCACAGACGAGGCTTGAGTACCACATTTAAAAAGACAAAGCTCACCTGACAATGTTCAATTACTCTTTTGAACTACTTAAATACTTTTTTATTTGAAGGTTTGCTTATTATTTACTGGGTAAGGGGGGGTGATTTTTTTCTCAGATTTTATGGATAGAATTGTATGTTTCTTGCCACAATGGTGGTAAAATTATAGGAAACATGCCTTCCTTGCATATATGATGTTTTTTCTCAGATTTTATGGAAAAAATTGCATGCTTCTTGCCCACAACAGTGGCAAAAGTATAGGAAAATTATCTTCCTTGCATATATGATTTTTTTCTCAGATTTTATGGATAGAATTGTATGCTTCTTGCCCACAACGGCAGTAAATTTATAGGAAACATACCTTCCTTACATATACTTTATTTGCATAAAGTGTTACTGGACATAGACCACATAATTTACAGGCTAAAGCACTTAAATCAAAATGTTTGAAAGTGATTTCATATACTTTAGAAAATAAACTCTGGCAGTTACAGGTTTGTAAGAAGCACATCAGTTTAATCAGGACTATTGCTCCATGACATTTTGATGCATCATCAACTTCACTGTAATTTAGAACCTGGAGTAGTTCCAGAATTAGGTTAGTGTTATTCAAGAGACAATACCTTGAAAGAAAAACTTAGAAAAACTAAAGATTTTCGAGTCAGATTTTTTGCAGAAACAATACTTTGAGAGAAAAACACATTCTTCTGGATTTACTTTATTAGTTACAGAATATTTTGAAGAGGCATTTCTTAAGGTAAGGATAAAATATATCAGGCAGTTTTAATGGATTTTATTGCTGTTGTGTTTCTACCAAAGTCCCTAAATGACATTATAGCTCTTTTTACAAGAATATTATTGGGATATTTTGTACACTGTTATTTCTATTTCAGCTGTAACATATTAAGATCCATTTATTCTATTTGGCATCTTGAAGCATTTATATGTTAGATGAAGTTTCTCAGTTCACTTTTCTGACTCCCACCTCAATTCTTGCTGTATTCTTCATGATTCATACCTTCCTACATGCACCTTTTGTGTTCTTCTTTTTCCATTCTAGATTTACTCCATCTAGATGTGTGCCATATTTCTTTCTGTAAACACTTACATACTGTTATTACTTTCTTAAAGAATTTCTTACTAGGTGTTTCCTGCCTCATAAATGCTTGTGTCACATCACCTTCTACCTGCTTTATTACAAGTCAGTTGTATGTTTCTAAACTTTGTGTTTCTTAAAATCTGTGCCTTATTTCAAGTCATATGTGTCCCCCTGGTTTCTTCACTCAAGGTCAAGATGAAATACTCATTCAATACTTCTACAGCCTATGATGTGACTAGTTTTTTCCTCTTTTCTCCCTCTGTAATGGACCTAAAGTAAGCCTTGTCTCTCCAAGTCATCAATCCCATCAGTCATTCCTTTTCCATTCTTTGATATTCTAAGTCAGATCTATTTTATTGGGTGTACAGGATAGTTTTTTTTAACTAACAGTTAAAAAATACACTTTATTATCAGTTTCTAAATCCAGCTTTGTTCATTGTGAAAGAAGCCCAGTTAATATTTGTAGAAATCTTTGTTTTCTTGTAATTTAGAATCATTATGCCCTGCCTGTCAGTCAAGCACCAATAACTGATCCAATTTATTCATACATTGTACATACACGTACTGCTTTAAACTCTTCACAGCCGAGTGCACCTCCAGGCATTTCTGCAGTTACCTCCTACTGCACCTCTAGGCAACAAATATTGCATGTTCATATTTGCATTAATAATCACAAAACCATGCTACATACAAGGTATCAAAATATTTCATCTTGAAGCATACATGATGGCAAACACAATTGTAATTGATATTTGAACTCTGTCAATGAGTATTTGTTAGAACTGTAAAGTGATAACTTCATTTTTTAAAGGCTCAAGCTACACCTATTGGGAGTTAAAGGTAGACACTCAAAAGCTGTGCTGGATGGAAAGAGTTAACTACGGATACCTTTTTTAAGTAGTAAAAAATAAATTATGTACTTACCATAATGTTCCATCTGAGTTGTTGCTTTTCTTTTGTCTTCAGCCTGACGGACTCAGATCTGGTACGGATCCAACTTGGCCACATACTCCAGCCTCAAATCTAAAGTCCAAGCTCCTCCCCTACCCATAATTCCCTGGTCTCCCTCCTCCCATCAGATCAAGTTTGTTGCAGAACAGCAGCATCCCAACCTAGACAATCATGCCAATAAACCTAGCATTACCCACAAAGGACTTAACAAAGGACGAGCAAGCCAGAATAGGGGGCTATGTCTCTTCCATCCGGTCCACTACACAGCCCACACAAGGCAGGGGGAAGGAGGGAGAAAAGGTTGAAGACAAATGAAAAGAAAAAACTCAGATGGAACGTTATGGTAAGTACATAACGTATTTATCTGGCATTGCTGTTTTCATTTGATCTTCAACCTGAGGGACAGAGTCCCCAACTACCAATAAACCCTGGGAGGTCCACATGGAAAGATATTCCGGAGCATGGCTGAGCCAAAAGATGCCGTGCCTCTGGAGAGAAGATCCAATTTATAATGGGAAATAAATGTGTGAGAAGATGCCCAGGTAGCTGCAGAGCATATATCATCCAAAGAAACCCTTGACCAAAAAGCTGCTGAAATAGCAACAGATTTGGTCGAATGTGCCTGGACATGCCCTGGTGGAGATAATCCTTTGGCTCGATAGGCCAAAGAAATGCATTCAGAGATCCATTGAGCAATAGTAACTTTGGAAACTGGTTTTCCCAAGAAAGGTTTAGAAAAGGAAACAAAAAGTTGATCCGATTTATGAAAGGATTTTGTTCAATGCAAATAGAAATGCACTGCCTGTGAACATAAAGCAAGTGCAATTTGGACTCTACCTTATTTTGGAAATTTGGAAAGAAAACTGGCAAATTGATGACCTGGTTAATATTAGATTCTGATACCACCTTCAGTAGGAAAGATGGATTGGTCCACAAGGACAGCATATCTTTGTGGAAGATCAGATAAGGGGGCTTGACAGATAGGGCTTGAATCTCAGAAACCCTCTTGGTGGAGATAATTGCCACCAAAACATCATCTTCCTTGACATTAACTGTAAATCAACAGTGGCCGCTGGCTCAAAATGAGGAGAAACCAAAGCCTGTAGCAGAAAGGTAAGATCCCAAGGGGGCATGGAGGTCCTTAACTGGAGGCCGAAGAAGGAACTTTCCTTTCAGAAAGGCCTTACAAAGTTTAGAAGTAGCCAATGAAGCTGAATTCTTGTCTATGTGAAAGTTGGAAATCACTGCCAGTTGTACCTTAACTGTAGAGAAACTAGCTCCATGATTAAAAATGTATACCAAGAAATCCAAAACAGCCAATACTGACACAGTGAAAGGATACATGTTGGGTTGAGAGGCCCAGATCAAAAACGCTTCCATTAACTTGAATAGATCTTCCTGGTAGAAGATTTGTGAGCCGCTACCAAGATCTTTTTAACAGCAGAAGACAGCCTGGGGCACCCTAGCTATCAAGGGAACTGGAGCAGCTAAGCAGTGAGCTTCAGGCTGGCTAAGTCTGGGTGAGGAATCCTTGAGGGATGTGTAATCAGATCTGGAACTAGGTCTAGAGTCCAAGGGGGACACAATACATGAGACCACAGAGTGGGGAACCAAACTTGGAGAGGCCAGAAAGGGGCAATGAGGATCACTGAGCTCCCCAGCCATCAAGCTGTCTGAATGAACTTAGGAATCAGAGGGATGTGGAGGATAAGCATATAGTAGACTGGAGGGCCAAGCATGAACTAGAGCATCTCTGGGCGACTCCCCAGAGGGGGGTTCAGAGCGACTCGCTGCACTTCATGTTGGAAGGAGAGGTGAAAAGATCACAGCAAGGCTGAGCCCACTTTAGAAAAATCTTGTTTCTCACTGAAGGATTCAGAGACCACTTGTAAAGCATCAAAATAGAATGACTGAGCCTGTCCGCCAAAAAGTTGGACTTCCCCGGATTGTGCATTGCCACCAGAGAACAGCTGGTGGAGATTGCCCACTCCAACAATCTCATGGCTTCGCGACAAATCGGATAAGATCTGGATCTTCCCTGTTTGTTGCCATACCAGACTACTGACATGTTATCTGTCTGTATGGCAATAGTTCCCAGAGGAAGAAGGGCATGGAGAGCTTGCAATGCCAAAAGCACTGCCCTCATCTCCATGACATTGATATGCAGACTGGTCTCCAGAGAGGACCACATGCCTTGGACTGTTCTTCCCATGCAATGCTCCCTCACTGAAGCAGGGAAGTCGTCTGTGGTCACCATGATATCGGGGGATGGAAGAACAAATGGCTGACCCTGAAGGAGGTCCGTGGATTGGAGCTACCAAAGAAGGGTGTCCCTGCAAGCATGAGACAGTCAAACAGGATGTGACAAGGGAAGATCTAGCAGGGACCATTGAACCGCTAAGGTCCAGTGAAGAACCCGCATGTGGAGACATGCAGTTGGAACTAGAGTAATCATGGCTGTCATGCACCCCAACACCCGAAGAACTGAACCCACCGGAGGAAGATAGGCTTGGAGAATGTAAACCACATGATGGCAGAGCAATAACAATCTGTCCAGAGGTAAAAACACCATGCTTTGAGTAGTGTCTAGCTAAGTACCTATTAACTGCAGCACCTGCATTGGTACCAGTTGAGAATTGTTGAGGTTTATAGTAATACCCAGGTACTGGGCAATCTGAAGAAGATGATGCCTGGAGGGAGCAGAGAGTAGCCAATTGTCCAGGTAGGTAGGGGAAGACCTGAAAACCCTGCATCTGCAGCTAAGCCACCACTACCACCATCACTTTGGTGAACACCCAGGGGGCAGTGGTGACCCCAAAGGGGAGCACTCTGAACTGAAAATGATTGGCTCCCAGCCAGAAGCAGAGGAACCTCCGAGAGCACCTGCCCTTCTTGATATGGTAGTACACATCCTGGAGGTCCACTGAGCACATCCAGTCATTTATCTGCAGGAAGGGCAGAATGGATTGGAGGGTGACCATCTGGAATTCTGACTTGGCAACAGACAGGTTTAGGATTGAGAGATCCAGAATGAGACTTAAGTCCCCATCTTCTTAGCTCCAAAAAGAACCTGGAATAAATGCCTGATCCAGACAGGTCTGGGGGAACGGGCTGGATGACTTGTCTTGTAAGCAGCCTAGTAACTTCTACGACTGCCTCCTCCCGCTGACTGGGTGGCATGGCTGGGAGGTGTCTGGGCAAAAGTGGCGGATGGAGAAAGGGAATTGAGTAACCACTGGAAATAATTTGCAGAACCCAATGATCATTGATAATTGATTCCAAGGCCGCTGGGTGCAGACATAGTCACCCCCAAATGCCTGCAGTGGTGAGCAGTCGAGCAACCCTTCAGGGTTGCTGGAAGGGTCTGTCCAAAAAGGAGTCCTGAGACCCTGGGTTCTTCGGATCCCCTCTACCATGAGGGTGGCATCTATCATATCCCTCTCTACCTCTGGGTGAAGGCAAATCCTGAGCATCTTGGGAAGAACCTTGAAACTTTTGAAACCACATCTTCTTGATCCCAAGCTGATTCCTACAGAAGGATCATGGTGGGGTGGAGAAGCGGATTCTGATGGCAGACTAAGTCTTCCAATCCTTCTCGCTCTGGACCAATGTATCATGAACTATTTTTCCAAACAGGGTGAAACCATCATAGAGGATGATCATGAATGATGCCTTAAAGGACTCCAAGCATGCACAATGCCAGAGCCAGGCATGTTGCCTAATGGCCACACCTGTTCCCTCCACCCTAGAGGCTTGTGAGGGAAGCATCATGGATGTATTAGAGATGGAAGTGAGAGTGGCCATGCAGGAGGAAAACACCTTCTTCTCTGCTGACATGGACCCTGGGGCAGACGCAGTGACCTCCTTGACCAGGTCCTCCTGCAGTCTGATTACATGTGCCAAATAATTCAGCACACATAAGGCAAAGGTGGCTGACACATAGGTCCTCTTCCCAAAATGATCCATCCCCCTGGACTCCCTGTCTGCAGGATGAACCAAGGAGCTCTCCTGGGTGAGCTCTTTGTTGGTGGCTGCCACAACCACAATGGCATTGACCAGGGAGCCCTTGGACCTGTGAGATTTGGCAGCAGGAGTGCTAAGCACCTTATCCGGGTGCTTTGGGATAGGCTCAACCATATCCGGTCCCTTCCATGCCCTAGATGAGATAAGATCCACTAGGGGATCTGTGGGAGGGGGCAACACCCAGGAGGCAGAGGGTCCTGTGCCAAACACCTCCAAAAATACCAACTCATCCAGATTGGGCTTAAGGGTCAACCACCCACCATGTTGACAAAGGATCTCCATGATGTCTATGAAGGAGACATCATCCGGGGGTGATTGAAGGGACTCCCTTTTCCTCCAAATCAGTATCATCTGTGAGAGACTATGGTGGGAAGTCTAAGTGCCTCCTCTTACACATGTGCTTCTAAGGGGGATCTTTGAGGTAAATACCAGGGAGGATTCAGAAGCCTCAGGGAGTTCCCATGAGGTAACATTCTGGGGCGAACTGGAAACAGGCTGTCCCTGAGGGGGAAGAATGGCAGACTCCAGCTGAGAGAAAGAGGGAGCCAGGACAGACTCAAAGGACAAGAGTGTCAGGGGTCTAGAAGGAGCCAAGAGAACCCCCTCCACCACCTCAAATGCCGTGGGTGAATGGACCACAAAGTTGGAATGATTACAGCTGGATCTGCCACCCCTGGAGCTGTGGGGGGAGCTGGCACCAAGCTTCCTGGTGCCAAAGCTCCGAGAGGAAGGGACAACCCTGAAAACATCAAAGTTGATGCCATCCCTTCAAATCCGACACCAAGGCTATGGCTCTGAAAAAATTGGATCTGAACCACTCAGGGCAATGGTTGGAGTCAAGGTACCCAGGACCATCGGCACCAACCCCCTCAACATCCAGACCCAAGGACTCCAAAACCGGGGCTTGGATTGGAGAAGGAGTAATGGAAAGAAAGGCAGACTGCATGCTCCTGGCCCCAGAGGGGGATGGAGTAGGCAACACTCCCAGATGAATCTGGGTCTGGAGAAACTTCAGCATCATCCTGTCCACCTCAGCTTCAGACAGACTCTGAGAGGACTGGATAGAAAAGCTTACTGACCCAGGCCTAGAGTGGTGCAGAGGGGAGGCAGAAACTGGAGTGCGAGTTCGGAAGGTCTGTAGCTCCAGGTAAAAATGAGGGGACAGGAGTCGAGGAGAACTCTGGTCAGATCTGTGTGGGACTAACCAACAGTTCAGCCAAGGAAGAGCAGTCGGGAAATTGCTTCCTTGGCTGATCCTGCCCTTTGGAAAGGGCCTTCTCTCCATCCCCAGGCTTTTTGGTAGGAGGTTGAATCCCAGAAATCAGGGCAACGGAAGAAGAAGAGGCCTCAGAAGGGGGAAGAAGGCCCTTCAGAATCAACTTGTTCCTCCTGTCGATCAAAGCGTGGAGGTTGAATCCCACACAGATTGAACAGGAGGTGTCTAACTGAGGGACGCCTAAACAGACAATGTGCAGAGTGTAGCCATCAGACAGGGGGAGCTTATGGCCACACTCTGCTCACTTTCCAAAGCCAGGCTTTGGAGTCTCTGCCATGGCCAGGAAGAAGCCCACTCACACTGCACACTCTATAGAGAGGAGGAAGAGAAAGGAGAAAAAAGTTTTTTTTTTTTTTTTACCGACCCTTGAGCGCAAAGCAATAGGGTAGAGATTTAAAGTACAAAAAATAGGACACAGATGAGGAAAGGAGAAAAAGGATACCCATAAAGCACTTACAAACCAAAGGAGCTTGGAGCTGAGGATGAACACTGCTGGTCAAAATGAGCAGCAAATGAGATCGGGGGGAGGAGGAGGGAGACCGGGGCATTATTATAGGGGAGGGGCTTGGACTTTGGATCTGATGCTGGAGTATGGGGCCGAGTCGGATCTGTACTGGATCCAAGTCCCTCAGGTTGAAGATGAAATGAAAACAACAACTTCAGATCAACTGATTTAGACAGTGTCCCTACATTAGCATTATTCATTAGAGTGCACAGTCTGTCTCTCATTAGCACAGAGAAGGTCTGAAAAGCACAATCACAAAGGCAAAGGTGACCTTACAATGTTGAAATACATTTCTGAAGTACTTAAATATTTTTTTTTATTTGTAGGTTTGCTTATTTATTTACTGGTGCTTTGAAAAGCTAAGTAGTGGAAATAGAGCAAATTATTTTTTTTCAGTCATGTTGTGGGGCATAAGCAAAGTAATTGTATGTAATACCAGAAAAATGCATATAAGAAAAAGCAGTAAAAGTAATAAGATGAACAGGTTTTTATTTTTTATCAGGCATGAATAATATTCACACAGCAGTTGAGACCCACAACCAAATTCTGTAGTAAGAAATCCAGCATGTAAGATAAGTAAGATAAATAAGGATTATCAAATGAGAAATACTGTCATACAATCATGAACCTTACAGGACAGACCTCACTAAGTATATTAAAAAAAATAACTATTTCAAATATTCCACAGTCTCATATGCAGGCATGTCAATTTATATCTAATATGTCAGTTACCTGGTGAGCCCACTTCCTCTTCATAAACACACACACACACACATGCAGATGCTCACACATGCACATGCACACACATGTATACACACACACACACACACACACACACACGTACACACACACACACACACACACACACATGCAGATGCACACACATGCACACACATGTATACACACACACACACACACACACACACACACACACACACACACACACACACATGCACATGCTCACACATGCACATGCACACACATGTACACACACACACACACACACACACACACACACACACACACACACACACACACACACACATACACTACATTAATGCAGTTTTTATTTCATCTGTTAACCAGTTAAACCCACTAGACATAAGTACCTCTTTTCAGGACAATCCCAGAACTCTTGATTATCACCATGTCCCTTGCTTTTCATATTAGCAGGTTTAATTACCTGGTTACTTTGCTGTACACAGTTTCTCTCTGTTCACAGACTCAAGAGCTGTGAAATGAGCCAGGGTCACCAGGGCCAAAGAAAACACCAGTGGCCACATTCTGGATTACTATTCCCAAACACTACTTATTTTGTTATGTATTATCACTTCTCTATTATTTTATGTATTCATTAACTGGGTAGGTAAAGTGGTAAAAAGCCTCATCTCATTTATAACCCTGGGCATAGACAAAAATGCATAAATAGCATAGTACTAAATAAAAACATAAACTTATTGAAAATCTTAAAACCTGAAAGGTCAACGTGGTTATAATAAAAATCTGGGGATGAGCATAAAGAAAGTTAGAGCAAAGTATTCAGAGCCATATGTAGAATATTAAAAGGAAAGAGAATTACGGTACTTTTTATTAGCATTCCACTACATCTGTAAACTTTGAAAGATTCTTTTTTTTTGTATTAGAAAAATAGAACAGCCTGAAAGAGGTGGAGATGTAAAATTACTACTGGATAGGGCAAAAGTGTCCATACAGTATTAGTTTGGGGCAAGTGCACCTCCAGGTTTAAAAATGAATTTCTTAGAATAAGGCCTGATTTAAATAAGTAAGGCTAAAGTAACAGTAATACATGCCGAGAAAACAGCAAAAGTTTTAGTATTGTTTATAAGATGTAAATTCTGCTAAATGTGTTTACATGCACAAGTAAACATTCTAAAGGGATTATAGTGATGATTAAATGAAACAAAATCAGTTTAACATTTGTAAAAAAAATGTAGTAAACAGTGTGACCAGTGAGATGTTAGCATGGTATGCAGTGTCATAGCTGGTTCATTTCATACCCAGTGCAACTTCTTGATCTGACGCCCCTCATTTCTAAATTTTAGTCACTTCAGTTCTCACCACAAAAGCAGTATAACAATATTAAAATTCACTTGTGTACCAGTATTTCAATACTAGCATAGAAGTGAATGCTGGTACTGCACTGCTGACTGATAGCATCTGTCAATCATGCCCCTTAACACCTAGCACCGGGGGCAACTGAATCCTTCATCCCACCTTAGCTATACTTCTGATGTTCTGCTATATAACTTAAATGTGAGCTTAAGAAGTGGTGTGCATTAGGCTGATGAAGTTATTGTGATAATAAACAAAAATAGCCAAATACAGTCAGTAGTGTGGGGGCAGTCCACTAGAAAATCAATAATAGGATTAAGGAAGAGCCATCCTGTGCATCTCCTTCATCTGGTTCCCCCTCAACTAAAGGTTGAGGACAAAAAAAGTCTTATGCTCCAGTATGAAGAGCAAGTAAAAGATGTTTTACTCCAACCAGATAAGCACAGGAAAGGAGAGGGGGTCTTCTGTTCCAAACTGAGGAGCCAAAAAAGCACTTCAGCCTTGACTGGGAAAGCAGTATCAAGATTAATTTCTAAATGATGGAACTGCATCTAACAACTACAAAGTGCTGAAGCTTTTCAATCCTGACTGCAAATGTAGTATCAGTATTCATTTCTGAATTCTGCTATTGTACTATCACCTGACTGGCATCTACTGATAAAACACCGGACACCTTGTGCCCAAGGTGCCTGTCCCCACTGCGCTACCCTAGCCTTATCTGGGTTAAAGGTTACTGAACATCTGATGCATGTTCTCACTGACAAGCATTTTGTATACAGATGGCAGGATTTACTATGTATGACTTTAGTTGTCTTGGCATTTATTTCACAGGTACTTGAAGATCTTTGTAAAGCTTAATTTTACAGAACATTATATACACCATGTTTTTTTTTTCATTTGAAGAAAGCTGATATTAGGATGGTATGTTCATTACAAGTCCTTACTACTGTAAGATTTTTACTTTTTTGGGGATGTGGCCCTGAGTTCTTTAGACACTGAAACATTATAATTAAAAAAAGAAACTGGAATTTCAGAACTGTAAAATAAAGACGTTATGTACTTACCATAACGTTCCATGAGAGTTGTTCATCTCACCTTCATTCTTACTGATGGGTTCGGAGCCAATCCCTCGGCTCTGAGTCGGCCTATTGCAAAGCTCAAGGTCTTCAAATAGCTCGAGGCCAAGTCCCTATCCCATGATGCACCTAGAGTTACCTCAGATCTTGTTTGCTGCGTATAACAATACCATATGACATTCTATCACTCCCAAGAGAAGGTATAGAAGGATTGAGCAATCAGGATGGATCCAGCATCTCGGTCATCTAAAAGCCCAGAAGGGGGTAGGAGGGAGGGACATAAGAATGAATACGAGATGAACAACTCACATGGAACATTATGGTAAGTACATAACTTCTTTATGTGAAGTTGTTCTATCTCGCCGTTCATTCTTACTGATGGGTAGCATCCCAAGCACCATCAATCTCGGGTGGCTCACTAGAGAATATTTTTTCAGGACAGTGGACCTAAAAGAGGCTCTGTCCCTGGAGGCCCTGCCAACCTTGTAACGAGTGATAAAGGTATGAGGTTTTGACCAAGTGGCTGCTGCACAAATGTTATCAATAGGAAGTTTGGCAGAAAAGGCAGAAGATGTAGAAACTGCTCTGGTTGAGTGAGCTTTAATCTTATGCTGTAGGGGCATATTGGCAGCTGAATAAACAAAGGTGATACAATCAGATAACCATTTAGACAGAGTTGTTTTAGCCACTGGCATACCTCTCCTGGAGTCTGAAAAGGAAACAAAAAGCTGATCCAATTTCCTGAAATCTTTTGTTCTATCTAGATAAAATCTGAGCTGTCTGTGAACATCAAGTTTATGCAGCATGTATTCAAGATTGTTGGAGTGATTGGGAAAGAAAACCGGCAAATCAATAATTTGGTTAAGATTAGTTTCAGTGCAAACTTTAGGCAAAAAGGAGGGCTTTGTTCTATGTGAGACTCTGTCAGCATAGAAAATCAAGTAAGGAGGATTAATGGATAACGCTTGAAGCTCTGACACTCTGCGGGTGGAAGTAATAGCCAGTAAAAAGATAGTTTTCCATGACAAAAATTTGAGATCACATGAGAAAACTGGTTCAAATGGAGGAAGAATGATGCGGGAAAGCATAACATTTAGATTCCATGGGGAATAGGGAGATTTCACAGGTGGTCTGAGATGAAAAGTCCCTTTGAGAAAAGCTTTGGATAATTTGTGTGACATTATATTCAAACCTTCAAATCCAAGATGAAAGTTAGAAATGGCAGCAAGTTGAACATGGACTGTGGCTGCTGCAGCTCCTTTATTGAAGATCATAGTCAAGAACTCTGGTATAGAGGACATAGGGGCTTGTTAAGGATCAATATTGTTATTAGAGGCCCATATAGAAAATGTTTTCCATTTGCTAAGGTATAGCTTCCTTGTAGAGGATTTATGAGAGGGTAAGAGTATTTGATTGGTCTCACTGGAAAGGTTGTGGAACCTGGCTATAATGGGAATTGGAGCAGCTAAGCTGTCAGCTTCAGGGACTGCAGAGAGGGATGAAGTTCCCCCGACAAGTGTGTCAGAAGGTCTGGAACTGGGTCCAGAATCCAAGGATCCTCCAAAAGATGAAGCCAAAGGAATGGGAACCAAATCTGATGAGGCCAATAAGGGGCTATAAAATGATAGTCCTTCCCAGAGATTTTGCTTTCTGTAGAACCTTAGGTATCAACGGGATTGGTGGAAAAGCATAGAGGAGACCAGGAAGCCAATTGTGAATGAGTGCGTCCCTTGGAGCCTCTCCAGGAGGGGGAATCAGGGCAAAGTAGCTTCTGCATTTCATGTTCATGTGACTGGCAAAAAGGTTCAGAAAGGCTGGCCCCACCTGAGGAATATCCTGTCCGCTATTTCGTTCTTGAGGGACAACAAAATTGCTCTGCTCAGCTTGTCTGTTATCATGTTGGATTTCCCCGAGATGTGCATTGCTAACAGAAAGTGCTGGGTGGAAATCGCCCACTGCCATACTCTAAGGGCCTCACAACAAAGGGGGTATTACCTGGTTCCTCCTTATTTGTTCAAGTACCAGACCACTGACATGTTGTCTGTCTGAATCGCAATCGTACCCAGAGGAAGGGAGACCTGGAAGTACTGCAACACTAAAAGTACTGCTCTCATCTCTAAGACATTGATATTCAGGTGTGTCTCTTGATCGGTCCATGTTCCTTGGGCTGTTCTTCCCTGAAAATGCCCCCCACCCTATCAGGGAAGCATCCGTGGTCACTGTGGCTGCTGGTGGGGATAAAACAAGGGACATCCTATCGTGACATGAAGTGAGGTCAACCACCACTGAAGATCCTTTTTGCAAGAGTTTGTGATCATTATCAGGTGAGACATGGGAAGCTCTTGGTAAGACCATTGAGTGAACAACAGCCATTGCAGTATCTGCATGTGCATATGACCCAGCGGAATGGCCAGAATTGCTGCTGCCATCATACCTAACAATTTTAGAACTTCTGATGCTGGAGCCTTGTTCTTGGACATCAGAATGCGGACTTGCTGATGGAGTAATAAGACTCTTTCTACTGGAAGTCTTAGCATGGTGGTGGTGGTGTCCAGTTCTGCTCTGATAAAGATGACATGCTGCAATGGTGACAAGGCAGATTTTTCTGAGTTTATTGTAATGCCCAGTTGGCTGCAGAGTGACAGAGTGGATTCCCTGGCTTGAATAAGTTGATGCCTGGTGGTGGCAGTGAGGAACCAATCGTCTAGGTATGGAAACACCTGGAATCCTAAATGTCCCAGGTGAGCCGTGACCACTGCCATGCATTTGGTGAACACTCTGGGGGCTGTAGTGAGACCAAAGGGCAGGGCTCGAAACTGGTAATGATTCGCTCCCAGCTGGAAGCGCAGATGATCCCTGGATGGCCTGGCCATTTTTATGTGATAGCACGCATCCTGGAGATCTATCAAGCACATCCAATTGTCTTTCCCTAAGAAGGGAAGTATTGACTGAAGTGTGACCATCTGAAACTTCTCTTTCTTTGCAGATTTGTTTAGCCTGGTGAGGTCCAATATAGGTCTCCAGTCCCCTGTCTTTTTTGGAACTAAAAAAAATCTTGAGTAAGTTCCAGATCCTGTCTGGTCTGCTGGGACTGTTTGGATGACTCTTTTTCTTAGCAACATTTGGACCTCTACTGTTGCTTGTTCCCTGTAACTGGGTGGAATGTCCAGGATTTTCCTTGGTGGGGGGGGGTGTAGCAAAAGGAATGAAGTATCCTCTGGAAATGATACTTTGTACTCAGCTGTCGTTTGTTATTTTGAGCCAGGTGTCTGGGTACAAAGATAAGCGACTCCCGACTGCCAACAAAGCAGGACAGTCAGGCCTCCTTTCAGGAGTGCTGGAAGGGCTTCCCAAAGAAGTGAACTCTGTCACCCTGGTTTTGCGGACCCCCTCTTCCACGAGGGTGGCGTTTTCCATTATTACCCCCTCCTCTGCCCCTGGAGACGGGTTCATCACATGTTTCCTGAAAGGTTCCTTGGGCTTTTCGGAACCACATTTTCCCTCCCTTTTGACCCTTGAGATAGGGTCTGGTAGGAGTGGAAAAATGGACTCCGACGGCAGACAGAGTCTTTCCTTCCTGCTCACACCTAGTCAAAGTTTCCTTAACTTTGGGCCCAAAAAGAGATGAGCCATCAAAAGGGGTATTCACAAAGGATGACTTGAAGGGCTTTGTGAAGGAACACAAGTGCATCCAGGAATGTCTCCTAAGAGCAACTCCTGTACCCGGTGCCCTGCTCATTCCATCAGCTGCATAAGAAATGAGGTGCATGGACAAGTTAACAATGGAATTGAGGGTAGCAAGCTGGGAGGCAACTTTGTCTGTAGATCCTGCAGCTACTGTACCCTGAAGAGTATCTCCCAGCTCCTTAAGGAGATCTCCTTATAGTCTAGCGAAATGGGTTAAGTAGATTAGCGAACAGAGTGCAAAGGTCGCTGAATTAAACATGCGCTTCCCATATCTATCCATTATCTTGGAGTCTCTGTTAGGAGGATGGATAGAAGAGGAAGTTTCTGACATTTCCTTTTTGGTGGCTGCCGCCACCACCATGGCATCAACTGGCACACCTTTTGTCAAGAAGGATTTATCCTGGGGGCAGATATGAACTTATTAGGCCTCCTAGGGACAGGCTCCATAGTGTCCAGAGACTCCCACACCCTTCATTAAATCAGCTGCATAAGCTCATCGAATGGTGGAGACACCCAGGAGGTGGAGGGCTGAGACCCGAAAGCCTTCAGGAGAACCGACTCGTTCTCAGTAGGGTTTGTGGACTGCCAGTCACCCCTCTGCCTAAGGATTTCAAGTATCTCTGCAAATGAGATATCATAAGAGGGGGACCATGGGGACCCTTCTGATTCATCCAGGTCAGTATCAGATGTTAGGGACTCCTGAGGGGAGTCTAGATGTTTCCTCTTACAAACTCTCTTCCTGGGAACCTCATCAGTGGGTGCTTCTGGTGAGGTCTTGGAAGAGCAAGGGCCACCTAATGGGGCTTCCTGAGGCTCTGTGTCTCTACGCTTAGCCGGGATCTGTGAAGCAGAAGCAGACACAGGTGCTTTAGGGGAGGAAGAAGCCAGACCTGAGATCGAGGATATCTTAAGAGATATAACTCTCCTCATGGCATCGAAGTCACCCCTGCTCCGATGCAAGGGAACTGATGGATCTGAGGAAACCATTGATAGCCCTGGCCCCAGGACAGTGGGCTCCAAACCAGGGGTAGGAGCCGAGCTCATCCGAGCTGAAGCCCTGAGAGGCAGAGTCAGAACCAACAAGTCAGTCTGACTATCCTCCCCAGACCCGATCAGAGAGTGTCGGCTCCTAGAGTCCTCGATTGGCACCGAGGATGTCAGAGTGAATGGAGCCAAAGACACTGGATGAGGCATCAGCTCTAAAGGTTCCACAATCAACAAGTCTAACTCCTCTGGCTCCGAAGGACCAGTTTGGCTCGGAGAAGGAAATGTAGCTGGTATAAGAGTCTTCGGCTCCGAAGCCAGTTGGGTTGGAGCCGATAAAATTTTTGCAAATGCCGGTGCCTGTAACAGCTTCTGCACCACATGATCCACATCCAGAACAGAAAGGCTAATAGAGGACCAAGATGAATGGACTGAAGGTGGTACTGATTGTAATAAAGGACTCGTAAGAATTTTGGATACCAGTTCCAGGACTGGGGACCAGTTCTGAAAAGATAAGACTGTCGGCTCCGATGTCTGTGGAGCCAAAGTCAATGATTTCTTTGATTTTTTTGTCTCAGAAGTCTTAGAAGACTTTGAGGACTTACTGGATCCATTTTGGTTGCTCAAAGCTTCTTGGAAGGAGGGTTTCAACAAGCCTCTGTCTATTAATTTCCTCCTTCTCTCCTGTAGGACTCTGGAGGAGAAAGAATGGCATATGGAGCAGTAATCCTGTAAATGCAAAGCTCCTAAACAGTACACACAATTGACATGGCTGCCAGTTACATTTTTTGGCCACATTTGGGGCACTTTTTAAAGCCTGACTTGGGATGCTTATCTTGGTCAGCCATTATTATATCAAACAGAGAATTACTGTCAACTACAAAAAAAAAATTAACTAATTAGCAATCAAAGGCCCTTTAGAAAATTCAGGCTAAGTCACACACACACACACACACACACACACACACACACACACACACACACACACACACACACACACACGATAATAATTATCTAAATATTTTAAATACACTCTAAACATATAAACATTATCTAAAGTTTTTTATAAGTTGTGACAAAAGGTCACTGACTAAGCACACTCTAAGTAATAATAAACTCTTTAAAATAGGCCTAAACACAAGAGGCCAACTAGAATTTTAAGCACACCAGGGAAAGAGAAATACAATATAGCTAAATACACAAAAAGCTATAAGAGCTTTATAAAACTATCTAAAACTACCTATAACTATCTAGATATCAGTATAAGTAAGAAATATTCGAAAATATTTGAAAAATAAGTTTTACTGGCCCGAGCTAACGAGAACCTCTGATCTGTTGCAGCGGCAAACTAGATCTGAGGTAACTCTAGGTGCATCATGGGATAGGGACTTTGCCTCAAGCTATTTGAAGACCTCCAGCTTTGCAATAGGCTGACTTGGAGCCAAGGGATCAGCTCCAAACCCATCAGTAAGAATGAATGGCAAGATAGAACAACTTCACATATATTGTTTCAAAGCTGCCTAATCAAGTAGATCTGCTGATATGTTTTATTAAGTTTATTGTGGCATTAATTAAGGACTGGGGCTTTGAACACACAGTCAGCACTAGTGGAAGATGCTAAATGAAGCAGTAATACTGAATGATGAAGTATTCTACAGTATATGGCAGTGAGAAGTTTTCTTGCGCTCTCTTTTTTTTGCAAAAATTGTTTTGTCACAGTGTCTTTCATTATTATGTTTCACATTACATTCCTACTGTTCACTGACTGAAATGTCATTTTGATAAGGCTGAAGTTACATTTGTCATGTAGGAAGATCATTGGAAGTTACTAGGCTAATGGCCCTAAGGCCTTACAAGCCTAGCCAAGTTCTACCCTTATTTCCATGATCAGCAACTATTGCCCCTGTCCAAGAGGGACTCAGGTGGAAACCCTGGGGCAAATTTATGGTTACCCATCCAATTGTCCAGATTGCACTTGAAGAGGGCCAATGAGGTGCTCTGTTTGACATGAGGTTGGAGTCTGTTCCAAAGGTGTGGTAGCCTCTGGGAGACAAATCTGTCCCTTCAGCAAGTTCTATTAATGTCACATACCAGGTTAAGGTCCTTAGAGTGAGTAACCCATGTACCATTTGACTTACAGAGAGGCAGCATTTCCAGTAAAGTAGGGTCAGAGATTGCCTTGTATGCAAAGCAGAGATCACCTCTGAGCAGTCTGTATGACACAGAATAAAGTAACAATGATTTCAAATGATCCACATAGGACAGATGCTGAAGACCTTGAATTTTCCTCCTGAGGAACCTTTGCTGCAGGTGCTTAGAAAGGTACATATCAAAAAGGGCATTGTGGAGTACAGGGAGGTTATAACTTCTTTTTTTTTCTGCAGGCAATGCCCTTACTTATGAGATGAGCTATATAGAATGCCCTTCTTATCACTGTGGGAGACGTGGTGGTCAAAGGTAAGGTTGCTGTCAACCTGTGTGCCCAGGTCTCTCACTGAGTGCATACTTAAGATGTTACTATTGATGTGGTAGTTAGCAGAAACATAGCCCTTACCGAAAAGGATGATAATACATTTCTTGTATTGAGTTTAAGGCCATGACTTTGGCACCAATAATTTGTTTGTGTAAGACCCTTTTTAGGATGTTAACATCATTTGGAAAGTCTGTGACCACTCCCAGTTTGCAGTCATCAGTCAACTTTGTCAGACCTTTAGTTTTTGCTTGTACTTCAGAGAAATAGATTCCAAACAGTAGAGGTCCCAGGACTGATCCCTGTGCAATACCACTAGTTATAGGTCTGCTGTTGGAGGTGGATTCCCCTATTTTGACTATATGGGTTCTATCAGTGAGCCAGTAAGCAACCCATCTAATGGTATAAGGATTGATACCTAGCTGGATGAGTTTGTCAATGATGCCTGAGTGGGGGATAGTGTCAAGCACCTTGGCTAAGTCTAGGTAGGCTGTATGCACAGAGTTTCCCTTGTCCAGGACCTTGGTGACTGTCTCTAAGAAGTCCACCAAGTTTAACAGGCATGATCTCCCTCTGACAAATCCAAACTGAGTTGGGTCAAGTGTTTGGGGATTACCTATATCTTTGTTGATAAGGTCCATGATGATTCACTCCATGGCCTTGCAGATAAGGCTAGTCAGACGAATAGGTCTATAGTTCCCAGGGTCAGTGGAAGCACCACTTTTGTGCAAGGGAATAACGGTGGCCATCCTCATTCAGCTGGGACAAAGCCAGTGCTTAGGCTATGACTGGCAAGAGTACCCAATGGTTTGCTAATTCTTGTTGGAGCACATATAAGACACAGCCTGGTATGTTTTCAGGTCCCATAGATGTTGTGTTTTTGGCCTTAGAGAGGGCATTTATAACCTGCTCTTTAGAGATACAAGGCAGGGGACAGGTGGTACAGATGTCATGGGGTACATGTGGTGGTGGCAGAAGAGTGAAGCTTTCACAGAACCTGTTGGCCAACAGGTTAGCTATGTCCACAGGCTGAGTATATGTAGTATCATTAACTACCAGTTCGGCACAAATCTTGGTCTTTCATTTTAGGTTGCAGATGTAATTAAAGAATGCCTTATAGTTCTCTTTAGTTAAGGAAGCTAATTTGGATTCATATTTTGCAATGGAGGGCATTACAAGAAGTCTTATTCACTTGTTATGCTGAGGAGACAGTGTTTCCAGTTTAGGGCTTGCAGCCTCTTACTCTTAGATAGCAATTTCTTCCTTCTGTTATAAAGCCTGTTAATAGCAGTTGTCCACCAGGCAGGTTTGCTCTTCCTTGAGGAGCTTGTTTTGGTCCTATCAGGTACGGCTGAGTCAATGCAGTTTTACAGGTGTTATTATAAAACACTGGTGTAGAACTCAACATAGTTCTCAGTTCCATCTGAGGGGGGAGGTGCAGTGAAGCTATTTATACCATCCCATAAGAGGTTATAATCTGTTTTGGAGAATTTTTTTAGTTTAGTTGCTGCTGAGGGGGGGTCATGTGTGATACTTACTTCAAGTGAGACTAATTTGTGGTCAGATCTCACCGGGGAAGACCTCACAGTGGGGGTGCGATAGTGGTCCCCCATATTGGTAAGCACCAGATCCAGGATGTTTGCATCCCTTGTGGGGGTGTCAACCAGCTGGTCCAGGGCATTGAAGTTAATGAAGTCAAGAAACCTTTGGGCAAGTGAGTTTGAGCACAAGTAATTTACCCAGTCAATGGAAAGATAGTTAAAGTCACCCAAAACCATGGTGTTTGGATGTATCTTGATAGACTCAAGTAGATCCAAATAGGCAAAGTGGGTGTCCTGATTCATGGAGGGGGCCCTGTAGCTGGCAATGAATTGAATAGGTGTCCTACCAACAGTTAAATGCACCTGAAGTATCTCCTGGGAATCATACTGTTTAACCAATCTGGTGGTGTATTTATCTTTAATGAGTATCAATACACCGCCTCACTGCCTCATTTTCACACCTTCAGTTTGTGGTCTGAATGTGTGGAAGGAGGTGTATCCTGGTATGGCTGGGGTGCTCTCCACAGCCTTCAACCAGATCTCTGTGACTGCACAAATGTCTGCGTCTTCCAAGGTGAGGACTGCTTCCAGTGAGTTCAGTTTCATGTTAAGACTCCTAGCATTTAGCAGCATAACATCGAGGTTCTTTTTAGATGCAGTTTTTACGCTGGGCATTTTGTCCTTGAAACACTGCCTAAAAAAAGGCACTATGGGAGTGGCAAGAGCCTTAGCCAGTAGCCGAAATCCCAGGGGTGACAGATTAAGACCATCTCTGTCAAAGCATTAAGGTCTATCATGTCATCCCAGGCTGAGAGATACATATATACATATAGATATATTTTAAAAAGTTAGCAGTTTGACTAATTGTTGGTGTATTCCTTTATTCATTAAATCAGTTGAGTTATCTTCAACAAGTAAATCTAATGAGGAAGCAGTTACAGGAATACCATTGTTAGGAGGCAAATTTTGTGTTTTATGTCTGTTGTTATAATTTGCTATTCTGTAACAGATATGGAATAATTCACTGAAATTCTTCTACAGCACTAGCTTGGCAAATTCTTTACAAAGGAACAATAGAAATCATTGCGTTGCAGAAACATTTGTCACTGTAATGGAAACTGAACTGAAAAAGAGATCTAGTATTCCTAGAAGAGTACAGAATAATTCTATAATTACAAACAAGTTTGTAACTTTTGGTAAGAAATGCTTAATCTTTAGATCTGTGACTGAACTCTGATAATCCTTTTCATAAAACAGATTTATAAATTAAATAAAAGTAGTCCTAGAATTTTGTTTAATTATTATTGAAGTAAGAAAAGCTTTTATTTTTTTATAAAATGAAAATTATATACAAAAGACAACACTGAATTTAAACCACTTAAAGCATTTTGCAATCAAAAGTAACATAGTGTTTTTTCATAAAATTGTGGCTTTTATACCCTAATCTCCACTCCTTTTTATTGGTAGATAAGTTATTGTTATGTTGTTTTATCATTAAAATGTCGAGTAAGTTTATGAAAGCTTGGTCCTATTCATATCTTCCCCATTATTATAATAATAATAGCTCCATCATCCTGTCTTAAACATTTTATAGTACACTTAGAACTGCTCACTTGAAGGAGAAGCACTGATGCTGAAGGCTAGGGAAAAAGCTGCCTATATTAAACAGGCAAATTATTGTAGGTATATTTCAAGCAGGCCATCAAACAGTACCTTTCTAAAAATTGTTCCTTAGACTATGGTATTACATGATCTGTCTACCCGATTCAGTTCTCTCCACATCCTTACACCCTTGTTTCCCTTTTGTTTGACCCTTTCATATTCCTCTGTCCTATATGAAAGCTCACCATCAGCCTTGTGTCCTAATTTCATCACCTTTAATTTCACCCTTCCCTCTCCTTTCTCTCACTCTCTCCCCTTTGTTGTCCTCCCTCTCTACTTAACTTTCCTCTTTGCTACCCTCTCTCATCACTCTTTCCATCCTTTGACTGTCCCTCTTTCATCTTCCTTCTAATCCTAATATCTGACTTGCTCTGACCATTCTGTTGTACAGACTGTAAATAGGATTATAATGATTTCTGTAAATTGCTTGAATCAAGTATATATTTATAGTTACTAATAAATGAGATGTGTCAAGCTGCAACTTTCCACATGACATAGATATACTGATATACAGAGAGACAAATTTGACAAGCTTCTCTATAATCTTGTCCTCTTTCTTCTAAAGCACCAAGTGTTACAAGTAGCCTGAAGAAAAGGTCATCAGAACATACTCAAAGGTACATAGATGAAGTGTATCAGGTAAATATATTGCATCTGCATTCTCATTAGAACCAATACAATGCTGTATTACTAATAAAAAAAGTTTATTTCTGAGTCTGGGAAGGTTTCATATTGGATCCTGCATTACTTTACAATCCATAGAAATAAATTATATTTTAGATAATGTTTTGTAGGATTACTGTCATAAGTGTATGAAACACTGGCTCTGCTTTCAGCTTTTCAGTTAAATAAAAGATGTAAACAGATCTGGTATGTAGGTCAGTTCAGCAGGATCACTTAAAATTACTGTCTCACTTGTGGGGGATACAGACCTTGCACACCTTCAGCTACTGATGTAGTAGTAGCTGTGATTTGCCAAAGGTTCCTATGATATGGAGGATGAATCACAGATGTGGTTGTCCTGTACATGTATTGGTTGAATTAATTATTCCATGCTTTGTCCAGCTACATTACAAACAAGTGAAATTCACTTTGCATTGTGCACTAATAGACTGATCATTGCACCACAAGAAAAAGTGTCTTTATACTATTAGTTGTATCACTGCAATACTATCAAAAAGGCATATGCTTTCAGCTTTAAGAGCTTTGGTTTCTAGCTTCATAGGTGTTTGCTAGGCTAACAGTCACTGGGACCTTTATCAGCCTAGCCATACGACCCAAATGTATCTCAAGAGTTATTGTGTCTTACAGTTTATTTTAAGGGGTGTATGCTAGGCCATGATTTAATGGCTATGTCTGTTCATCAGAGACACAAGTGTCAGACCGGAGTTAATTTCCAATTTCCCATCCACATGTAAAGTGGCAGCTACATCTATTTTACCAGCTTATGTTTATGTGAATGTACCCATCCCATATGGCAGGTTTGTCTAAAACTTTTACTGCACATTGAGCAGCAAAATATTTGGTTGCAGCAAGTATTCCATTTGAGATTGTACTAACACTGTATCAGCATTGCTTCAGTCAGACAACAGGTAATGATGATGAGGAATCATATATGTGTATAAATGGGGATGACTTCTTTTAAACGAAAGCATGTTTAAACAAACCTGACTTACCCAAGCTGATTCCACTGAAACAGCTTTAGAGCGAATGCACAAATTGCCAAATTCCTTTCCCTGTAAAAGGAACACTTGACCACCATAGTGACCTGTGCCCTATTTATTGCAATCTCGGAGTTGGTATATTTAAGTAGGGGGGGTGTGAGGGTGCAACCCCCCCCCCCACTTTGGTGGGCTTACCTTTGCTTCATGGTGGTCAAGTGGTTCCTTTCACAAGGAAAGGAATTCGGCAGTCCGTGCATTCATTCTAAAGCCATTTTGGTGGAATCAGCTCAGGTAAGTCAGGTTTGTTTAAACATACTTTCATTTAAATGAGTAGATCCATATAAATATATCTGTTACCCCAGTTTGAACCATTACTCTGTTAATAACAGTTCATGAAAGACAGTTGAGGGATTCATGCTTTGCAAAGCAGAATCCTGGGGCCTTCAGATAGTCCACTTTCAGCTTGAGGAAGTGGCATGTTTAGTGCAAATGAGCTTTTCAAATGTCAACTGTTGCATGTTTGAGAAGGTACTGTCTTCTTTGAGACAACTTTTTTCAACATGTTTTATATATGTGGGATGATTCCTAAGTAGAATGGTATAATAAATTATTTCCTTGCTTTATGAAATATACACTGCTGACATATGGTCTCCTAGCAGCCACAACCTAAAGTAAAAATCCAACAGCACCTTAAACATGCTTAAGCCTTATACAGTACTTTTCCTGTGTTGAGAATGTAGGTTGGCACAGTAACTACCATAGAAAATTTTTCTGTCTAGTTGGTATACAGCCAGCTGGAAGCAGCACCTCTCACCAAACACAATGATACCACAGTATAAGAACAAAATGATTGAGTTCAACAATTGGCTAAGCTTCTGGTGTCATTCAAAGGGGATCCAGTATCTGACTGCCTTGGACGACATGATCGACAGACCACGATGCTTTACCAGAGATGGTTGGCACCTGTGGCCCCTGGGATTCAGGTTACTGGCTAAGGCTCTTGCCACCCCTATAGTGCCTTTTTTAGGCAAAGTTCAAAGGACAAAACCACCACCGTAACAGGTACAAGCATGCAAAATCTGAAGGTAATGCTACTCAATGCTAGAAGTCTAAACCTCAAAATGCATTCTCTCGAGGCACTCCTAAAAATGGAGAACATCGATATCTGTGTAGTAACTGAGATCTGGTTCAAGGCTCCAGAGATCACCCCTACAATACCAGGCTACAACTCTTACCACACTTTTCGGCCACCAAACCAGGGCCGAAACACTAAAGGTGGAGGAGTGTCCATATTCACCAAGGATATTCACACCACCAGGCTAGCTGCCCAACACAATGTGTCTGAAAT
Source organism: Protopterus annectens (assembly GCF_019279795.1). Classification (NCBI taxonomy): domain Eukaryota; kingdom Metazoa; phylum Chordata; order Ceratodontiformes; family Protopteridae; genus Protopterus; species Protopterus annectens. The sequence continues at coordinate 1,925,429,432 of NC_056725.1, read as the reverse complement.
TCTACAGGTGCTACTAACACTAGTTAAGACTGCAATCCAAATTGTAGCTTGCTACAGATCCCCACCATGCCCCAAGATTCTCACTACACCTTTCTAAATATACTGGAAAATATTAAAATACAACCAAAAACCCTAATACTGGGTGATTTCAACTACCCTGCCATTAACTGGGAAAACTACTCGTGCACCAACACCTTTGCCCAACAGTTCTTATAATTCATAAATTCCAATGCCCTGGATCAACTAATCTGTAGTCCTACCAGGGGCTCCAATATCCTAGACCTGGTCATTACCAACATGGGAAATTGATGCTCCACACCTATGGTCACCCCCTCGTTGGTCAGGTCTGACTATAAGCTAATCACCCTTGACATCCACATCCCTTCCCCACCACCCAGTAAGGAAACCTCCATAAAAAACTTCTCCAAATCCAACTTCATGCCACTAAAGTCAGAAGTGACAAACTTCATGACATCCATGCAGACGGGAACTGAAAGTTCGACTGCTGAATCCTACACTAAGGCACTGTATGAGCAGATCCACTTGTGCATGAATTGTGCCATCCCAAATAGAACCAAGCTGCTGTCCTCCAAAAAAGGAATCCAATCTGGTGGCCTCCTGCCATAAACAAACTTTACAACAAAAGGAAGAAACTGTTGCAGAAAAGAGGAGAATCCCAGGATGCAAAAAACTCACTTACCAGCCTCAGTAAGAAGCTAATATCCCTCATAAAATCCTCCAAAGCTAGTTATAAAAATAAAATTGCCAAAGATTCCAAAGACAATCACAATGCATTCTATAACTATGTCAAGAATCTAAATGGCAATGCTCAGCTCTGCTCTGAGCTACAACAGAATGGCATTAAATATACTGATCCCAAGGATATTGCCAATATCCTGGCAGATCAATTCAGTGCCAACTTCACCCCCTTCTCACCCCCTAAAGAGCCCATCTCAATACCAAAAGACTGCCAAATTCCGGTAATAATGGCCACACAGGCAAAAAATGCACTCTCCAAAGCTAAGACTACAGCATCCATGGGACCAGACGGCATCCCAGGGTGTGTACTACATGAACTACAAAATGAACTGGGACCTCACCTAAGTGTCATATTTAATCATAGCCTCACCTCAGGCTTTGTGCCTACTGAGTGGCGCACATCTACAGTTATCCCACTCCACATGGAAGGATTCATCTTGGATCCTGGGAACTACTGCCCCATCAGTCTGACAAGCCTGATCTGCAAGGCCATGGAACGTATTACCATGGAACTTATAAACAAAGACTTTGGCAACCTTCAAACACTGGACCCCATCCAGTTTGGGTTCGTGAAGGGCTGATCTTGTCTCCTAAACCTGATTGATTTCTTTGAATCGGTCTCCAGAGCTGTGGATGAGGGTAAGACAGTCCACACAGCCTATCTGGACCTCACCAAGGCCTTCAACACCATCCCCCACTCTGGAATCATAGATAAACTTACTAAGCTGGGCATTAATCCCTACATTACTCGATGGGTTGCCAACTGGCTTACTGACAGAACCCACACTGTAAAAGTAGCCGACTCCATAGCCGACTCCAGATCCAGCTCCAGACAAGTGACAAGAGCAGTACCTCAGGGTTCAGTCCTGGGACCGCTCTTGTTTAGCATCTACTCTCTGAAGTACAGGCCAACACTAAGGGACTCTGGCTAACAAAGTTTGCAGATGACTGCAAACTGGGCGCCATTATTGAATCCCAGAATGATGTGGATATTCTACAAAAGGGCCTTACAGAAACAGATGATTGGTGCCAGAGCCATGGGCTCAAGTTCAATGCCAAGAAATGTATAGTTATCCCATTTGGGAAAAAACATGTACCCGTGAATTACCACATAAGTGGCAGTACACTAAACACTGAAAGTGTGATAAGAGACTTAGGGACACAGGTGGACTGTGGTCTCACCTTCGATAACCACATCACCACAACAGTCAGGAAATCCTTCTATGTGGCACACCTCATAACTAAGGGCTTTCCAACAGAAAAAAGGAGGTCATTATCCCACTGTACTCATCCCTCATTAGACCCATTATAGAATACAATACCCCATTTGGTATGTACTTCTCAAGACATCTGCAACAACTGGAAAGGCCACAGAAATACCTCACTAAAAGAATCACAGGCCTAAAGCAGATGCCGTATGCTGACTGTCTAAAAAAGCTCCAGCTATACTCTGTCACATATCGTCTACTCAGAGGTGATCTCTGCTTAAGATACAAGGCCATGTCAAACCCAGAGCTGTTGGACATGCTACACTTAAAGAAATCCCAATCCCTCAGAGCCACACGCTCCAGGGATCTAAACCTTGTCATCACAATGAACAAAACATGCTGGAGGGATAGGTTTCTGACACTAGAGACTCCCCAGACTCTGGAATAGACTGCCCATACATGTCAAGCAGAGCGCCTCTTTGGTCCTCTTCAAAAGGAACATTGACGATTGGATGGGAGATAGGAAATTCACCCCAGGGATCACATCAGTCACCCTGCTAGACAGGGGTCCACGGAAGTAAACATTGTGGGAAGAAATAGCCAGGGAATTGTTATGGCTAGGCTTGTATAGGCCCTAGGGCAGATAGCCTAGTACCAACCTATGAACCTATGAACTTATGAACCTATGAACAAAGAGGGGCTTTACATTAAAGGAAAAGTCTACCCTCTCCTAAAGGTTAACTAAACCCTTAGGTTGCTTTCCCTGAACAATATGCTTCTAATATTATTTAGATACCAGAAACCATCTTGTTCTTTACAAAACGTTAATTTCCTTTCCATGGAATCAAAAGAAGGAAAAGTGCACTCAATTTTTTAAGCTTAAGTTCTCACATACTTTGGCAGAGGAATTTGTCTCTGTCTGCATGACATAGCAGATGTACGGGGAATCTGTAATTCTCCTTGTTAGGTACAGCCCACAGTCTTACACAGGCATTTACTCCTGCTGACGTTAGCATGTCAGCAGCCACTACAGAAAAGATGAGAGTGTTGTGAAACTGTTTTCCACTGTATTTATATAGAGAGGAAAAGAAACAGTATCAGTGCACCTGATCACAGGGTTACTACCTGTCTCTTTTTCTGCAAAGCAGCATGAATTTGGGAAGTTCTGTCCTGAGGGGGTATGAAAAATGGCAAATGTCCTGTTATTTTGCAATAAAAATATCTTCTGACTTTTTCTGTAAATGTTACATAAAGCTTTGATAGTACATTTAAGTCATCTTACTATCCTATGAAGTTACATAATAACCAAGTTTGCAAATCACAGTGTCAGTTTTGGTTATGGGCGGCCACGGTGGTGCAGTGGTTAGCATTGCCGTCTCACAGCAAGAGGTTCTCCGGCTTGATCCTCGGCTGGGGTGCCTTCTGTGTGGAGTCTGCATGTCCTCCCTGTGGTTGCATGGGTTTCCTCCACATGCTCCAGTTTCCTCCCACATCCCAAAGACATGTTGTAGGTGGATTGGACACTCTAAATTGACCCTAGGCATGAGTGCATGCATGTGAGTGCCTTCTGTGGAAGGTTGGGTGCCGGGCTGGCAACTTGACACTGTAGAACTCCACTGCCAATCATGAGCAGACAGGTGATCCACTGTGGTGACCCCTAACCGGGAAAAGCCAAAAGAAGAAGTGTCAGTTTTGGTAATAAGATGAAAATGGATCTTTTTCATTTGATAATGGTATGGTTTGTCCTGCATAATCTCTAAAGTTTTGATTAGAATGTCTCACTTTAGGCATTTGAAAAGATTTTTACACTAATAGCTGACCACATATTTTGTACAGTGATCCACTTGTAAGCTGTATTTTCTATAACTGTGACAGTTTTATAGGAAGTAGTGTTAGTCTTCTACACATAATTACTGATTTTACTGATTTCATACTCATTGGATTCTGATTTTGGTGAACTGTCAGTATGGTGCAAATTCACAATGAGTAACAATGTAACAGAAGCAGGAACATGTAATATATTGAAAGCACTTCTGCCTCAGGTTAAAAATAATCTAACACAAATTCAAGCACTAATAGGTGTACTTTTTTGTTTCTGTTTTTGCATTTTGCTTATAAACTACTTTTGAGCAAAAACTGAAAGTACATTAGCACATTTCTCTAATATTCAATATTAAAAAAATCCCACTGAGCCAGACTCAAGTGAGTAACAGAACAAATTATTTGAAGTGTTGCAGTATTAGCTAGCTTTGACACCTCAGGAAAAGTGTGGGTGAGGGTTTGTAAATGTTCATAACATAAGACTACAAAATGACATTCCTTACAAAAGCCTGCAATTTAGCTACTTTGATTGGCTGGTGTAAACTTAGTCAGAATAGGTTAAAACATGCTCTGAGAGCAATGTAAATGATTGCCATTCAACAATAAAATGCAAGCACACATGCTACAGAAGGGGTGTGAGATGTCTGTGGCTATGAACACAACATCATTTCCATTTGTGTAGCATGACTCATATAAAGGACTTGCAATTAATTCTTGGAAGAGGACAAGAAAGTACTAAAACAAGATGATATTAACATGGCAGACCCTATGTTGGACATTTATGGAAAAAAAACATATTAGAATTTTATAAGAAGCACCTAAAATGATTTAGTGCATTGAAATAGCTCAGAAATCAAAGATGCAGTGAAAGAAAAATATGATTTTAATTCCAAGGTGGAATTTTTATTTACTAACCATGGCTTCTGCCTTAGGTTTAATTTTATTATAGAACAATAGGAACAGCCAAGCTTTTGAATGAAATATCATTTAACAATTTGCAGTGGCATCTGTTCAGCTGACCATCAGGAATAATACTGATAATAATGTAACTTAGTTATGCATTAGTTTCTAAGGATGGAAAGCTATACCTTAGCAGTGGCATAGCCTCATGTAACTTAACATTATACACTACAGCTCCTAAACATTGTGTACATTATATGTTTATAGTGCCATATTCACTTATAACTTTATGCTATACATTACAGTCACTTAACATTGTGTGTAATAAATTGTCACATTTTAATGTTAACTTAGTGATGTATACTAAAGCCCCAGTCAGTGTACCTGATGCATTAATGGTGTCATTTCTTCATGTGTCTTAGTGATGCAATGCAGTCCTTCAACACTGTTACACATGGATAGACATACCATCCTGCAACTTACTGTTGTACATTATAGCCTTAATCATTGTTTGTGTGTGTGTGTGTGTGTGTGTGTGTGTGTGTGTGAGATACTTTTAACTCATATCTTCATGTACCTTAGTGCTCTACATTTTTATCACTAATCATTGTGTGTTAAGAATTAACAGTGTCATATCCATGTCACTCACTGCTGTATATTACACTCCCTAATTATTGTGTTACACATCAGCAATGTCATATGCTCACATAATTTCTTGTTAATTAATTTTCTTTTTAGTACTTAATGAATATGGAGCTAAAAATGAATGAGATGTTGGAATTGTTAAAAGTCTCTGAAGGAGAGGAGTTGAAGCCTTGTGACTATTCAAAGGAAGGGGATAGGTAAGGTGGTCAACATTTTGATTATTTTGTACACTGATGACAGATATGATTACTAGCATGCTGACTTTAATTTTCTTCATCCTTGTTAGATTTTAGGATTATTTTTCTTCAATATACTAAGCTACTGATGCCATAGGAGTTTTAGGGAAATCTTTACAACTACATCACACAATATGCAATAGGTTGATAAATGCTCATAACAAGATCATTTGACAGTGATAGTGTCTGTAATAACACACAGCCTATCTTCCTCCTCAGTTCTTTGCACCATCATCTTAGTTTGCAAATTATCAATAAACTACTGGGTACAGGTTTGTATAATTTTATATACTTTGCTGATTGCACTGATAATTCTCAGTGGCAAATTGCCAGTTTCACAGGGTTGTAATCCTTCTGGGCATATTCATAGAGAAAATTATAAAGAAGGACTATAAAAAGCATTTCTTAACAGAAGAACCTGTATCCTGCCTCCACAGCATTCTATGTACAATACAGCATTAACTGGATTTCAACATTAATCAGTATTTACAAGCATCATGATATTAGTAAATGACTGATATCAATACCACAGTCCTAATAGCTTTATAAGGGGAACATATTAACTCTTGCTAATGTTGAAGATGGTCTTAATTATCAGAAACCTCTTTCTGTAACTTGAACAGCATTTAAGTCATGCAAGTGGCTCTTTGTAAATGCTGCTGTTAGTCACTCTAAGTATACTTTGCACTAACTGGCTAGAATTTTAGTGAGAAAATGTCAATTCACCAACACCCAATTAGGTTAGTGCCAACTGAGCAAAGACATTTTGGTAAAAGAATTTTTGCCAGCAGTGAAGTTTTTTTGTCTATTGTTGTTTGAGCTCATAGAAGATATATTTACATTCCAGGGTGTGGAGAATAATTAAACTAAATTTGAGTATAGATATTTTAAGTTTCTGTAGCAGCTTCTTTGGCTTTATCACTCACTTCTACTCCCTTATCATCACAGATGTAGATGTTAATAATGAGGTCTTTGGTTATTTTGATAAAACTAGAATACCTTCTGGCATTGATATAGATTTGGAGGTGAAGGAACTCCCTCCTAGAAGATTTTCTTATAATGTAAATTTTGAAAAGAACATAACGGTCAACAGACCTGTATCCTTCCCAAAAACAGATGTGTGACGGATGAGTTTACCAAAGGCTAAACACTAGCAGTCCTTTCTGTTCTTGACTCCTTCCAACTAATCTTTTCAGAGCTTTTTTGGAAGATTCTCAGCCATCGACCTTAAGGAAGCCCAATACACTTTACAGTGTTCAGAAGTAAGGCACATTTCTGTATGGAAACAAGCTTTTATAGACCTAGTTGCTGCTAAGTGGTCAAACAAATTGTCTACTCTAAATACTCTTTCTAATGAAAGAGCAGATCTTTAGAAAGGTATGAGAACACAATGTCTCATATCTCATCTCAGCTACAATTTAAAATCTCACTGAAAACATATGTGCGAACAATACTAAGCCCCCGTATTATTCTGGTTTTATTCCATCTGTCTTGTAAAATCACACAGAGATTATACCTATCAACAAAACATTCCTGGCCTTGTATCCACACCATTACTAAGTCCCATCCTTACTCAGCTAATCAAATAACCATCATATAATCCTTATACTTTTTCTCCTGTTTACAGGCCTCATGTGAATAACTCCTTAGATAAAATATGCATGTGCCTCATCTACTGTCTGAATATAAAACATTCAATATAATTTTATACATAAACTGTAAAATAATGTGAGATGTAAATGCAGGTAATATAAATACGGCACTTTCCTCCCTGGACCTCTGCTACATAGGGGCTTTACCTAGCTGACCTTTCTCAGTAATCAAAGACAGACAGACATACAAGTAAATAAACAAACAAAGCTTATTCTTCAGCCATCAGGACAATTAACTGTCCATATGGTGATGCACAATAGTGAGGTCATTTGTTAAATGATGGCTCTACCACAGGGTAATGAAGATGCTTCGTTTAAGGAGAATGTGGTAAAATTTAGCTCAGGCAGTGGATGAGACAGGGTTGTGTTATAAAGTGAGTTTGTTTCTGCTTTCTATAGGCAAGAGTGATGCAGTATAAGGAAAACAAGCATTCTTGGTATTAACAGCAGCAGCAACAGCTGACAGGAGGAATGCAACAGAAATCATGCTAAGTCTCTCAGGAATGTTAGTTTCCTTCTATTTAATAAAGATCACACCTCGAGAGTCCTTATAACAGCTAAAATACTACTTTAACTGAACAATTCAAAATAACTAACACTTTGGCGTATGCTGCTAAGACACTAGCTATTTCTAGCTGCTCAATAAAGTGAGGTTTTAGCTTTTACAAAGAGTTCAGTGGCACAATCATTATCAGCTTCTACAACATATAAGGAGTTCTGGCAAAAATTCTTGTTTCATAGTTTTTCCTTCTACTTATACAGGACTAGATCAGCTGTCATCCTCTGCCCTAGTCATAGATCTCCAAGACAAAGCAGGTATATTGTCTAAATTTATGATGAACTGGTATCAATTAGAGAGAACCGGTTCGAAGAGGTACTCACCAGTGATCATAAAATTTTCTAACCCCTCACTGCCAGTACCAGATCCAGACTCCCGAATATCCAACTTACGACCACTGTTCTGTTTCAATAGGTTATACCATTGTGAGCTATTATACTAGTGCCCCTTTGGATATAGGCAGGGACTTTTATTCAAGGGTCTTTCTGATACCAAAGAAAAAAGAATACTGGAAGATTATACTAGATCTGGCAATCCTCAACAGATACATAAAGACAAAAAAAGTATAAAATGCTTAGCCTATACTTGCTTCTTCCTCTTATGCAAAGTGTTTGGCTTGTAAATTTGAATGTCAGACATATGCATCTCCACAATGGTATCCAGAAGATCCACAGAGATGTCATAAGGTTTTGAGTAGGGAACTGTAACTACCAGTTCATATTTGTAGCATCTGGTCCTTTTAGGTAAGGCAGCTTGAGGTAGGCAAAAAAAAACTGGTGTGTATAGTTGTCCACATGTGGGTGATCTCCCGACACAGGCTTAATCTCTGCAGACACTGTAATGGATCATACCACAAACTCTCAAATACTGTCAGACTGGAAATTTCTCCCAGTTACTAGAAATCTAGCATGCTTCTTTCTCAGATAAAAAGAGCTCTGGAAGCCTTAGAGAGTCCTACATCTCATTCCCTTTCAAAAAGAAGGACACAGTTAATGTTGGAATTATTTTCTCCTATGTCTGAATAAAGCCAACTAATAGCAAGGACCTTTCTAGAGGTTTTGAGGAATGTGTGTTTATTCATCCTCAACAGACCCAGACCCAGATCACCGATAAGTATATTTCTTGGCACTTCTTTTCAGAGTTCTGCATTGTCTTAATTTTTGCCTGACTGACTTATTGTATATATTTGCTGACTGAATTATTTTATAAATTTGCTGTCATTGTTTTTTGTTTCTGATCTGTACTGAAACTGGTTCCCCTCCTATTCCTGTGGTGGTGTTAAAGTTTATAAAACTGGTCTAACAGCTTTTTTGTTATCTGATTGCTTCAAGGCTTGCTGATTTAAAAATAGTCCCTATTTGTAAATTCTTGCATACACTGTTAGAAACTCCTTGTGTTCTGACTGAAGAGTGCTCTTAAACAATCTGAAAATATATCACTGATAAGTATAATTCTTGGCACTTCTTTTCAGAGTTCTGCATTGTCTTAATTTTTGCCTGACTGAATTATGTTATATATTTGCTAGCATTGTTTTTTCTTTCTGATCTGTACTGAAGCTGAATTTATCCTTCCCACCCACCCTATTCCTGTGGTGTTTGTTATAGTTGGTGGCTTTGCAGTTGCCCACCCCTACTGTAAATTTGATCTGGGACACTCCTCCCAGTCTAGTGTTCATTCTACCTAATACAGAGAGAACATTTGAGAAGGCCAACCCACTTAGGTTCTTAACCTTGAATTATCTTCTGCTCCTCCTTCATCCCATTGCACTTTACTAACAAAAAATAAATCTCCTTGTGTTCTGACTGAGTGTGCTTCTCAGCTGATAAGTATATTGTTGGCACATTTTAACTGTTCAGCGTTGAAAACTGTATCTGTTTTAATTTTTGAAAAAGACAAAAAAAAAACCTCAAAAATCCTATCTCTCTACTTGTTTCCCACCTTTCTATAACCAGTAGAGTCTGGTTTTTAGATTTTGCTGAATTCTGGGCTGTTTTGTAGTTTCTGTGTTGCCCAGACCTTACTAAGATAGAAGGAAGATTCTCTGCTAATCAGTGAGAGTGGTGAGCTTTGAGCAGCCTATCTGTCGCTGGAGGAGTGGTTTCAGCTCAGAATCTGTAGATTTATTGGCCATTTTGGGCTATGTCTATCCCTTTCATCTTTATGTTTAAAAAACATGTTTGCATGGTTTTTGCACTTGTATTACCTCAGCAAGATCCTGCCTGGGTGTCCTGCAGAGTTCTACAGCAGCAGAGAGAGAAAAGGGAGACTTTGAGTGGATTAAGTACCTCTGTTTGCTTTTTATTGCTTATTTTTGCTAGCTGCACTATTCTGAGCATTTTTATTGCACTTTGATCACTATTAAGTGTTTTTCAGCTGTTGAACTGTTGAGGGCTACACACTCAAGTGCGATAGCCATTTTTCTGATTTAAAAGTGTTTGTTTTACTGTATCTGTTTTAATTTTTGAAAAAAAAAACAAAAACTAAAACAAAAAAATCCTATCTCTCTACTTGTTTTCCACCTTTCTATAACCAGTAGAGTCGGGTTTTCAGATTTTGCTGAATTCTGGGCTGTTTTGTAGTTTCTGTATTGCCCAGACCTTACTAAGATAGAATGAAGATTCTCTGCTCAACACTGAGAGTGGTGAGCTTTGAGCAGCCTATCTGTCACTGGAGGAGTGGTTTCAGCTCAGAATCTGTAGTTTTATTGGCCATTTTGGGCTATTTCTATCTCTTTCATCTTTCTATTTAAAAATCTGTGTTTGTGCATTTTTTTTGTGCTTGTTTTACCTCAGCAATATCCTGGCTGGGTGTCCTGCAGAGTTCTACAGCAGCAGAGAGAGAAAAGGGAGACTTTGAATGGATTAAGTACCTCTGTTTTGCCTTTTATTGCTTATTTTCACTAGCCACACTATTCCACGCATTCTGATACTGTTTGAACTTTAACTGATTGTTTTCACGTGTTTTTCAACTGTTGAACTATTGAGGGCTACACACTCAAGTGCGATAGCCATTTTTCTGCTTTAAAAGTGTTTGTTTTACTGTATCTGTTTTAATTTTTGAAAAAAAAAATCCTATCTCTGTACTCATTTCCCACCTTTCTATAAACAGTAGAGTCCAGTTTTTAGATTTTGCTGAATTCTGGGCTATTTTGTAGTTTCTGTGTTGCCCAGACCTTACTAAGATAGAAGAAAGCTTCTCTGTTCATCAGTGAGAGTGGTAAGCTTTAAGCAGCCTATCTGTCACTGGAGGAGTGGTTTCAGATCAGAATCTGTAGTTTTATTGGCCATTTTAGGCTATTTCTATCCCTTTCATCTTTCTGTTTAAAAACCCGTGTTTGCAAGGTTTTGTGCATTGCCCAGCGCTGTTTAACTAGGGTTAAACTATTCCCAGTGCCAGAAAGTCTTCTCTTCTAATTTTCCCTTAGAACTAGCCAGTTTTCTAGTTTTAGCACGCAGAACTGATTCCTTGTGCTTGGCACTTGTTCAAAACTCATTGCAAGCACTAAATAATCTACAAATTACTGCAGCACTCAACTTTCCTCACTTGTTAGGAGGAAAACAGTTTTTAGTACTTGCATTAATAAGCACATATCCAAGCATGTCTAAGGGTCAGCGTATGGTATTTTCCCCTGTCCACCTGATTAACCTGGGCATCTTGGGGCAATGTAGCAATTGCCTCATGTACGCTGAAAACCCTCTCCACCTACCACCCAACACTACAACCTGTGAGAGATGCACTTATATAGCCAAACTGGAAGCCAAGCTCTCCCCAGCCAAGACTGTACTAGACAGTCAAGAGGAGAAAGTAAACACCTGCACCACACCACACTCAACACATAGTCCATCAAAACCAACACCACCTAAACCCACACATAGTAACAAAAAACACACACTTACATTCATGGAGGCTCTCAGTAAAAATCTTCCCAAACAAGAGAGACCTCCAAAGCTGAAATGCAAGCAACCACCACCCCCCAACACTACTCAAATGACACATAGCCCACAAAATCAGTGTGCCACTCAACTTCAGGCCATAAGGCAAAACAACGTACCCAATACACTAGACATAGGTGACTCTATAGTCAGGCACACTGATGTCCCACTCACCAGGCTAAACAAGGAGAAAGTTACTGTCAGCTGCCTTTCAGGTGCCAGGATCCGCCACATAATGCAAGCACTCAGATCACTCCACACCAAGTACAAATATGACTCTATCATTGTCCATGTTGGTGTGAATGACCTGAGATGTACCTCCCTGGATTACATGAAAAGAGACATGGAGGAGCTCTTGCATCATGCAGCTCAGGCAGGTATGACCCTAGCCCTGAGCAGCATCCTGCCATCGCTCAGAATGATACCACAATACAAGGACAAAATGATTGACTTCAACAATTGGCTACGCTTCTGGTGTCATTCTAAGGGGATCCAGTGTCTGTCTGCCTGTGACAACATGATCAACAGACCACAATGCTTTGTCAGAGATGGCTTGCACCTGTCGCTCCTGGGATTCAGAATACTGGCTAAGGCTCTTGCCACCCCTATAGTGCCTTTTCTAGGCAGGGTTCAAAAGACAAACTCAACACCATAGCAGGTAAAAGCAAGCAAAATCTGAGGGTAATGCTACTCAATGCTAGAAGTCTAAACCTCAAAATGCACTCACTCGAGGCACTCCTTAAAATGGAGAACATCAACATTTGTGCATGTGATGGAGACCTGGTTCAAAGCTCCAGAGAGCACCCCTGCATTACCAGGCTATAACTCATACCATACCTTTCGGCCACCTAACCTGGACCAAAACACTAAAGGAGGAGGTGAGTCCATATTCATTAAGGATATCCACACCTCCAGGCTAGTTGCTTAATATAATGCATCCAAAATTATCCAAGTGAAACTAACACTGGGCAAGACTGCAATCCAGGTTGTAGCTTGTTACAGATCCCCCACCATGCCCCAGGATGCCCACTCCACATTTCTTGATATACTGGGTAATATTTTGGTGCAGCCCAATACCCTAATAATGGGTGATTTCAATTACCCCACCATCAACTGGGAAAACTACTCATGTACTAACTCATTTGCTCAATTCTTTCTGGAATTCATAAATTCCAAAACCCTGGATCAGCTTGTCCATACCCCCACCAGGGGCAGCAATATCCTGGACCTGGTCATTACAAATATGGGCAACTGATGTTCCATTCCAGAGGTCAGCTCCTCGCTGGTCAGATCCAACCACAAGCTAATCACCCTAGACATTAATATCCTGCCCCCACCCCCCATTAAGGAAACCACTGTAAAAACCTTCTGCAAAGCCAACTTCATGCTTCTTAAGACAGAAGTGGCAAGCTTCACGACACCCATACAGACAGAAAATAGAGGTATGACTGCTGAATCCTGTACAAATGCACTGTATAAGCACATACACAAGTGCATGGATCTTGCTGTCCTCAACAGAGCCAAGATGCTATCTTCCAAAAAAAGGAAGCCAATCTGGTGGTCTCCTGCCATAAACAAACAGAAGGAAGAAGCTGTTGTAAAAACGAGTAAAATCCCCTGATTGCAGGAACTCCCTGGTCAGCCTCAGTAAGAAGCTGAGATCCATCATAAAATCCTCCAAAGCTAGTTACGAAAATAAAATCGCTACTGATTCTAAAGACAACCACAAAGCATTCTGCAGCTATGTCAAGAATCTCAATGGCAACACTCAGATCTGATCTGAGATACAGCACAATGGCACAAGAAATACAGAACCAACTGATATTGCCAACATACTGGGAGTTAGGTTGAATGCAAACTTCACCATCCCTCACCCCCAAAGGGCCCATCACTATACCGGAAGAAGGAAAAGCCCCTGTAATTACAACTACACAAGTAAAGGCCGCACTCTCCAAAACCAAGAACACAGCATCCATAGGACCTCACAACATCCCAGGCTGCGTTCTGCATGAACTACAGAACGAACTGGCACCCCACCTAAGTACCATGTTCAATCATAGCCTAATTTCAGGCTTTGTGCCTACTGAATGGTGCATAGCAATGGTTATCCCACTCCACAAAGGGGGTGCCACCACGGACCCCGGGAACTACCACCCCATTAGCCTGACAAGCCTAGTCTGCAAGGCCGTGGAACATATCATCTTGGAGCTTATAAACAAGGACATAGATAACCTACAAACTCTGGACCCCACTCAGTTTGGGTTTGTAAAAGGTAGGTCATGTCTCCTAAACCTGACTGACTTCTTTGAAGTAGTCACCAGAACTGTGGACGAGGGTAAGGTGGTGCACACAGCCTATCTTGACCTCATCAAGGCTTTTGACACCATCTCCCACTCTGGAATTATAGATAAACTCATTAGACTGGGCATAAATCCCTATTTCACAAGATTGGTGGCCAATTGGCTCAATGACAGAACCCACACAGAAAAGTAGTAAACTCCAAATCCAACATCAGACCAGTGACAAGTGGAGTATCACAGGGCTCAGTCCTGGGTCCTCTCCTGTTTGGCATCTACTTCTCAGAAGTCCAGGCTAATACAGCAGGTCTTTGGTTAATGAAGTTTGCAGACAACTGTAAACTAGGTGCCATAATAGATTCATCTAATGATGTGGACATTCTACAAAGGGACCTCACTGAGACTGATGCTTGGTGTCAAAGTCATGGCCTTAAGGTCAATGCCAAGAAGTGCATTGTCATCCCCTTTGGGAAAAGCACTGTACCCATGAACTACCACATAGGCTGTAGGCTACTAAACACCGAAAGTGTGATAAGAGACCTTGGGACACAGGTGGACAGTAGTCTCTCCTTTGATAATCACATCGCCACAGTAGTCACCTTCTACATGGCACACCTCATCACAAAGGGGTTCACCTCCAGAAAAAAAGAGGTAATTGTTCCTCTCTACTCATCCCTCATCAGACCCATTATAGAGTACAGTGCCCCGTTTGGCATGTACCTCACAAGACATTTACAACAACTAGAAAAGCCACAGAAATACCTCACTAAGGGGATTACCAGCCTCAAACAGATGCCATATGCAGACCATCTAAAATAACTCCAGCTCTACTCCGTCGCTTATCCCCTACTCAGAGGCAACCTCTGCCTAACATATAAAGCCATGTCAAACCCAGATCTGTTGGAAATGCTACAATTAAAGAAACCCCATTCCCTCCGAGCCACACACTCCTTGGACCTAAACCTTGCCACCACAATAAACAGAACATGCTGGAGGGATAGATTCCTGTCCCAGAGACATCCCATGCTCTGGAAAAGACTACCCATTCATGTCAAGCAAAGCTTCTCATTCGCCCACTTTAAGAAAAATCTCTACAATTGGATGGGAAATAGGAAATTCACCTCGGGGATCACTTCTGTGGCTCTACTAGACAGGGGCACAGGAAAATAACTTTCTTGAGTGGCAAAAGCCCGGTAACATTTTTGGCTAGGCTTATATAGGTCCCAGGGCTGATAGCTTAGTACCTACCTATGAACCTATGTGAAGAAATTCCAATGTCATCTGCATAGATTACATTGCTATAGTGCTCAGTCCATAGAGTACACTGACTCTGTCTTTAGTACAGCAATTATAATGGTGTTACATCCGGACTGCAGGTTTACAACAAATAATATAATGGCCGCATGAATTTGAGTGCATAAAATGAGCTAGCTATTGATAGGGCACCCTAAGAAAGTACCTCACTAACCTCAGAAGGCTATCTGAAAGATCAGCTAATGTGGAGAGTGCACAGATATCTGCTGTTTTTCATTTCAGGTATTTAGTTTAATTTGCCAAGTTGAACAGAAGAGAGTTGAAAGCTTGTGTCATTAACTAGCACCATGACCAGACCAAAGCAGACAGATTTGATTTATTTATTTATTTATTTATTTTATTTTATTTTACATTTGTTGACCGGGAGAGTCCATCTGGATTACAAGTTCATTTTCAGTAGAGACCCGGGGAGAAAAGCTCCAAGAGAACAATTTTTTACAAAACATAGTTTTAAGGACAGACTTTTGACATACAATTTCCATAGAAGAGACTTTGACATACATATTAACTAACAGGTAGGATACATTTAGAAGATATTCCTAAATTTAGGATTCCTGTGATAGATTTACTATCAGTGTAAAAGCAGAGAGACGTAGAGTAAGGCTCTGAGAGAGCAGATGATGCTCGCTATAGTTGAGAAGGATAACAATTTGATTTACTATATGTCTTTTCCTGGTTTTAGTTGATAAGGATAACAAATTGATTTACAACATGTCTTCAACAGGTTTTAGTTGCTTATGGAAAGCACAACATTGCTGGGATAGTTTTCCCTAACTCCTGGAGAGATGGGATAAGCAGTAGATTAACAGTCCTAAGTGGGTACAGTACTATGATTGGCTAGCTTAGCAGAGTTACTTAAGTTAGGTGAAGTGTTCTAATGAGACATTAGCCAGGGGGGACACAGGAGCACAGCTGATTATTCAAAAAGTGAGTTTTAATAAGTTTCTTGAACTGTGATGGGGATTTGTTTTCAGTTATGTGGGCAGAAAGGGAGTTCCAGGTTTTTGCTATACAGTGGCTGTAGACAGACTTACCAGCTTCATTGTTATATTTAGTTACTTTGAGGACATTTTGTGTGCTAGACCTCAAGGGCCTGGTAGATGTATAGGGTTGCAAAAGATTTTGTAGGGCTGGGGTGTTTTCAGAGTTAGGTATTACTTTGTGGGCTAGTGATAGTTGATTGAGTTGAAGCAGTAGTGGTAGTTCTAGCCAACTGAGTTTTTTTAGGCATTCACAGTGATGTGTTCTGATGGGAGAGGTTGTAGCAAGTTTGTTTAGGTCAGATTTGTGGAGATTTGTAAGCACGGGGGAGGCATAAAGTAGGGTGGATAGTAGGTGAGTCCTCGCTATTGTAGTTTTGGAGTGGTCAGTGAGGATTTTTTTATTGCGATTCAGTAGGCCAAGTTTTTTATGTACTTTTTATGGTTATAGAAATATGTAGGGCAAATCTAAGGTGATTATCTATTTCAACCCCTAAGAGTTTGGTATGATTTGTGGGGGTGACTGTGGTCTTGTTAAAGGAGGAGATGAAGAAAGAATCAGTGGGAGGTGTGGCTCTGTGGGAGCTAAAGAGTACTAGCTTTGTTTTATTTGGGTAAAGGATTAGCATTTAGTTTGTAATCCAAGTTTCTGCTAAGGAAAAGAATTCTTGTGTTAGGGAGTGAAGGATGTCAATTGATTTGGCTGCGCATATTATGGTGGTATCATCTGCATATTGCACTATTGAGGCTTTAAGAATACTGTTTGGGATCTGATTGGTGAAGAGGGTAAAAATAATTGGCCCCAGGATGGAGCCTTGGGGTACTCCTAGGGAGACTGGTAGGGAAAGGGAGAGTTGTTTTTGCCACATAACAGCTTGTTTCCTTCCCTCTAGGTAGTTTTTGAACCAGGAGATGGCAGGGGTGGTAAGGTTTAGAGTTGCTAGTGAAAGAAGGAGTTTATTGTGGTTAACCATATTGAATGCTTTGGACAACTCAAGGAAGGTGGCAGATACAAAGAGTCCATTGTTTCTCTGAGTATTGACAATGTTGAATTCTGTTAGTGCGGTGGTGGTGCTATGGAAGGATCTAAAGCCATGTTGTTGTGTTGCTATTAGATTATTTTCTAGGATATATTTCATTAGTTGCTTGTGTATTACCCTCGCTAAAATTTTAGATAAAGGGGGTAGTATGGTTGTAGGGCGGTAGTTATTGAGTTCCAGGGAGGTTCCCCCTTTATGTAGAGGGATGATATGTGATATTTTCTATAGCTTGGGTACTATACACTCAGAGATGGATCTGTTAATTAGGATGGAGACAGGATATAATATGGCTTCTGCAGCCAGGTGGAGGTATTCAGCGGGTAATTTATCTGCGGCTAGAGATGTTGATTTGAGCTTGTGGTGTAGTTTTTCAATGGATTTGGTTGGCTTTGAGTGGAAGCTGAACTTGGGGCAATTGTTAGCTGTGGGTGGGGAGTGGATTTGCAGGGATGGGGATGTTGTCATAGGGTTGGTTGTTTGCAAGGGTTTATTAAATTGAGTGGGGATGTCTTCTTGGTTGTTATCTATTTTTGGGGTTGGGGTAGTTGTTTTACCCGGTTGTAGAATAGAGTTAATTGCTGCCCAAACTTTTTGTGGGTTGTTCCTGTGCTTATCCTGTAACTTTTGGTAGTAATATATTTTGTTTGTTTTGGTGAGTTTTTGGCTTTGTTAGGTAGTTCAATCTATATTTGTTTGTTCAATTGGGATTTACTGTTGAGGTAGTTGGTCCAGGCCTTGTTTCTGTTTTTGAGGAGGGATTTTGTGTCTGGGATTAACCAGGGGCATATTTAGTTTTAATTCTTGTTGTTCTGGAGGGGCCATGATGGTTAAGGGTGTTTAAGAAGGTAGTATTGAAATATAGTACAGCTTCATCAAGAGGTAGGTTTTTAGGGGGGTCCAGTTGCACATTTATTGGTCATTTATAAAGTTGGAGTGGTTAAAGTGTTTTTTGTTTCTAATTAGGCACATAGATATTTGGGTCAGTTGTGGTGATTTTGATCTGAGTAAGAATGTGGCTTGGTGGTCACTCAGGGTGTCTGGTAGACACCCTGCTAGGGATATCAGTGATGGGTGGGATATGAGTATCCAATCTAGAGTGGATTGGTGTTTGGTTCTCTTGTCTGTTCTTGTGGGGGAAGTAATGAGTTGGGTTAGGCCATGTAGGTTAATATGGGAGATTGGGTTATGACTGGAACAGTTTTGCCAGTCAGTATTAAGGTCTCCTAATACTATGCTTTCCTGGGGGAGGGAGTTAGATATCCATTCTAGGAGTTTTTCTGTAATGGGGATATTGTTGCCTGGAGGGATATAGCATCCTATGATGTTGATGTGTTTACTATCATTAAGTTTTAGTTTTGTTAGAGTGAGTTGAACTTTATTGAGGTCTGGGGTTGTTATGTCTACTTTCTCAAGGATGAAGTGAGATTTATACACTATAGCAACCCCAGCCCCCTTTTTTTACCTATTCTATCACTATGAATTATATTGTAACCTGGTGGAGTGATTTCATTGTTGTGGTTGCCTGGTTTAAGCCAAGTCTCTGTTAGTATGACTATCTCAAGTTGATAAAAGGAGAGTAGTGCATGAAGGTCATGGACTTTGTTTAGTATACTTCTGACATTTAAATTTAAAATGAGGAGTGTGGATTTGTCTCGGTGGAGTAGGGTATCATTCAGGTTGAGGGTTGGGGCTCCTAGATTTTGTGGGCTTGGGTTTGGGTGTATATCACTATAGCTAATGAGTTGGGTTCTGAGGTAAAAATAGAGTTTGAGTAGTTTGTTTAGGGTCTTAAAGTTCTTTATAGTTGTTTGGGTCTGGTAGTGTGATGGCTGTAATCTGTGTGTATAGTGGTGAATAAAGAAGGTTTGGTAGTGATATGGGACTAGTTGAGTAAAAGGGTGTGTTGTAATAATGTTAGTGGAAGTAGTTTTTCTTGGTATGTGGATAAAATTAAATTGTTTTTGGTGGTTGGTGATGGAAGTTAGCAGTGGGAGGGTGGATATACCTAGGAGCAATAGTAAGAGGTGTATGTATGTGGGCTTAGGTAGTTTGGGCATGGTTTGGTTGTGTTTGGTCATGAGTGAGAGATCTGCTTGGGATGGGGTGCATGTGGTGGATGATGAGAGGTATTTGTGATTGTAAGGTAGTTAGATGGAAGACTGTGCTTTACAGGATGTGGAAGAGAAGGAAATGGGTACAGAGGTGGGTCAGATTCAGTGATTGGTGGTTATCATGAAGGGAGTGGGTAAGTTTAGTTGAAATGTAGCACTAGTGGGGGTGGGTGGCAATAGGGGGCAGG
Source organism: Protopterus annectens (assembly GCF_019279795.1). Taxonomy (NCBI): domain Eukaryota; kingdom Metazoa; phylum Chordata; order Ceratodontiformes; family Protopteridae; genus Protopterus; species Protopterus annectens. The sequence goes on along the minus strand of NC_056725.1, from coordinate 1,925,409,790 downwards.
GAGGGGAGCAGAGTGAGCCCGAGCGCAGCGGGGCTAACACTAACTCCAATTATATCCCTGGGCTTACTTGTTTCTTTTCTTTGTATGCCAAATGTATCTTTTCACTTGTTTCTGTTTACACCAAATGTATCTTTTTGGTTGTATTGTACTAGTTTAATTTCACTCCATATGTATATTTTTGGTTGTATTTTACTGATTTAGTTTTACACCAAATTTATGGGCTATTTTTAAGCTATAGATTGTCCCTTTGCAGAAATTAATTAAGAGCTGCAGGGTATATTTTATGGGCTATGTGCAGGGGAGCCAGATTTAATTACTGTGTGCAGGGTAGATTTGTGGGTTAAAGATGTAAGATCCTTGGGGAAAATCTAGCTAGGTTACACAATATGGAGGGAGCTTAAAGGTGCCTTTAGACCCAGGGCAGCATGAAACAGTACATAGATAGAGTGTTAAGTACTAGTACATGTTATGGTATTAACCTTATTCACATTGCTGGTTGGACTTCAAAGACTTGTAGCAGGTAAAGTTTTCAGGGTAGATTGCCATTACTTTGAAAGTGATAGTGTTTGACTGTTTTCAACTAACAGCGATTTATACACTAACCTCATTAAAACTGTCCCATAGCCTTCTAAATGTCTCAGCTCTTCTGTCTGGAGTTCATATCACTTGCTACCACAACTTTCCCCTTTCATATTCTTCCACAAGCCGTATGTCACACTCTACTACTTTACCTTAAGTGTAGGTTTTTGCCTACATTGTTGAATTGTATCCTTAATACCTTATGACCCCCTGAACATGCTCCTGCCCAGTCAGTGAGTACAATGATCCAGCTGTATAAATGAGAGTATGATAGGTTTGTTAAAGATTCTTTTGCTTTATAAACACTGATTTATTATTTTTTTATTACAGATTACTTGCAACATTTTACTTCATATTTTTTATATATCTGGTGAGAAGAAGAAAAATAAAACCACATTCCATGCAGAAGAGGAGATGCCTAATAAAAGCAACTTAGAGGTAAACTTAAATGCCACACATTTTTAGAGCATAATGTATGTGTTTGTAAAAGTGTTGTGACACTGCCCTGTGCTGTGACTTGTTCAGTCTATGCACTTCTACTTCAGGTGCAGCAAGAGGCAGTGCCCCCAGCTTAGAGTGGTAGATGGGACTAAATTAAACCCAATCACATTTTTTCCATATGCAAGCATTTGTCTATGTACCTCTTCCACCTTCCCCCATCTCTGTTTCTCCTTGTCCATACCAACAATATTCCCCTGTAAGTTTTGACATTCACCTTCTCTTTTTTAAGTCATATTGGCATTCTCAACCTTAACACTCTCCTTAATTTCACTGCTCTTAACACAACTCCTCCAAATATTAGTAGGTGCTTTCTTTGGTATTCTTCTATTCCTCCAGTTCCTTCCTATTTCAAAATTCTAAACATGTAAAAGTTCAATTCCTTCACGGCCAGTTCACAGATCTATTCCCATTGCCTCAAGTATCCACAGAACATAAGGATTGTTCTTGCTTATCCTTGTCCAAAATGTCAACATGCCCCTTCCTCTCTCTTTCATACTCTTTTAATCTGCACAAGTGTTTGGAACCATGTATGTGATATTCTCATTACCTGGTACAAACTTTTTTCATGATGTCTGATCTTTTTTAATTCTATCTAGCCATCTCTTCCATATCCACATGTTCCCTCTATCCTAGTCCATTTGTCCCTAAGCAGGTCAGTTTCCTTTTCTGTTCTGACCTTTAACATGTCTGTGTCTATAATCCCATATCATCCTTTCATTCTTTCTCTCCATTTGCCTACCAGCAAGACTCATCTGGAATGTTCCTCTTTTACTTTTTCCACACTTCTTTGTCCTATCTCCACTCTGTCATATTAGCTATTAACTGATTATATGACAAATCTACTCCAGCTTTAAAGATTAGGATCTCTTAGTTCCTCTCAGAACAGATGCATTTAATTTGAGGGTTCATTTCTACTAGAGATCCCCCTTGCTGTGAGAGTTTTGAAAATGGGGTGAATGTCTTTCCCTGCTTTGAGCAGACAGAAGATTGCTGGTGAAAGTTGGTGTCACATGTTCTACTAGTGACATTTTGGTTAGCAAACTATGGCTGCCCTAGCCAGAATGGTGCCATCAGAATTACCTTTTTGTTATTGCCTTTAGAAGCACATTTGGCATTGGAAAGATATACAGAAGGTACTGGTTGCATAGAATTGAGGGTTTTATATTGTCAGTGCTACCAGGAGAGTGAACTTGAAACAAATTAGAGTATGTTGATGGTACAGATATGAAACAAATGCATCTCTGTCTGATTACTCCCAGTTATTTACTATGTCTTATAACAAAAGCCATGTTCAGAGATCAACTTTGAGAGATTTTACTCTTTATTAGAATGTCTGCTGTTAACTCTAGTGACTTTGAATATAAATTGCTTGCAAGAAATATGTTTAAGTGAGTTGCTTGTACTCATGTTTTTACTGATAACCTTCTCAACGGGTAAGAATGAGCCCCCATTTGTATATGGTTGCACTATATCTGAAGGTTGTTTGTAATTCTCTACAAGTCGCCTAGCTGAAAGACTGTCATTTTCTTTGCTTACATTTTTAATGATAGCGTGGGAGATTTGCACCTTCTAATCATAAAATACATTGTGTGTTACATGTGGGTTTATTGCATTTTGAAGCTTTTTAACTTGGAAAATCTTCAAAATGCAGTTTTCCTTTGTAACGTAAATACTGACAGTACATGCTGCACATATGTCCATCAAATGTATTTTTAGGCATCTTAAAGTAAAGAATATCATCTTTTTTCATGTATTTAGTGTTGCTTTACTCTTTAGCTGTCTACTAGTTCCTTCCTTGTTATCAGTTTTCCTTCCGACTTGAGTAATTAGTAGTCAATGCTTTGACATGCATTCATTTAGTTGTAGAAATGTAGCTTCTTCCTCATTAGGTGATTGTCCCACCTAGTGTATCCAGTTTGGTATGTGTGAGCAACTTTAGGATTGGATGCCTACTGTTCTTGGTCTCTGATCTCTACTGCATGACAGTCAGGCAAGGCACAGTGTACCCTCTCCCATGAGGATCAAAACCTATTAGTGTTGCTTCAGTTTTCATCAACAGACACATTAGTAAGATCCATCCCTAACTAAACTGTAACACAACTACTGTATATATATATATATATATATATATATATATATATATATATATATATATATATATATATAATAGCACTGGAAAAATGCCATATATTTTAACAAGAAAAATGAACTGCGATATAAGCATAAAGTCTGGCATTTGATTTTTCTTGAGGCACATTTACCAATCACTTTTAATTGCCATGGTTTGATATCTCTATTTATATAACCTCCAGTGTGCATATAGTGATGTTTACCTTTCCATACACTGTACTGAATAGTCTATTAACTTCATGTTTGTCTTTGTTTCCTACTATAGATTATTAGTTTCTAGCCATTGATTTAGAACCAGTGAGAAAAAAGGCTAAATCAATGATCAAACCTCTGAACTTGAGCAAAAATTTGGATTACTTGAAGCTAAAGGTAGGGGAACTGTTATTCGAAAGAAAGGCATTTCAACAAGAAACAGAAGACAATAATGAACATTTTCTGATGATTGTTAATGAAAACCACAGGTAACATATTGAAAATGATAATGTGATAAATAATATTATTGAACTGGAGCGGGAAAAGGCATTATGTGCTGAAGTAAAAGAAAAAACAGACGTCGCTCTTAATCAGTATACTCAGAAAATAACCACTGAAATGGATGCCCAGGAGGAAATTATCAATAACATTTTATTTTAGCTGGATGCATCTGAAAGAAACAACAAAATGCTAAATACATTTCTGAAATCAATTGCTAATGAAAAACAAAACTTAACTGTTGAAAGAGATGAATTATGGAAAGAAAACAGTGACCTACTTTTAGCATTGAAAAAAAATAAAACTGAAAATGAAGAAAGTAAAATACAACTGGCATTTCTTATAAAAGAAATACTATGTATGGCTGTACATTTGCAGACCACTATTTATGAAAACCAGGATTTGATAATTGAAATGGATAACCTGCAGGAGGTTAATAGTGAACTGCTGTTAACAGTGGAAAAGTATAAAATTGATAAAGCAGAGATGGAAAATCAGTTGCAGACAGTTGTCAATGATAAGCAAACGTTCCTTTTGGAAAATAATAATTTACAGTGCAAAAACAGTGACCTGCTAGTGAAACACTTCAAACAGGAAAAGAAGACATGAATAAAAATCTGATTAGAATTATCAATCAAAATCAGAACTTGATCAATGAACAGAATGAGCTGATAAACAACAATAATGACCTGCTCCAGGCTTTGGAAACTCTAAGAAAAGAAAATGAAGAAATGAATAGACACTGGCAGACAACTTTTCATGAAAAGCAACATTTAATCAATGAAAGTGACAACCTGCAATGTATTAATAGTGAATTACAGTCAACAGTGGACACATTTAAAAGGGTACAAGCAGAAATGGAAGCAACACTGCAAAATATTGCAAGTGACAGGCAAGCACTGATTCAGGGAAGGAATGAACTGCAGTACAAAAAAGTGACTTGCTTTTCCAATTGACATCATTTCAGAAAGAAAAAGACATGAATACACATCTCCTTATACTCTCAAAAGAAAATCAGGATTTGATTAATGAAAGAAGAGACTTACAATATCATATTAATGACCTGCTACTAGCACTGGGAAAAGTAAAAAAGAGAAGGAAGAAATTAGCTTACATTTGCAGGGAACTTCTCATGAAAAACAAAATATCATCAGTGAGAAAGGTAAGCTGCAACATGCTAATAGTGCGCTGCTGTTAACAGTGGAAACATTTAAAGAAAGGAATTCAGACCAGGAAAGACAACTCCAGGCAGCTGTCAGTGATGAGCAAACAATCCATGTGGAAAAGAATGGCATGCAAAACAAAGACAGCAAGCTCCTGGTTACACTGAATTCACTCATAAAAGATGAAGAAGACACAACTACAGATCTGCTTACATTAAGTAACGAAGTACACAGTTTGGTTAATAACATAAATGACATACAGACCAATAACAATGACATGCTTCTGTCCTTGGAAACATTAGTAAAAGAAATAGAAGACATTAACAAAGGTTTACAGACAACTGTTGATGAAAATCAAAATATAAACATTGAAATTGATAACCTGCAAGATACTAACAATGAATTACTGTTAAGACTGGAAGCATTTAAAGCAGAAAACATGGAGCTGAGAAGACAGCTGCAGAAAGATCTGAAAGAACAAACACCACCTATGGAAAAGAATGATCTGCAGTGCAAAAACAGTGAACTGCTATTAGCACTGAAGAGATTTCAGAAAATCACTCAAGTCACACACACAAATCTGCTTAGAGGTACTGAAGAAAAAAAGAACACGATTAATGAAATAATTGAACTACAAAACAATACCAGTGAGCTGTTCCTAGCACTGCATACAGTGATAAAACAAAAGGAAGAAATGAATATACATTTGCAGGCCACTGTTCATGAAAAACAAAACATAATCACAGAAAGGGATAACTTACAAAACGCTAACAGTGACCTACTCTTAACATTGAAAACATATAAAAGAGAAAAAACAGAAATGGAAAAGCAGTTGCAGATGGTTGTTACAGATAAACAAGCACTAAGTGTGGAAATGAATGACTTGCAGTGCAAAAACTGTCAGTTGCTGTTAACAGTGAAATCACTACAAAAAGATAAAGAATATATGAATACAGACCTGCTTAGAATTATTAATAAAAATCATAATTTGGTCATTAAGAGTAATGAGCTGCAAAACTGTATCAGTGACCTGTCACTGGAATTACAAAGAATAACAGAAGAAAAAGAAGAAAATAATATGCATTTGCAGGCAACTGTTAAAGAAAAACAAAACATAACAACTGAAAGAGACAACCTGTTGCACAATAAACCATGAACTACTGATAACTCTGGAAACACTTAAAAGACAACATGCAGAACAGGAAAGACACCTGCAGATAGTTCTCTGTGACAAACATATATATGTGAAGAAAATAATGACTTACAATCCAAAAATGCAGAGCTGCTGTTAATTCTAAAAAAAATTACAGAAAGAAAAAGATGTGAAGATGCATCTGCTCAACATAAATGATGAAAAACAAAATCTGATTAATAAAAAGAATGAGTTGTGATGTTAGAAACTATAACCCATGAAAAGGAAGATATTTGCAAACATTTGCAAACCATTGTTCATGAAAAACAAAACATGCTTACTAAAAGAGAGAGCTTGAAACAAACTAACATTGAACTACTAGCAAGTGCAGAAATATTTAATAGAGAAAAAGAAGAGATGGAAAGACAATTGCAGATAGCTGTCAGTGAAAAACAAAGAGAATTTATAGAAAAGGGTGATTTGTTATCCGAAAACAGTGAGCTGCTCTTAGCATTGAAAACGTTTCAAAAACAGAATTAGGACATGAGCAATCATTTATGTATAATTGTTGATGAAAAACAGAACTTGATCAGAGAAAGGAATATACTGAAAATGAATAACAATAACCCGACACTAGCTCCGGAAACACTGACAAAAGAAAATGAAAAAGCTAACAACTATCTGCAGACCATTTCTCAAGAAAAAAACAGCATTTGATTACTGAAATAGCTATCTTACAGCAGACTAATGAGCTCCTTTTACTTTTTTCCCCTTGTTCTGTGGTGCACTAAGATCCCTGCAGCATTTTAATTCTAAATTTAATGTAGAATGACCTGAAACACTGGACAAAAGTATGTTTACAAAATATCCAATATGCCCATTGTGATGATATAGGCAAGTGCCAGCATAGCCAGCTGGAGTTTTGTAAAGAATGGCCTGGCCTTTGAATATCAAGTGGATTTATACAAGCTGCTTCTGTTACAAATGTATTAGAACTGTATGTCATTTGTATATCAAACTGATTTGTGCAGATGCTTGTGCTGAAAATGTATTTGTGACATTTGCTTGTGTTAATTGTGTTAAATTGTATCAACAGTACACCCTGCTGGAATGAAAAGAAATGTACATGTATTAGTGCAAATGAATTATATGTACCAGCTAGCTTACTTTAAGAAAAATAAGGGAAATGTAAATGAGCTGTTAAACCATTCAAATGGTACCCCATGGTACTGAATAGGACCAGAGACATTAGGTCTGGGAAAAAGCCTTTGTTCATTAGCTCAGTAGAAAGAGGGGAAGCCACAGGCACTGCCATAAACATTTAAATGTGTATTGTAGCTGTCTAGACTAAATTCCTATCTCAGCTTCAAAGGGAATACTGTGAAGAACTTAGAGTCATGTATCCAGAAGAGGTCATTCTGCCAGCCCTCTTGGAAATTATATTTTAGATATTAAAAAGAGAAATCTCAGAGTATTGAGCATTCTGTTTGGAAGACTGACTAGAAAGAATTTCTGTATCCTGTAAGCAGTTGTCACTAAAGAAGGTGTTTTTACTGTCAAGTAGCAACAAAGTAGACATTCAGAGTTTCATTTCACAATAATTTTATTTATTTACTTTTATTTATCTTAGTTAGTCAGGGACAGCAGGCAAGGATGTCAGGAAAGGAGTATGGCAAGCTGACAAGGAACCAGTTGGCTGAGATGTGCCAAGCCAAAGGACTGGGGAATGACAACCTGACTAAAGCAGAAATGATTGCAGCTTTAATCACAGCTGCAGCACAGACCAGCAACTAGGAGGATAACCAGTTTGATGATGAGATTTTGCAGCCCTCAGAAACAGGACAGTTCAATTTTTTCCCAGAAAACCTAAAAATCTGTCTGGAGTTAAAGACACTTGAACTGGAGGCCAAATGTTAGGAACTAGAATCATCAGAAAGACTGCAGTGTATGGAGGCTGAAGAAAACTTGAAATTGTGGTGCTTGGAGGCTGAAGAAAATAAGAGACTGTGGTTTTTGGAGACCGAAGAAAAGGAGAAGCAGCGTTATCTTGAGAGGGAGATGCTGAACCTTTTTTTTTTTTCAAACATCTTTATTAAATTTACACATATGTCAAAGACAATCTTATTATATTTATATATATTATATATAATATATATTATTTATTTATATAAATGAAAAACATACAAAATTATATCACTTTAGTTGCAAACATTTTACATCATAGACACCATTGAAACAACTGTAGTTCTAAATATTATACATCACTTATAAACCATCCAGTCATTGTCAGTTAAATATTATATAGCTCATTCAAATCCTATGTCTTAAACCTCATTTCTGCTCTCCATATATTGTTCACACAATTTCCATTTTCCTATGTAGTTTGCTCCTTCCCCTTTTTTAAGATCCCAAATCCAGTTGTTTTATCTCTATTGCTATATTCGCTACTTCTAGTAAAGATGGTCTAGACTTTGATTTCCATTTTCTAGTAATTGCTTTTCTGGCAGCTACCATAATTAGACTCAGCAAGGCTTTACTATGTCTATGCAATTCTAATTCTGTAGCATAACTCAAAAAAATCATCTCCCCAGTCAGTCCAATCCGCTCACCCAGCATCCCCGACAGAGCAGTCTGCAGGGAATCCCAAAAGTCTGCCAGCTCATCACATTCCCAAAAAATATGTTCCCAGCTACTTCTTTCTTGCCTGTCACACCTACAACATTTGCTGTCCACCTGAGGAAAAATTCTTTGGAGTCTCCTTGGGGTATAAAAATACCTATGTAAACACTTCCAGGCAAAGATCCTAAATCTTCTAGACTTTGTAGCATATTTGGGAGGTATACATATATCCCCCCATTGTCTCTTTGTGAATTGTTTATTCAGTCTCTCTTCCCAATCCTTTCTAAGCTCCTCTGACTGATTCTTATAATTATCAGGCGATATTTTATATCCATTGCTAATTATTCCTTTTTTAATGACAGCTCCTGTTTTAAGTTCTATTAAAAGCTCTACCAGTGCTTGTCTTTCATTTAGAAGTCCCCTATTTCTTTCTCTTTCCCTTACTCTGATATCAATCCTTGATAGGGAATGCAATGTCTAACTTGTAGTCCAAATAAAGTCTTGGCCTCTTCCCATTCTATTACCTTTTTAGTTATTTGCTCCCAATATCTTGGTTTCTTTGCCAGTTTTCTCCAATAAATTCCAGCCCCCTCTTGCCTATTATCTGTATCCCTGACCACAGTCAACCTTATTGGCAAAACCTCTTTTCTCCATTCTCGTGCTGGTTTGGTTCTTAGAATACTCCCTGATATTTTATGAATGTAATACACTGTATGATTTTGGTTGCACTCCTTAAGTGTCTGCATCCAAAATCCCAATCTCTCCTTATTTCTTGAGCTTCCTCCCTGTGTCAGCATCATTCCTTTCCACTTTGAATTATAGTTTTCTGCTTGTGCTATGTATAAGAGCCTTAACTGTGTTGCTCTAAAATACCTCCTCAAATTAGGTAATCCTAGTCCACCTTGTTCTATTGGTAGAATCAGCTTATCCCACTTGACTCTTACTGTCTTCCCTTCCCAGATAAAATCCTTCAACTCTTTTTTAATTGCTATCCTCCAGTTGATAAAAGTATACCTAACCTGTGAATAAGACTAAAGGGTCTAAATACATTTTAATGGCTTGTATCTTAGTATCCATATCCATATAACAAAACTTCCAGTTTCTCAATTTTTGTATTATCTTCAGTTTAGTCTCTTCCCACATATCCTTAGCTGCCACCACAGAGTAATTTCTAAGCCATACTCATAAATACTTCATTTTTCATGTCTCCATAAATATCTATATTGTTGGACTAATTCATGTGTGGGTACATAATTTACTGTTATTGCCTTTGTTTTAGCTTCATTCATTTTGTATCCCAAGAAGATTTGAAACTGGCTTAAAATGTTCCACAACACTGTAATGTTATGTATAAAATAATATTATCTGCAAATAGAGGCAGCTTTTCCTGACTACCATATCAATTATATCCTTGAATTTCTGAGTCCCTTATTTTCTTTGCCAATGGTTCTAAATATAATGCAAACAACAAAGAGGAAAGCAGACAAGCCTGCCTGGTTCCTCTACTCAAGCAGAAATGATCATAGAGGACCTCACCCACTTTAATATGTGCCTCCAATCCCTCATATATTCTTCTAATCAACCTTATAATTGTATAAGGGAAAGCAAATGCTTCCATTGCCCTGCTCATGAAGTCCCAGTCTTCTCTGTCAAATGCTTTCTCTGCATCAAGACCCACCAATAAATGGTATTTTATTACATTTTGTTCCCCTCTGGATCATCAATGTTCTGCTAATATTGTCAAATGTTTGCCCCCCTCCACAAAACCACACTGATCCATATCTATCAATTTTAGTATCACCTTTGCCATTCTTTTAGCTATTATAAGCATAAACACTTTATAATTATGGTTTAGCATTACCGTTACCACAGCCTTCTTCCAGGAGGCTGTTACATTTCCTCCTCTTAAAATACTGTTAAACAAAACCTTCCAGATCTTTATCAGTTTTTTCCCTTCTAACTTCCAAACTTCCACAGGAATACCATCTATTCCAGAGGACCTTCCTGTAGATTGGTTATACATAGCCATTTTTATCTCATCCCTTCCTAGCCTAACTGTTAGTAATTGAGCCTCATCTATCTCTAAATTTGGCATATTTAATTCTTCCATCAACATTTTCATATGTACCTTTCCTTGATTTCCATATTTCTCTGCTTTATACAAATTTTCATAAAATTTCTGAAATATTTCTAATACGTCTAAAGGGTCTCTTGTTATCTCCCTTGTTATAGGCTCCCTAAGCTTGGTGACTGCCCTTTCCACTTTTTGTTATTTGAGTTGTTGTGCTAGAAGTTGTTTGCTCTAGAATTATTATCAAAAACAGTTGCTTAACAGCAATCTTTCTAAACTCATGCATATTATTGAGATAATCACTTATTTTCTGTTTAACATTATGCAGTTGCTCCTTTTCTTGTTCTGAGAGATTCCCCCTATTTTGCAATACTTTAACATTTGTCAATCCCTCTAAATAATTCTTGTTACTGTTTAGCCATATCTCCCATTCTATTATTTCCAACCTAGTTTTAAACTCCACTTTAATTTTATCCCACTCCCTAGCTATGTTTTCAGAAGATAAATATATCTTCTCTAGTAGCTCCTGAATTAATTCCACAACCCATTCCTTAAATTCCTCTCTTTTCAACCTTTAAGTGTGAAAGTGCCAGTGTTTCATTTTCATTTCATTACCTTGCGTTTTTATTTTAGTTATTATTTGTGCATGATCTGAAATAGTTATTGGGTGTATTTCAAGACCTTCAATTAAATGCACATGTTTCTGTGAGATATAAAATCTATCTAGCCTAGCACAGTTTTTGTATCTCAGTGAATAATATGTAAATTCACTTCAAACTCCTAGTAGGGAATTCACATCTTCCATGCCAAACATTTTCATAAATGTCATCAAAAAATCTACCCTCCTTGTTATATTTTCCCTTCTAGATCTCCAGACACATTTTCACTGTTGCAGACCAAATTCCAGTCTCTACCTATAAGTAATATTCCTTGCTGAAAGCTGATTATTTCTCCCATAATTTTCTTAAGCTCCATTATAGCAGTTTTAAGGGGGGTGTAAATGCATGCCAGTGTAATCCTCCACCCTAGCCAGTAGCCCCTTACTACTGTGTATCTTCCATTATCCTTTTTTTTCCCTCTTCTATCACTATTGGAGCTCCTCTTGCAATTAATATAAGTGCTCCTCTTTTCCTTTGTCCCAAGTATTCTGCTGAATAACCATCCTGAAAACCTTTATTTATCAAATTCACATGTTCAGTTCTTTCCAGTTGTGTCTCCTGTAGCATAGCTATTTGCACTCTACATTTTTAATATAGTTCACTACTCTTTCTTTTTTATATTTATCTGTAAGACCATTTACATTGAAAGACATTACAGAAAGCATCATTTTCTTATATAGTTATTATTACCACCTTTTATATATAACTGCTTTTTTGCTGGATGTCTAGTTCCAACTTCTATGTTACATGTATATACTGTTCAGTAGGTTGGTCTTTTGTACAGTTGTTTTATGTCATATCCATTTGCGCCTATGTCACATCTTACATAACCTTTTGTTTTGTTTTTTTTTGAAAGCCCTCAAACAGAACAAACAGCCCCCAAGAAAACCCTCCTAAAATCTATGAACTTTACAATAACACACAAAACTATGTACATCTTCAAATATTGAAGTTTTTGCCTCCTAATAAGAACATAAGTTCTAAGTTGATAGCTACACAGACAGGCTAAATTTAACCAAAAAGAAAGGTTAGTCATGCTAAGACACATGGCACAGCCTATGCTATTAGTAAGTGCTATTTGATTTTTTTATATCTATATAACTCTCTCAGTTGAGAAAACACTTGAATGCTTTCATTCAACACTTTCTCCAAGCCATTTTTCTTTATCAAATTGTCTTCTAGTGACATGTAAACCAGGCACAAAACTTCTAAGGGTACATTTCTTATCAGAAAAAAAAGCCTTACAATATTCAATATTCTTTTTCATTTACATGCTTTGTAATAAACTTGTTACTATATAATGCCTAGGGGTTTTACCTGATCGTTTCCCTATGCAAGGATGGGAAAAAGCACACTGATTTTTCTATTGTTATACTCTCTTAACCAGACCCTTCCGCTCTTCCCCATCTCCTCCCCTCCTCATTCTTTTTTCATTGCAATGCCTATATATCTCAAAACTGAACAAAGAAAAAGAGAGAAGAAGGGTGAACAAGAAAAAAAAAAACTGCCTGTTTATATTAGTATGCTCATTGCATTTGAAAAAAAAAACGGAGAGAACTTTACTTCAAGTCTAACTGGTTTTGTATTATCTTTAAAGCTGTCACACCTGGGAAAACCCCTGATTGTTTTTAGGGAACATTATGTCCTATTCAATTTCTCTGTTTTTCTTTCTTTTCTTTATTTCCCTGAACCAATTCCATTCCAAAAGACTGTCTCCAGTTTCTCTTTATCAGATTGTCTCCATGGCGGCATGAAGAACAGCTGCAAAACTGCTACTTAGTATATGTTTGCAAGTGCTAGAAAAAAATATATTATACAATATTCTTTTTTCATTTACTTGCTCTCTGTTTTAAAACAAAGGTCCTTAATCAGTCATTTCCCCATGCAAAAATTAAAAACGCACATTAATTTGAACTCTGCCATGCCCCCTTAACCAGGCTCCATTTTTCCTTTTTTTTTTTTGTTAATCATGTTTCTCAAAACTGCACAAGAAGAAAAAGAGAAGAGAGGAAAAATAAAAACAACACCTGTTTACAATCCCCATTACAAAATAGCATGCAAAGAGAACCATGCAACACAGACACAATACTATTAAGAAAATAAAGTGTTTTCTTTGCTTACAGTTAGCATTCTCCCTTCTCTTCCCCTCTCCAAAGCATTTTTCCAAACATTAATGACATGAAGTAGGGCATATACTTGAGTCCCCCATTCAGCAAACAAATTTTGAAGAAGTTCAATGTTTCCAGATTTGCTTGTGCTGTCATATTTCACAAATATAATTAATGTTTTGTAATCCCACATTGTTACTGATTATATTACTTTTCTTCATCATCACCCAAATCCTGTCTCTGCTTCATTTCCAATGTACTCTCAATTCTTCTAGTCAACTCTTGTGCTCCCTTCCTTCTCTCCAATATTTTCTGTTGAAATAATAGAAAAGGTCTCACAGGTGCAGTCTCTCTGTGGTCTTTATTATCACAGGAGCAAGAAGCCAAATCTCCTTCTGTTTCACAGCTCAGTTTTTGTTGGACAAACTTTTGTATTTCTTCTTTAGCATGCATTTCATCAAAAAATGATTTTGTCCCTCCAGGGAAGAATACCTTGAAGACAGCTGGATACAGCAGTTTGAATCTCACACCTGTATCTCAGCATTCCCTGCATAGAGGGATGAATTTACTTCTCTTTTGCCTGGTCTACAATGAGTAATCATTCCCCATAAACACTGCTGTTATCTACTTTTAGTATTTTGTCCTTCTGCCACAGTTTAGACAAAATCAATTATTTCTGCTGGTAGAATTGCATCCTTAACATTAAAGATCTAGGTTGTTTTCTTATAGCTAGATTTGGAAAATACACATAATGTGCCTGTTCAACTAATAAGCCCTGTACTGGAATACCAGTTCAGTTGCTTATTTGTGCTTTCATAAATGTAATGCAGTCTGTTCCTTTTAGCTTCTCTGGTATAGCTGAAAATCTCAAGTTTTTCCTATATGCTCTGTCCCCTAATTCTATTATTTTTTGAAATATCTCTTCATGAGAAGTTTCATATTCAGTCAGCCTTTTCTTCATTTCAACCTTTGATTTTTGCAGCTTTATCATCTCATCTGAATATCTGTTTAAAGCTTCTTCCATTTGTTCAAGCCTTTTGTTGTTTGTGTTAATATACTCTACCAGTGTTTTGTTTATTTTAACCATGTCTGTATGCAGTTATCGTAAATCATCCTGTAGGTTAGTGGAAGTCATGTCTGAAGGTTACATTACTTTTTGCTGAACAGCTGCAGAACTCTCCCTAGTCAGTGTTTCTTCCTCACTTTTTGTAGCTGATTTTTTCAAGGTCTTCTGTATTTCTTTATTCCTGGCATCCAGACAGTGTACTTACTAGCCAGTTACTGAAATTCACCCATAAACATAAGTCTACTGGGGTTCCTATTAAATGATCGAAGACGCATTCTTTCAAATGCGTCTTGATCAAAAAAAAAAAGCAAAAAAAAAAAATAGCGAAATGGCATATAATATAATTCTTTTCCTGGAAAGAAAAGAAAATTTAAGCTTGCCTTATTACTTTTTCATTTTTGTATGACTATCAGAGTTGATATATGTTGATATATTTATAGTGGGGGGTGAAGCCCCCCACATTATGTAATGTTTTAACATTTTTGTTTTGTTTTGTGGAACAGCGATTTTTTTTTTTTCCCTTGGGGAAAAAAATTGCTGTTCTAAGCATTTGAGATTGTAAGGTTTCGCTTGCATGGGTTCGATAAATCATAATTTGCTTTTTTAAGCATTCGATGATTTAACATAGACCCGTCTACTGGTCTTCTCTGCTGAGTTTCTGTTTTCACACTGGGAGGGCTAAAAACAAGCTGTTAGTGTGCAGCCATCTTGAAACTAGAGATGCTGATTCTTCAACAGGGTCATGGAGGTAATGAGGAAGGGAATAACTGAACCCCAGTTCTTCCACAATTTACAGAGGGTGATAATTATGATAGTTTTATTCATAAATTTGAAAGGATATGTAAACAGTATAATGTTGACCAAGAGCTCTGGGCACGGTTCCTGACCCCCTTACTCCATGGCAAAGCTGTAACTGGTGTTTCTAAATTGTCTGATACTGATTGTTTAGATTATGATAAAGTTAACCACCATTTATTACAATATTTTAAGTTAACACCTGAAGCAGACAGAAAAAAGTTTCATGAGAATAGATGCAAGGCAGATGAAAGTGCAAGTGATTATACTGCTGAACTAATAAGCTCTTATTTTCATAGGTGAGTGAGTAGGTGTCAGGTTGTCACTTTTCAAGGGCTGGCAAACCTTTTGATGAGGGAACAAGCCCTTACCACTTTGCCTGAGGACATGAGAATTAGGTTGGCAGACAGGGAATGAAACTGTGCAGATGAGTTGGGGAAAAAAGGAGATCTATACCTAGCAAGCTGGGCATCACTGCAAAGGAAACGTATACCCAGTGGTGCACATGGATTTAAGGGAACCCATGATGGGCAGCCTAAACTGCCCCCACAGTGTCAGCCAGTAACAGGGAAAGCCACTAGTTCAGGTACACGGCCAGGATCAAGGGTTAAATGTTTTAAATGTAATCAGTGGAGCCATGTAGCATATAGATGTCCACAGAGGCAAGGTGGGGCACAAAAGGTGAAGGAGCCAGCAAGTAGAAATAACAGAATGCCATTGGTAAGGTGTGTGGAGACAACAGGGGTACCAAACTACCAGCAGAGTTTATAGCCGAACTTGGTGGATGGAAAAAAACAGGCCACTGCCAAGAGAGAGACAGCCTCTGATATAACCATAGTGAAGCCTGCAGTGCTTAAAGAGGAGCAGTATTTGCTTGGGCTATCCACTCCAGTAAGAGCTTTAGGAGGGATCACATTCCAAATGCCTTTGGCCAGGGTTCACCTTGACTGGGAGGATGGAAAAGGAAGCAAGCAAGTAGGTGTGTTTGAGGATATCCCTGCAGATGTCTTGATAGGGAATGATTTTGATAATGCAGTACCTTGTGTGCATGCAGTGACATGCCATCAGGCTTGGAGACGAGCATGTGCATCAGGTAGCCTGGGGGAGACTGAGAGAGACCACAAACCTGAAGCCAGGACAGGTGATGTGGCTACTTCAGAGAGGGAGCTACCCTGTAGCAGTGAGACTGAAGGTGAGCCACAGCTGCTGGTGGGTACTGAGTAACTTACTCCTAGAGTGACTGAAAGGGCAGAGGTCAGTAGTAGTACCCAGGCTGACAGTGAGGCACCGCTGTCAGAGGATACCAGACTTCCTGTGGAAAGGGAGCTGGGAAGAGTTAAAACAGAGAGTTGAGACAGGCTCAACTCTCAAACCCTACATTACAAGGCTTGAGGGAGGTAGCTAGGGAGGCACCTGATTTTCAAGGAAAAGAGTATTCTGTATACTGAAACAAAGGCTTACTGTATAGAGACTGGACCCCTGATGGTGGGCTAGAAGGTGAGGCAATAGATCAGTTGGTAGTGCCCAGAGCCTACCATCTGGAACTTCTAGCCATAACTCATGACATTACTTTTGCAGATCATATGGGCATAAAGTGCACCACAAAGCATATTATGCAGAACTTTTATTGGCCTGCAATTGCCAGAGATGTAACAGGGTACTGCAGGACTTGTGAGCAGTGCCAAAAAGTAGGCAAGGCAGGAGACAAGGATAAAGCTCCTTTGATGCCTTTGCCTGTGACTGAGGAGCCATTTCAGAGAGTAGCTGAGGATACTGTGGGGCCTTTGAGTATCCCAAGTTCCACAGGGAAGATGTATATCCTGGTGGTAGTAGATTATGCTATTAGATACCCTGAGGTAGTGGCTCTGTCGTCCATTGAGGCAGAAAAGGTGGCAAATGCTTTGCTAGAAATTTTCAGCAGGGTAGTTTCCCAAGAAAAATACTGACTGACAGAGGTGCCAATTTCATTTCAGACCTGCTGGCTTCTCTGTGGAAGCACTGTGGGATGAAACACCTAAAGACAACCCCCTTCCACCCCCAGACTAATGGTCTTGCGGATATGTTAAACTTTATGCCAAAGACCATGCTACAGGCATTTGAAGACAAGTTTAAGACAGAGTGGTAACAATATTTGCCCCATCTGTTGTTTGCTTACAGAGAGGTGTCCCAGGAATCCACAAGGTTTTCATCCTTTGAGTTGTATGGACAAAGGCTGAGGGGACCTCTAGATTTGATTCATGATGAGTGGGAGGGTGAGCGAGAATCCCACAAGGAGTCTGTTGTAGTATATTCCCTAAACTCAGGACAAGGTTTAGGGTGCTCATGGGCTTGGCCCAGGAGAACCTGGCAGGAACCCAACAGCAAAAAAGGTCGAACATGACAAGAATGGTCATGCCAGAGAGTATGCTGCGGGACAGCAGGTGATGGTTCTCATTCCTGTTAGACACAATAAGCTGCAGGCAGCTTGGGAGGGATCCTTTAAGGTAGTAAGAAAGTTCAGCAATGTTAACCACATGGTAGAACTGCTAGGCTGGAGACAGGGGCATAAACTATGTCATGTTAACATGATGAAGCCTTACCATGATAGAATGGCCATTGTGCTGAGTATCGGCAGTGGATGGCAGGAAGAGTCTGATGGGAATCTGATGACTAATCTCCTCAGTGGGGCTCAGATTCAAACCTCAGTGGAAGGGGTAGCAATGTCCCAGTGGCTATCCCCTACACAGGTTTGAGAAATCCAAGCAGTGTCACAGCAGTCTGGGGATATGTTCACTGGGAAACCAGGGTGCACCCACCTGGTGCAGCACCATCTGGATACAGGGCCCCAAAGACCTATAAAACAGCTCACCTGAGTGAGTCAGACAGACTCTGAGGGAGGATATACAGGAGATGTTGGAACTGGGAGTAGTCCAGGAGTCCAGCAGTCCCTGGGCCTCCGCAGTGGTGCTGGTACCAAAGAAGGATGGCAGCACCAGGTTCTGTGTGGACTACAGGAAACTAAATAGTCATACAAAATCATATGCTTACCCCATGCCTAGGACAGATGAAGCCCTAGAGGAGCTGGGTGGGCCTAAGTACCTGACCACTACTGATCTGACCAAGGGCTACTGGCAGGTGCCCTTGGTTCCCAAAGCTAGAGAGAGGTCAGCCTTTTTGACTCCTTTTGGCTTGTATGAGTTCACAAAGATGCCCTTTGGGATGAAAAATTCCACAGTAACTTTCCAGAAGCTTATAGATCATATCCTAGCAGGAGCAGGAGATTATGCCCTTGCTTACCTAAATTAATTTGCTATCTACAGCCATTCCTGGCAGGACCACCTTCAGCATGTCAGGGAGGTGCTGGGCAGACTGCAGAGGGTAAGGTTGACCATTAAGCCCAGTAAGTGTCATGTGGGTATGGCAAAGGTCTCCTACCTGGGGCATAGAGTGGGGAGTGATAAGATCAGGCCAGAACCTGCCAAAGTGGAAGCCATTCAGGCATGGCCTGCACCTGTTACCAAAAAGTAGGTGAGGGCATTCTCAAGGACAGCAGGGTACTATAGAAAGTTTGTCCCCAATTATTGTACATAAGCTGCTCCCTTCACAGACTTGACAAGGAAAAACAGGCCAGATAAGATAGTGTGGACCCCAACATGTGAGCAGGCATTCCAGAAGCTTAAAGAAGCTTTAGGAAGACCCCCTATGTTATCCAGTCCAGATTACAACAAAACATTTGTTGTGCAGGTGGATGTTTCAAACCATGGGGTGGGGCTGTTCTTAGCCAGGTTTCCTCAGAGGGAGAAGAGCACCCAGTGGTATATTTTAGCTGTAGACTACACCCAGGGAGGAATGTTATGCAGCTGTACTAAGGAATGTTTAGCCATAGTGTTGGCACTACAGAAACTTCAGCCTTAATTGTATGGAAGGAAATTCACAGACCACAATCCCTTAACATGACTACATAGAGCCAGCCAGCAAAATACCAAGGTATTAAGGTGGGGCTTATGGTTGCAGGCATATGACATGGCAGTACAACACTATATTGGGGTCAGCAATACCAACGCCAATGTGGTCTCAAGACAGGGAATGGGGTAACATTTCCAGATAGGCTTATTTCTCTCAATCCATGTATCTCAAGGGTCACTTGAAAAACTAGCTTAAGTCTTCGAGGAGTGTAGAGATGGTGGCAGTGGTGGGATGATCACATGCTCACATATAGGTGAGCAGTTGTGGTATATTGAATTTCTGTAGCCTATAAGCAGCTGTCACTGAAGAAGGTGTTTGTATTCTCAAGCAGCCACAAAGTAGACATTCAGAGTTTCATATCACAATAGTTTTATTTATTTACTTTTTGTTAGCTTAGTCAGGGACAGCAGGAAAGGATGTCAGCAGAGGAGGAGTATACCACTGCCACTAAATATGAGATGCCCACCACTGCTGCCAATATGTGATGGCCACCACTGCTAACAATATGTGACATCCCCACACTGGGCCAATAATCAAGGAGCCTGAATCCTCACCACTGACACTGGAGAGGGACGTGCACTTGAAATACAAATGAATACACTCAATATTTCCAGAAAGAGACCTCTCTGCATCAAGTACAATTTCCCTTCAGACCTCACAGGGAGCACACTCAGCCCATGGTCTGGATGTCTCTATATCTGTCTCCCACTAGGTCCCCAATAAGACTCCCCACTGGTAAAGCTGTAGGGTTAGGTCCTCAGCTGAGTGTTCAAGCCAAGTCCTCCAGCACCCTCTCTGTGAACCCAGTACTTCATGTCCCTGCCCCAAGTAGCTGACATATACACACACTCTTAAAGATTTAATTTTCACACACACACACACACACACACACACACACACACACACACACACACACACACACACTCACACACACACCTGGGAAAGGCTGGCACAGATCTCCCGCTCTACCAGCTTTGCCCAGACTATAAGCTAGGTTCACTGCCATCAGTCAGGTACTATAAGGCTCTTAAAAAGGGGTATTCAATTATACTGTGCAATATTAATACTAATACAAATGATAGTAGTTGACCAAGACAGCTAGACCTTCTAGAGTGGCCCACACAGTGTCACCAAATAAATATAAATACTCTCAAAGATTAGATACTTTCTAAAAGGACCATCCACAATAAAAGTTTTTAATATATTTAATAATAAATAATAAAAGAACATGGAACTATTGAATATATATTTACAGTAAACCACAGAGTTCAAATCACAGAACATATTGAAATTAACATTGATGGACAGACTCATGCAAATAAAGAAAACACTCCCTAAACTAAGCTTCATTATATTCCTGACTGAATATAAGAGAATTTACTGTTCCCTAATAACTTACTTGGGCAAGGAAGATGAAATATATGAGCAGTCTTTCTAGTCAGGCTTCCTAACAGAATATTCCATACTCTGAGAATTCTCTTTCTAATATCTAAAATATAATTTCCAAGAAGGCTGGCAGAATGACCCCATCTGGTCACCTGATTCTTAAGTTCTTCACAGTATTCCCCTTTGAAGTTGAGAGAGGAATTTAGCATAGACAGCTACAGTATACATCTAAATGTTTATGGCAGTGCCTGGGGCTTTCCCTCTTTTTGCTGAGCTAATGAACCAAGGCTTTTTCCCAGACCTAGCATCTCTGGTCCTATTCAGTACAGTGGGGTGACATTTTAATAGTTTAACAGCTCATTTATATTTCCCTTATTTTTTTCTAAAGTAAGCTAGCTGGTATATTTAATTCAAATGCAGAAATACATGTTCATTTCTTTTCATTCCAGCAGGATGTACTGCTGATACATTTTAACACAATTAACACAATCAAAGCTCACAAATACATTTTCAGCACAAGCATCTGTAGAAATCAGTTTGATATACAAATGACATACAGTTGTAATACATTTGTAAACCAAGTAATACATTTGTAAACCAAGCATCTTGTATAAATCAGCCTGATATTTAAAGACATGCAATTCTTTACAAAACTCCAGCTGGCTATGCTGGCAGTTTCCCATATCATCACATCCAGTATTGTAACATAATGTAAGCTGGCTCACTGAATGAACTGCCACATCTGAAACCTCATGCATCTGTGAAGCAGAGAACCAGCTACAAATCTATGTTCAGGTGAAATTTAACCAATCGTGGCAGCACAGACGTATAACTTTACTACCGACATACTTCAGAAATTTGCTTAAAAATGAACAAAGCAATTCAGTAAACCCAGTGGGAGCAAAGTATTACAAAGGGGTCATGCATGTGGTGATACTGATGAAAAACAAGAGCATCTACATATGGAACTAAATCAAGTGATGATGCCATTTTTTTAACTCTCCAACAGTGACAGACTAAGTTGTATCTCACACATCTTAAATTAAAGCTACTATCTAAAAATGAATTGCATTCCAGAAATATCCAAATGCATAACATCTTATGAAAACAAAGGGGTCTGCAAAGTCCAATGATGGGCTGTCATGGTCATCTACATACTGACTGCATAGTGACTCAGACATCCAAAATTCCTAAATACTGTTTTGAGAAACATTATACAGTTTCAAGACAGAACCAGTTAAATGCCCTACTCTCCATATCTAGACTGCATCATGTAACACCAATCGTTTTTCTTCAATCATATCATCTATTCAGCATTTATACACTTCCATTTATGAAGAAAGCACAAATAATCAGGAACACAGTACTTGAACATGCATTGAAATTGGAAACAGACATTTTCTTGTTCTCATGCTGCTTGGCTAAATATCCAGCTTGTTTGATTCTTACCCAAACACTAATCATTTTTAATGTTAATGAGGAAAAAACAAATAAACATGATCTTTAAGACTTTTTTCTCTTTTTTTCTGCTATAGCTTGCTTGTGAAAAGGAAGGATGGGGAATGGGGCATGGTATACAAGTGAGTTAGATATTTGTGGCCCAAATGCAAATCTACCATAATATAAACATGGCAATCAGCATTGTTAGAAATGTATCTAAACTTGCAATTATTTTTTGAAGTCTGGGAAAAGCTGTGGAATGTATTCAAAGTGTAGAGAACTGCAAATGTTTTGTCTGTAGTGTTGTACCATATATACAAAACTTCAAATCATAATCGGCTTTAGGCATCAGGGAACCCTAAAGTTGCTGGAGGCCAATCACAGTAACTTATCTTATACTGATATTTTGTAAAATGTCTGTTAAACTGACAAAAGCTAGTGCTGCAGTCTTGTGTACTTAATAAATCAGGTGGATAATAATAATAGCACTTGTTTATACATCCTTTAAAACTCATAAATATCCCTAGTTATAGTCACAATGTGTTGTCAAGTAATAGGCTCCACAATTCCATTAAGTATTTTGCCACTAACATAGTGCCCCTGGCCTAGTTAAATCCTGATGGTGGACATTCTCTCCACTAAAACTAACAACATAGCCAGAACAAGAACAAAGTAAGCATTAGAGGTCAACAACCCAGATGACTGATCTCAGTATATACCTTAGATTATAAGAAGAGCTGATGCTTCTGATTTTCTGGGATGGTATTCTCTTTCAGAGAATTGTATAAATATTAGCAGAATACCACATACTGCAACTCTCAACGTATTTGCTCAACATTAATTTAAAACTGCAAGTAAAGTATGTAAGGAATAGTGAAAAGCAGAAACGTCAATGGAAATGTATGCAAAGGTTGCAGAAAGTACCCAACTCCCAAACAGACAAGCTGTACACACATATAAACATGTAAAAATCTGAAAGAAGCCATGCTGTCCTAGTTCAACTTGCAGTAAAGAAGAAATACATATTAGTACAGAAGGATTAGGCACAATGAATTTACAAAAATCTGTGCTTTGATGCTTTGCTGCTTAATAAATTAAAGCGTTTAAAAAGACTCAGTAGAAATGTGTATACAAATAAGTACACATATTAAGCAAGTGCAAGAACAACTTCAGAGCCTTGCTGATTAGCAAACGTAATAATATAAGAAAGATTTTAAACACACATTTATGATGGGTAAGCAACAATCCTCTATGTCTTTTCAGTGCAACAGAAGAGGAGATCACATACAATAAAACTCAGGAGGACAGATGACTGAAGAGGCTGACTGAGGGTGCTCATTAAGTATGCAAAGAAAAAATTATTTCCATTCCAAAAAAAAGTTAAGTAATAAATGTAGTTTTTTCTATGTTTTACTTATTTTGTAAATATAAATGCAGAAAAAAATCATCCACAAAGAAAATAAAAGAATGAAAGTGCTTTAAGAACATGACTGCAGCACAATCCGTATCAGTCAAAAATTTTAAATGTATTACCATTATTTAAGTTACACCAGCTTATCTCATTAGTATCAGTAGCTTGCAAATGCAAAAATCACCATTTGATATAAATATACTGATTATTCACGTATTTGCAATATCATTTCAAAGTTTTTTTTTCTGAATAAAGATATCATAAATACAAGATATCTCTGTTAATAAAGAATGCACTGTTGTATGACATTATGAGTCCATTTGTTGTCTCCAGTTCTTGTCTCCCACTTTTTTTTCCCTTATTTTAATTATACATTACTTAATATTTTTTTTTCTTTCTCTAGCATTTCTGTTCATTTTTCTACAGATTGAGACTCTCTATGAGGAGCCCAACCACATTCCTCCCAGGACAACAAGGAGCTTTCACCAGCTGCCTCTCCATAGGTGTACTCATAGGATCAGGGAGGTGGCAACAGTCCTATAGGCAACTTGGCATGGGGTAACTTGGCAAGCTTCACAGATCATGGGCTTTGGGCCTTGGTTGAGGATGTGGTGGAGCAGGTAGTGGAGAGACATATATTTTTTGTCTGGGCACACACTTTTCTTTTTCTTTTTTCCTTTTATATATATTTACAAATTTTCTAATTACAAACATTTATATTTTGTTTCTCTTTTTACATAGTTTGTTGACTATGCATATTGTAGGAAGGATATTTATTTATATATTTTAACATGTACTTGTTTTGGGATGTGATGTCACTGAGAGATAAGGTCACATGATGTGTATTACCATTTAAATAAATAAGGATGCTTTTTCATGGTCAATATCGAAGAGGCTTTCTGGGCAAAATTGCAGTCTACTGCTAATTTGTGATTGTGTATGTTATAATATTTCTACAGCTTTTCTGTTTGCTGTGTTCTGCTGTTGTTTATATATATATATATATATATATATATATATATATATATATATATATATATACACACACACACACACACACACACACACACACACACACACACACACATCAGATGTCTGATTGTGATCAAATAAATGAATAACTACACATATAGTAGCCATAGCACTATAGTTTAACTTGCTCCTCTCAGACACATACAGTGCCCCTCCCCCATATACAGATGTGCCCACCAATTACACCCAATTTAGTGGCTGTAAATGTTAGCTGTGTAACTGTTTTCAAATACATAATACTCACAGTAATATTTCAGTTTACTTCTTTTAGAAGCATAAGCTGTTACCCATTGTAACCCCCCAAAACACATGTCCACAATGTACAGCAACTTTACTGATTGTATATATCTCATATATCTCATTCTGACAAAATGAGTGAATATATACAAAAATAATAGCTAATATAAACAATGTGACCAATTACAACTGTCAAATATGCATGTGCAAACACACATATGTCAAGTGAGCACATTTTATTGACTATGTAGACCTCAAATATCAGACACTGTGATTGAATTAATATAACAGTCTTAGTAATATATTTTAACTCATGGAAGTTAGGTGCACATGGTGCAATCCCACACATACAGAAAGATGTGTCCACCAAGTATTGCTACTTTACTGATACTGTACACCTCAGATGTCTAACTGCAACCAAATATATGTAGTAAATACATATATAATAGCAATAATAATATTTTTTGGTTCAGAGCTAATGTATTATTATATCAGAAACATACAGTGCAGCCCATTACCCTCTACAGATGTGGTTACCAGTTACAGTCAGCTTATTGACAGTGTAAACCTTAGACATCTGACTGGCATAAAATGAATGAACACATAAATAATAGCCACAGTAATTTATTTTACTGTTTTGCTGTCAGACTCATATAGTGCGTCCCATTTCAAACCATCCACCATACCTCTCAAACTCAGCAGAAGAAATCTGGAAAATGCCAAAAATAATGGCAGAAAAAGAGGCAAAACAGGGGCAGATTTTAAATACTGGTCTTACAAACTTAGAAAAATACCACAATGTCAGATTTTGTATTAGTATGCATTTTCTGAAGGATATGAAGTCTGAAACTCAGCTATATGTCATTATTTAGTCATTCCAGACTTCAATGATTTATCAGAAAAACACACATTTGATGAGGAATACATCAAAAATATGAAGCAAAAATCTGGACATTTTGCAGAACTCTGGATAGTTGGGAGGTATGCCACCCGCACAGAGATATGCCCACCAATTATAGTCATTTACTGATTTTATTGAGTAAAAACTGTGATGACATGAATACGAATAACCATCATTGTCTTTTAGAACATTCCTGTCAGATGCATACATGGCAACCCCTTATAATCTCACTCACAAACATGCAGGCATGTACACACACACACACACACACACACACACACACACACACACACACACACACACACACACACACACATATACACAGATGTTCCCACCAAGTACAGCTACTTTAATTATGTACACCTCAACTTTTTAGTTAAATCCCCACAAACCCTTAATCTCCTTGCCCTTCTTTTGTAGCTAGACCTAGAAAGGCTTTGGATTGACCTGTTCAGATTGCCTACACTTTTCCTCCCCAGGAAGCAGGTGCTTCCAGTCACTGCAGGCCATCATCACACCAGCAGAGGCATTCAGCCCTTCCACCGTTTATTATGCAGTGTTCAGAAATGATCAACACTCCATCTATTTTCCTCTCCAGTCTTGCCATTACTTACAAACCTGCCCCTGAAAACTACCTTGTGGTTCTATTGCCTCCTACCACTACACTTCCTGTGATACCAGTAAAGCTAGTGCTACAAAATATTTTATCACACCATAACCTTCAAAAGGGGATTACAACCCCAGATGTATGGATGTTAGGAAACAGACTAGGCAAACATCAGGGCAACCCAGTATGCATTAACTTATTCTTGACTCCTAAATCTGGCAGATAGGGGGTCAGTTCTGATATTATTCCCTTAACTTGTATTATTTTACCGCTATAACCATATGCATGTCAAGACAGTCATTTATTTTACTGTTTTGCTGTCAGACTCATACAGCGCATCCCATTTCAAGCCAGCCACCATACTTCTCAAACTCTTAGCACAAGAAATCTTGTTACCTGGCTGTAACTGGTGGCCACATCTTGAGCTGCACTATGTTTGTAATATAATAATACTTACACTGACATAAAATATAACTTATTACTAAAAGTTGGAGACTTAAGAAAAAGGCCAAATCTCAAGTAGAAAAATCATCCCTGATCAGCATTAGTAAGAAATTGCCTCATCAAGTCAACTAAAGCTAATTTTGAAAAGAAAGCCAAGGATGCCAAGGATCACCATAAGGCCTTCTATGGCTATGTCAAAACGCTCAGGTCTGTTCTGAGCTAGTACGGAACAAAATACACTGACCCTTCTGACATTGCCATCATCTTGGCTGACAGGTTCAGTGCAAATCCCCTCACCACCTACAGGGCCTATTACCATTCCAGGGATTGTAAGTCCAATTATTACTGATACGTTGGTTAACAAGGCTCTATCTAAAGCTAAAAACACTGCCTCCATGGGACCAGATGGTGTCCCAGGCTGTGTCATAAAAGGAATTAACCCGCATCTTAATACCCTGTTCAGTCTCAGCCTCTCCACGGGATATGTGCCCATAGAATGTGGTCCGGGTGGGGCCACAACTGACCCTGGGAACTACTGACCAATAAGCCTGACCAGTCTGATCTGTAAGGCTATGGAGTGAATCATTTTGGAATGCATAAATGGAGAGATTGGGAACCTCCATGGACCCCACACAGTTCGTCAAGGGCAGATCATGCCTCCTGAACCTGGTGGATTTCTTTGAGACAGTTACTCAGGCTATAGATAAGGAAAGGAGGTACACATGGCTTACCTTAACCTTGCTACCCATTCAGGTATTATTGATAAGCTCACCAGTCTGGGCATAAACCCAGATGGATCACAAACTGGCTCTCAGACAGATCCCATAAAGTAAGAGAGGGATCTATGTCCGAATCCAGACCAGTAACGAGTGGTGTGCCCTCCTGTTTGGCATATACTTCTAAGAAGTATAAGCAAGCACAGAAGGGCTGTGGCTGACTAAGTTTGCAGACGACTGCAAACTGGCTGCTATAATAGAGTCTCCAGCCGACATGGAGGTCCTCCAGAAGGGCCTAAATGGGACTGATGCATAGTGTCAAAGCCATGGTCTCAAGCTAAATGCAAACAAATGCGTAGTAATCCCTTTTGGAAAAAACAGAGTACCTGCAAACTACAACATAGGAGGTAATCCCCTGAAATCTGAAGAAGAAATAAGGGGTCTAGGGACCCAAGTAGATAGTCAGCTTTCCTTTGATAACCATGTTAGTGGTTAGAAAATCCTTCTATGTGACCCATCTGATCACGAAAGGGTTAAGCATCAAAATCTAAGGATGTATCATCAGACCCATTATTGAGTACAATGCACCAATTGGAATGGTTGGCTCTCCTGTTTTCTTTGCTTTGATATTTATATCATGGTCTAGTCTGTCTTTGTGTTCTTTGTAGCTGGACTAACTTTGAAGCTATACCTCAGTGCACTGATTTGGATCCATTTTAACCTAAAGTGGCAATTTTTCTCAGAATCCCTACATCAGCAATGTAAAAACTATTTTGTATATGATTTTGTTCTGCTTTTTCTATTGTTTGGGTTGTTTTTGAAGCATTTTAACTGTAACTGTATTATTTTGTTCTTTAACAAACCATGGGTGATAATTTTCTCACTGCCCCACTTTGTTCACAGTGTTCTTAAGGCCAACGTCTCCATTGTTTGATGATTATGTTCATTTGTCCACAAAATTCCATCCCTCCACTCTTTCACTCCTAGGCACAAAAGTATAATTTTTGCAGTCACTCCCTTTAAAGTATTTAAATACTTCTATACTCCCATTGTATTCCATGTATCCAGACATCCATGTTCCACATTTGTATTTAGTGGCTCTTGAATTTCCTGCCCTTACCATTATTTTTCTTCAGAAGCCCCCAAGTCCTCATCTACTTATACTTGAGAGAAATACAAGATTACACAAGGATGTTCTTCCTCTTTGACTACTAAAGATTGACTTACATTACCTAGAAGTATTAAACCTTTTTCCATCTTACTTTTAAAATCTGCAACATTTGGAAAAAAGACTACCATTCACTGGAGAATATTCTGTAAATTTTGTTTTATTCTACCATGATTGCATACATCCTCTGGTGCATTTACTTTGCTCACAAAATACCTAAGCAGTGGAGAAATGGAAGGCCAGCCTGCTAAGTTTCTCCCCTGTTGACAGCCTTTTAGCATTAGGTCTCCTAAAATAGCATATTAATTGCTTTATGCTGCTAGATAATTAACTTATTCTCAACAGTAATAAGTGCATCTGTGAGCAGAATGTTCCCCTCCTAAAAACTTGCCCTGTCATCTTCATATGCATCCACCACAAACCTTCTCTAATCAGACCAAAATGACTTGTACTGAGGCTACAAAAAAAATTTCCCAATGTCTGCTAGAAATTAGGATATTATGTCTTAGAAAAATTAGGTCACTCGTCCACCTGATATATACCTACCATAAAGTATTACCTTGAGCAAAAATACTCTAAATCTACCACACAGGACTACAGCTGATAAGTGACTATATTGTCATTCACACTGATTCATCACTCACAAGGCAGTTCCCTGGATAAGAAATTAAAGTCTCAGGGAGGAAATAGTCCTTCAAATTAGGAAAACAGCCTTTAATGTGCACCTGCAAAGCAGGGTCAACTAACACCCAAAGTGGTAACTTGCATTGCTAAGTGCAATCGCTAAACTGATGAAAACAATTAACTGACAACTAACATAATATCTATATAACAAAATACACCCTGTCCAGTACACAACATTGCTTCTGACCACTGCATGTAATGGGGACAGTTCAAGTCTCATTGACTAACACAATTTTAACAAAGGTCCTCTTACAGATGTACTGTGTCTAAATCTTTCAAAAGCTGTCAGCACTGTAAAACATGGTCTGTTATTGTTGAAACTTTCAATCAGAATTAAAGAATCAGCTTGTGTAATTATTTCTATGATTACTTCTTCAGCTGCTTATGGTGTGTAAGTCAATGCCCAGGCTATGTTCACTGAAATCAGTATTTACAGGGCACCACAAAGGTCAGTCTTTGACCACTTCTACTCACCATATTCATTAACAGTATGTTCATCAAATGATCACAGATTATTGTGACAGATGATTCCAGATTACCATGCTCCACTCCTGAACTACAGCCTACTGAAATAAGCTTCAGGGGTGGCTTCCGCAAATTAAGCAGCCCTTTACTCAATGCAGTGTAAATTATGCCCAAGGATTTCTTTGACTCATCTGCCTGCACTTGTGTCCATACTTTTTACTGCCACTGTGAACAAATTCAAATATCTTGATGTAATCATTAAATACTATTTGTGTTTGTGTAAACATTTCAAATCAGCTTGCTTAAAAACTAACCATCTGAGCATCCTGTACACATGGAGCGGCTTCTTTACTAATAATACCAGAAAAAGGGTTTTGTCCACTTTGTTAATATTATGCCTCTTGAATAGACCTACCACCCTCAATGAGCTCTGTGATTAACCATTGGACAACTTAATACCATAATGCAAAATACTGCCCATTCTGAAGCAAACTCTCCATACTATATAAATGATCATTTTACACAGTGGTCTAGGATACCCAGTATCAAAAACAAGATCAGAATATCAGTCATCTACCCAATACTGTTAAGAACAGTCAATGTCAACCACAGGGTTTGCTAGGCAAGTAGGGAACAAAAGTAAATTGCCAGGTCTTTCTTCCGTATCATGCAGAAACCACACGTGCACACACACACACACACACACACACACACACACACACACACACACACACACACACACACACACACACACACACACATGGGCATTTTACAGTTACCTATCCAGCTACCACAAACAAGTCTTTGGGATGTGGAAGGAAACTGGACTATCCCAAGAAAACCCATGTAAACACAGTGATGACATATAGATTCCACACAGGAGGCACCTCTGCCAAGAAGGAAACTTTAGTACCATTTACTATGAGATGGCAAAGCTTCTCACTATGCCAACATACAGAATACCAAACTGTAATTCAAAAACTTCCTACATTGCTAACTGCCCATTAGTGTCACAATTATTAAAATTATATGTACCCCTTAAGATCACTTCACTTTTCCAACATCCACCTACTGAATATTCTTAGGTCTTTCAGCGAGCAAGAGAATGCATTTCTCCGAACTTAATTGCTATAAAGCAGAATTCACTTCATGTTTATCTCTCTGCTATGACCGTTACAAAAACCATCAAAACACTCCTTCAAGAGTAATGAAAAGAATACAAATATCGCAACCATGAAATTACGTTATGTTAAAAGTGAACGCCGGAACCCTACTTAGCACCCTGTCCACCTTCATTCCCAACTCCTTTCTACATCCTATCCTGTAAACACCTTTTTATGACCACCAAGCACCTACCTGATTCACTCTCTGGTCATTCATAACTGATGTGTAAAAAACTGCAGTGGTATGTGATGCTTAGATACAGTACATATTTTAGAAAACTACACCAGTACAGTTAAACTGTTATAGCTTAAAGTAGAAATCATTAGAATAATAGCCAAATGATCAAAGGTTTTGGATACCTACAGTGTAGGAATTCACAAAAAAAAATAAAAATGACCGAATGAAGATACCTTATCAGACCCGGGTGTTACAAAAAGAGTGAATTTACAATGAAGGTAATAGGAAGGGGAACAAACAGAAGTTATAACACAACTGAGGTCTAGTTTGACTGATAATGTTCCTTTAACAGGGACTTTAATGTTTTTTTGCGTGGGGGGGTGGACATCTAACACTGAATGTTAGCTTGTTCCAGTGTTAGACAATACTGACTACAGTTCTTGATTAACCATATTTCTTGTTAGTCTTTGGTGGAAAAGTAAGACCACTGAGTTTCTTAGAGTTCAAGGTGGGTTCCTCCAATTAATGCACTCAGATAAGGAAATACAGTTGGGTGAGCAGAGACATTTGGAAAACATAACTGAATTACTGCAAGCAGATGATTAAATTCCCACTAGGGTGGGGAACGTAATGACTGACACTGGTTGTTTCTCCCATTAAGGCTTCCTGTGAATCTAAATGTTCTGTTGCAGGCCTGTTCCACATTTATTTTAGAATGGTAAGAATTACATTAAAGAAGGGAGTGAAGTAAATATGCCTTTGTGGTAGCTGAATCTTGAATTATGTGACAGAAATGTTTAGGTTTTGTCTATTGATTTCAGTAACAGAATCTTTATGTCCATGTCAAATTTTAGTTGACTGTCAAGGATAACATCAAGGCATTTTGCAGATGTTACTTTTAAAATTAATCTAGCATCAAATGTAATAAACAACAATGAGACAGTGAATGTTACACTGTTCTGAGAAGTAGGTTTAGGACAGAAATGCACATATTTATTTATTTTTTTAGGCATTAAGGTGTAGCTCTTCATTACTTAACCAAATATGAGGAAAGTGGCAGCATGCTTGCAAATGTTTTTCTGAGAAAGTCCTGTAAAATGTTAGATAAAGCAACCGTGGAATCATCCATATACTGAATGACTTTGAACATGATTTGTCCATATCGTTCCAATAAACCAGAAATGGAAGTGTGTGAAGCACACAGGCCTGAAGCACATCTGTGTTGGCTGGAAAATGATAAGGAATGTGGTACTTCATCGTAATGATTGAATGTTTCTGTGCAAGTAGTCTGAAATCCATTTGAGACCATTCAAAGAAAAGGCAAGTAGTCCAAAATCCATCTGACAGCACTCAAAGAAATGACAAGATTGTCCATATCATACAAAGCCAGTGGTGTGACTCAACAGTTAAGAACTTCTGAGGCACACTAATGAAAAAACAAGTTCACTCTGAGTATATTCAGGAAAGTGACAGAAGTACTGCATTTATGCCTAAAACCATAGTTTATAATTATATTCTAGGCTAACAACCATGGTCTTTATAAACCTAGCCATGCAATCCAACCCACATTGTGTCTCTATGTATCATGGGTGTTTATTAGGAGGGGGACATGTTAGGAAGCTTCTAGAGGTTATGTGGAGGGGGTATGTTAATCTGAGCATTAGTGTCTGCCTCTATCTGAGACATGGGAGCTAGACCCAAGGTGAATTTCCCATCCATTGGTCAATGGATGGGAAATCAGAAATTCACACCAGGTCTGGTCACCGTAACAGAGGGGACACTTGAATTTAAAAGATATTCCAAGTACTTTAGGTAAACATTTCTTTTTTATAGAGCCAGAGTCCCTAGCTATCAAAACAAAAAACCTGGGAGATCCTCATGGAAGGATATTCCAGAGCATGGATGAGCCAAAAGATGCTCTGCTCCTGGAGAGAAATAATGAGAAATAAAGGTATGCGATGAGGACCAGGTATTAGCAGAACAGATATCATCAAGAGGATCCCTGGACCAAAAAGCCACAAAAGTAGAGACTGATCTGGTGGAATGCACTCAGACATGACACAGTGGAGACAAACATTTAGATCAATAGGCCAAAGAAATACAGCGAACAATTGTAACCTTAGAAACAGGCTTTCCCAAATGAGGTTTAGAAAATGACACAAAAAGCTGATCTACTTTATGCAAGCTTTTGGTTCTATGGAGAAAGAAATGCAACTGCCTGTGCACATCTAGTAAGTGCAATTTGTACTTCCCTATATTTTGGAAATTTGGGAAGAAAACAGGCAAATTAATGACCTGGTTACTATTCGATTCCAAAGCCACCTTCATCAAGAAAGATGGATTGGTCTGCAGGGACACTGTCTTTATGAAAAACTAGATAAGGGGGCTTAATAAATAAAGCTTGAAGCTCAGAAACCCTTTAGGCTGAGGTAATTGCCACCAAAAAAAGCCATCTTCCATGATAAAAACTGCAACTCAACCAGGCAGCTGGTTCAAATGGGGGAGAAATCAAAGCCTGCAAAATGAAAGTTAGGTCTCAAGAAGATGGGGGTTCCTTAACTGGAGGCCTTAGAAGAAAGGTACTTTTCAGAAAGGCCTTACAGAGTTTAGATGAAGCTAAGGAGGCTGAATTTTTGCCATATGGAAATTGAAAATCCCTGCCTACTGGACCTTAACGGTGGAGAAACTAGTGCCATTATTAAAAATGTAAGCTAAAAATTCCAAAATGCCAGAGAGTGGTGCTGTAAAGGGATCCAGGTCATGCTGAGAATCCCAGATCAAAAAATGCTTCCATTTGCTAGAGTAGATCTTCCTGGTAGAAGTCTTGTGAGCCACAATCAAGATCTTTTTGACAGGAGAAGAAAGCCCGGGAGTCCTGACTATCATGGAAATTGGAGCAGCCAAGCCGTGAGCTTCAGGCTGACAAAATCTGGGTGAGGAACTCCTGATGGGTGTGTATTCAGATCTGATCTGGAACCAGATCTAGAGTCCAGGAAGGACACACTATATGAGACCACAGAGTGGGGAACCAAACTTGACGAGGCCAGAAAGGGGCAATGAGGATAACAGAGCTCTCCAGCCAATGAGCTTTCTGAAAAAACGTGGGAATTAGAGGAAGTGGAGGATGCACATATAGTAGACTGGTGGGCCAAGCATGGACTAGAGCATCTCTGGGTGACTCCCCCAGAGGGGAGATCAGAGCGAAATACTCACTGCATTTCACGTTGGAAGGAGAGGCAAAAAGATTGTAGCAAGGTTGACCCCACTTTAGAAAGATTTTATCCACTTCTGATGGATTCAGAGACCACTTGTAGGGCATCAGAAAAGATCAGTTGAACCTGTCCGCTAGGATGTTGGGCTTCCCTGGAATGTATGTTGCCACCAGAAAATAGCCAGTGGAGATCAACCACTCCCACCATCTCATGGCCTTGCGGTAAAGGGGATAAGATCTGGTTTCCCCTCTTTGTTGCTGTACCAGACTACAGACATATTGTCCATCTGTATGGCAATAGTCCCAGGAGAAAAAGACATGGAGAGCTTGCAATGCCAAAAGCACCACCCTCATCTCCAGGACAGTGATATGCAGACTGGTCTCCAGAGCAGACCACGTGCCTAGGACTGTCCTTCCCATGCAATGCTCCCCCCACTCGAGCAGTGAGGCATCAGTGGTCACCATGATTACAGGAGAGGGAAGAACAAATGGGCAAACCAGAAAGAGGTCCAGGGATTGAAGCCACCAAAGAAGGGAGTCCCTGCAAACAAGAGACAGTCGAACAGGATGTGACAAGGGAAGGTCTAGCAAGGACCACTGAACCGCTAAAATCCATTGTAGGACCCTCATGTGGAGATGTGCAGTTGGAATAAGAGTGATCATGGCCTCCATTGACCCCAACACCCAAAGAAGGAAGCCCACTGTGGGAAACTGGGCTTGAAGAATGTACTGAACATGATGACAAAGTGATAACAGACTGTCTGGAAGCAGAAACACCTTGCCCTGCGTAGTGACTAGCCGAGCACCTATGAAAGCCAACACCTGAACCTAGTTGAGCTAGTTGAGACTTGTTGAGATTTATTGTAACACCCAGGGACGGGGATATATGAAGAAGATAATCCTTGGCCTGAGTCAGTTGATGCCTAGAGGGAGTGAAGTGGAGCCAATCGTCCAGGTAAGGAAAGACCTGAAAACACTGCAGCTGCAGGTGAGCTGCCACTACCTCCATCACTTTGGTAAACACTGGAGGGGCAGTGGTGAGTCCAAAGGGAAGCACTCTGAACTGAAAATGACTGGTTCCCAGATGGAAGGGGAGGAACCTTCGGGAGCATCTGTCCATCTTGATATAGTAGTATGCATCCTGGATGTCTACCGAGCCCATCCAGTTGTTCATCTGAAACTTTGTCTTGGCAATAGACAGGTTCAGGGTCGAAAGATCCATGCCTGATCGGGACTGGTCTGGGGGGAGACGGGCTGGATTACTTGTTTTGCTAGCAGCCTGGCTATTTCTATGGCTGCCTCCTCCCGCTGACCAGGTGGAACATCCGGGAGGTGTTTCAGCAGAGAGGGTGGATGAAGAAAGGGGCTAGAGTATCATCTGGATATGATCTGCAGCACCCAACGATCATTCATAATGGACTCCCGGGATGTTGGGTGCAGTGATAGATGCCCCCTGACAGCCTCCAGAGATGAGCAGTCAGGCAATCCCTCAGGATTGCTGCCCCTCTGCCCTGGGGAAGATGAATCCTGAGCACCCTGGGGAGAACCCTGAGACCAAAACCACAGCTTCTTGACCCCACGCTGATTCCTTGAAAAGGATCTTTGTAAAGTGGAGAAGTTGATCCCAACAGCAGACAAGGTCTTCCTGTTCTTCTCGCCCTGGGTTAACATGTCACAAACAGTTTTTCCAAACAATGTGGAACTGTTGCAGGGAGCGTTCATAAAAGACGCATTGAAGGGCTCTGAAAAAGCACAAAGCCTGAGTCAGGCATGCCACCAAATGGCCACACCTAGAGACACCCTCAGTAGCATGGAAGATAATCCTCATGGAAGTGTTTAAAATAGCAGTGAGGGTGGCCATGTGAGAGGAGAAGACCTTCTTCTTCTCTTCTGACATGGCCCCTGGGGGAGACTCAGCAACCTCCTTGACTAGGTCCCTCTGCACTCTGATTACATGTGTCAAATAATTCAGTGCATGTAAGGCAAATGTAACTGAAGCATAGGTCTGCTTCCTAAAATGATCCATCGCCCTAGCCTCCCTCTCTGGATGGTGGACCACGGAGCTGTCCTGAGCCAGCTCCTTCTTAGTGGCTGCTGCAACCACCATGGCATCGACTGGGGACCACCTGGACCAATGGGGCTTGTCTCATGGGGCACTAAGCACCTTGTCCAGGTGCCTGGGGATGGGCTCAACCATGTCCGGTTCCTTCCATGCCCTACTGGAGATGAGATCCACTAAGGGATCCACGGGGGGGACACCCAGGAGGTAGATGGTCCTGTGCCAAATGCCTTCAGAAATATCGATTTATTGGGCATGATGGTAGACCACTCACTGCACTTGCGAAGGATCTCCATGATGTCTCTAAAGGAGACATCCTCTGGGGGTGATCGGGGGGAACCCTCCCCTTCATCCAAGTCTGTATCATCAGTAAGGGATTCCAAAGGGGAGTCTAAGTGCCTCCTCTTGTACATACGCTTCTGACGGGGCTCCTCTGGGGAAACTCTGGGGAAGACTTGGAAGCTTCAGAAAGTTCCTGGATCAGAACTTCCTGGGGCGAACTGGCAACAGGCTGTCCCTGAGGGGGCAGGGTGGAAGAATCCAGCCCAGAATGAGAGGAAACCAGGACAGAATCTGAGGACTAGAGTGTCAAGGCTTTTGACACCACCACCTCAAACACTGAAGGAGAGTGGACCCCAGAAGGCAGAATGGCCAGTGCTAAGGCTGGTGGCTGCCTGTCCACTGCCATCAGCGCTGAGAGGGGAGCCGGAGACAAACCTCCCAGTGCCGAAGCCCTGAGGGGAAGGGATGACTCTGAAAGTCTCAAAGTTGAAGCATCTCCTCGGATCTGACACCGAAGCTACGGCTCTGAGAGTTGGTCTCCTCCAAAAATATCAGAGCCGAACCGCTCAAGGCAAAGGTCAGGTCGAGGTACTGGGGACTACTGGCACCGACCCCTCAACACCTGGGAACTTTGGACCCAAGGGATCCAAAACCGAAGGTCGAATCGGAGAAATAGAAATAGGGAGGAAGGCTGACTGTATGCTCCCAGCCCTGGAGGGGATGGAGCAGGCAAGACTCCCAGCTGAATCTGGGCCCAAAGAAATGTCAACATCATCCTGTCCACTTCGGCTTCAGACAGGCGGATCAGATTGAAGAAGCCAACAACCCCGGCGGAGAATGACGCCGAGGACAGGTAGTGGCTGGAGACTGAGCCCGAGAGGTCTCCGGCTCTGAGAGGAAGCATGGAGACTGGAGCCAAGGAGAACTCTGGCTCGGATCCAGCTGAGACTTGGTAGGAGGCTCAGCCAAGGAAAAGTTTTCTGGAGACCTCTTCCTAGGCCGATCCCGCTATTTCGAATGGGCCTTCCCTCTGTCCCTGGACTTCTTAGTTGGAGTTTGAGTCCCAGAAGCTGGGGAAGAAGAAGATGCCTCTGCAGGAGGTGGGAGAAGACCCTTTAAAATAAGCTTGTTCCTTCTGTTGATCAAAGCGAAGGGGTTGAAGGCCACACAGATCGAGCAGGAGGTATCCAAATGGAGAACTCCCAAACAGATTACACACAAAGTGTCGGCATTGGAAGGTGGAAGCTTAGGCCTACACTCTGCACACTTCCTAAACCCTGGATTTGGGGTGTCAGCCATGGGAAGGAAGGCCCCCACACACACACACACACATGCGTGCGCTAAGAAGAAAAGAAAAATAATTTTTTTTGAAAAACAAAGACTTGACATTGAGATGTGGATAGTAGAAGGTAGGTGAAAGAAGACAGATGATAGGGAAGAAAGAGAAGAGATAAAACCCCCCAAAAAGAACACTTACATGCTAAGGAGCTTGGAGCAGTGGAAAACTTGTGCTGTTCAAAATGAGCGGCAAATGAGATCTGAGGGGAGGAGGGAGAGTGAGGCATTATGAGTAGGGGAGGCGCTTGGACTTTGGATTTGATCCTGGAGTACATAGCAGAGTCAGATCCATGCTGGATCCGAGTCCCTGAGGTTGAAGATCAAATGAAAACAACAACTTCAGATAAATGGATTTCTTTCTATTGTTTAGCTTGAAATGTTTAGTGATCATAAAATAGTTTCATTTTGTGATAGTTTGTCCACAGAAGCCCTCTGTTAGCCTTCTCCTTTTTCATGTCAGCAGTGATCTTTGGTAGATAAATTACTTGTATGCACTCCTTTCTGAAGTGAACAAACTTGTCAATATTTTTCTAAAGATTTGAGCTGAAGTAATTGATAGCTTAACCCACTGAAAGACAAGCTTACATCACTTAATTAATTAGCATTGAGCATTGTCTGATAATGTAAGTCTATAATCACCAGAGTGTTACCAGGGATGCTTAAATGCTCACATTACTCCACCAGAACAACTCTCAGCACACATACTCCAACCATTCTTTCTTTCTCTGTATACCCAGAAGAGATTGCAGAATAATGGAAGTTAATTTATTTTCTTGGAAACCAATGGCATGCACAGAAAGTAAATGGTTACAATCAAATAAATAAATGTGTTCAGAAAAACAGAGGTTACACCTTCCCCAAAACTTCACTTCTGACTCATCTTTTGCCATAAAAATAGGATAGCTGATGATGGCTTGAAAGCACAGTGTCTGCAGTGTACATTAAACATAACTTTTGTTAACTATACCAATGTAAAGTTGCATACCAAAATGCTCATTTAAGAAATTCCTATCCCTATGGTGGCCAGCCAGCCCTCTGCAAATTAGTTCATCCACTAAGTTGCCCAAGTGATATCATCTGACTTTAAGTAGCCAAATGAGTTGTAGCTCACAATCAGATGTGCAAAATGTAAATGACAACTCCGCCCCAGATTAGCTTGACCTCTTCATTTCCTGACTCACTGACTAAAGCGCCTCAGTAGATATTTTAAAGTTTTAATTTCTTAACAACAAATAACACAGACAGGTGGTACAATGAGACTTACAAGTGACTGAAGGCAAGCTAACTCAGGACAGCAGCAATAATTCAGTAATTCTTGAAGTGTGAAGCAATCACTGAAGTAATCTTACTAATTTGTGCAGTTATCAAAAAAGAACCATATTACATTTTGTTCATCTTGCAGAGTATACATGAGAATTTTTTGTGTAGACAGCATCTCATGGATATTATGAAGCATGTTTGTTTTTTTACCTTTGATGCCATTTTTTTCCATTCACCAGATTCCTCTCAATTAGCCCTTTTGTCACCCTGCCCCATCACTAGAAGGCAAGGCCAGAAGGGAGCTATCATTTACGCAGTCATCAAGGGTGAGTAATATTTTCTTTAATGATAGTCCTAACCCCCACTGAACAAGTCTGATCTGCTCCAGGAATTGACATGTAATGGACAAGTTCTGTGATATCTTTATTACCTACTTTCATGAGTGACATAAACTTCATATGGTTACATTGCCCCCTTCAAAGTCAGTGCTCCATCATGCATCTTCAGTCTGACCAAGGATGCTCCACAGGAATGAGTGTCTGGACAAGCACCCTACCCCCTCCTTAAAAACTGACCAGGTCAGTCACTTGTCCCCTCTCCTCTCATACCAGAACAAATAGGAACTCAACCTGTTATACAAACTCAGGTCACCTGTTTCACAGTGAGAGCTTTATCCCTCTGCTCCACCAGAGCTGGCATATTGTATGGCATGATTTATGGGACATTGGTGGGAGGTAACTAAAACAGCTGACAGGTATCCCTAAGAATGGTAAGTACCTTAGTCTGTTACAGCATGACATATGTTTCATATTTACATTAACACTTTGTAGAAAGGTTATGCAAGTGTCATGCACCAGTGTATAAATGGAGGTATGTGAAAGACACCTGCACAAGATATGTGCCTTTGTGCCACAAGCAAAGGAAAATATTGAAATTTTGTCTTTAGTAGCCATTTTAAAAATCATAATTTTAATATTTTCAATTGAAAGTCATAAAATGTATTCATTTATATTTTTTATAAATATTTATATAGATATATATATATATATATATATATATATATATATATGTGTGTGTGTGTGTGTGTGTGTGTGTGCATAAATATATATATATATATATATATATATATATATATATATATATATAAATAAATAAATATATATATATATATATATATATATATAAAACGGAAAGATGGATAGATAAATTTATTTGTTTACCAGGGAGCAATTTCATGTGCAACCCTGCTGAAATACAAAACACTTCAAAAACAAAAAAGGCAGAAATGTAAGCAAAAACAGAATCGTTCTGATTAATGTAAATACACAATTTTCTATGTAACTATAGTAA
This sequence comes from Protopterus annectens, assembly GCF_019279795.1. NCBI lineage: Eukaryota > Metazoa > Chordata > Ceratodontiformes > Protopteridae > Protopterus > Protopterus annectens. The sequence continues at coordinate 1,925,369,219 of NC_056725.1, read as the reverse complement.
ACAAGCAAAGTGTACTGTACAATATTTACATTAGTTTCTAAAGTGGATCAGCCTTCAGTAATTCTGTGAGGGAAGAGAAGTGGTGCGGAGATAGGGATAATATATTACGAGATATGTACTGTGCTGAAGCAGAAGCATTTGGCTTGTATGAAGACGTGCTTTTTTAGTTGCCCTCTAAGTGCTGACTTCCTTTAGGCTATGGGGGAGAGCTTGCCAAAGTAGGCGCCTAAGAGGAGAAAGTGTGTGCAAAGCTGTGGAGTTTGGTTCTAGGGGTAATGAGAGTTGGTGTGACAGGTAAGTAGTATCCCAGGCTGTAGGAGGAGTGTTTTTTTTAAATGACATTTAGCTGCAAGGGGAGTAAATGTCTAGAAATGGAAGAGTTTGTAGTGATGGGATCCTAACAGTAGGCACAATCTTTGTTTTATGGGTAGCTATTTGGCTTTTTCTATGGTAATACAATAATACTCATGGAGGGGTGAGTTTGTAATAAATTGGCAGATGCTGTTGGATATTGTCTGGAGTGTGGTGCTGGTCTTCTTGGTGGTGGATGTGAAAATGGATTGTTCATATGTTAGCTGAGAGAACTACTTTGCTGATGGCTGCCCTGGCTGGGTGAAATAGAAAAGAGATCTTTATGGCCCAGAAGAGGAGGGATTTTATTTTTGCTCTCACTCTATGTGAAAATAGTAGTTTAGAGCTTGAGCAACTCACAATCCTAGGTATTTGAAGGTGGCAAATGTATGTATGGAATGGTTGTGTAAATCAAAGATAAAGAGTCAGGCACTTGGTGGACTTTTGGTGGAGTCACCAAAAGCATATTTTTGGTCTTGGACAGGTTGAAAGGTAATTTATGGTCTATAAACCATTGGTGGAGCTCATGTAATTCTGACTGGACTTGGGATTGAATGTTGGTGTGAAAGTGACCTGATTAGTAAATGACCATGCTACCTTTGCAGAAGATGAGTGATAGATGAGGAAGCATGACAGCCTGATGTCTCATTTTGAAACTGAAATCAGTCAGGACAAACTGCTCTCAGATACACAAACTTTATCTATTACAACTACAGACAGTTTCTTTGGTTACATATTATGAGAATTATGTTTTTCATATTTGTATCAATACCTCAGTAAGCAAGTATGGCAAAGTGATGGCTGATGTTCCATTTGGATGCTGAAATCCAGACAGACAAATCAGTTGTAGATACTAAGTATCTAGCTGGTACGGTCTTTGAGATACTGTCATTCAATTTCAAAAATTCAATTTCAAAAATAATAAAATACCCTCTTTAAAGTTGAACACAGTATCCACAGCCTTCATTCACAACCAACTCCAAAAACTTAAACCTTGTACCCCCTCAGCAGACAAACTGCCAGCAGAGTATCTGCAGCTAGCTGCAAAGGTACTAGCATTCCCAGTCTCCATCTTAATAAACAGAACCATAACCGAATCCACTATTCCATCTCTCTGGAAAATCTCCCATATCATCCCCTTACATAAAGGTGGAAATACAACTGAACTTTCAAACTACCGTCCTATAGCCCTACTCTCTCCTCTAGCTAAAATCATGGAACGATGTGTCCACCAACAACTTCTAGAACACCTTCTCCATAATAACCTACTTGCTGACTCACAGCACGGCTTTAGACCATTCCATAGTACCACCACTGCCCTTCTCTCCTTTACAGACACCATCAACAAAAATCGCAACAATAATCTATATTCATCTGCATTATTTCTTGACCTCTCAAAAGCATTCGATATGGTAAATCACCATCTCCTGATTAATATGCTTAAATCCCTTTCTCTTGACACAATGGCTATTCTGTGGTTCAACTCCTACCTGTCAAATAGACAACAAGCAGTACTCTGGGATAGTCATTTATCCTCCCAGCTCCCAGTCTCCATTGGAGTCCCACAAGGCTCTATTCTAGGTCCCCTCCTCTTCTCCATCTTTATTAATAATCTGAAAACCTCCCTCCCATCCTCCACTTGCATTCAGTATGCAAATGACTCTACACTCATCTGCACTGCAATGTCTCCTGCTGAACTACATTCATGTACCCAAAATGTTTTTACTGCAGCAGAAAATTGGTTCAAACACATCTGTCTCCTCCTTAATCCTAAAAAGACTAAGTTACTATTGATTACTCCAACTTATAAGTCCATCCCAATTTCCTTTACTATTGTCTCTAACAATGGCACAATTATATCACCCAACAGCACTACAAAACTGCTTGGTGTGACAATAGATAATCAACTAAACTTTGATGCGCACATCAATTTAACTATAAAAACAGTTAACAAAAAAATAGGTGCACTCTATAGACTTAAACAATTTCTCACACCAGAGACTAGGATATCTTTAGCTCAAACACATCTCATCTCAACACTACTGTATGCCTCTCCAACCTTTATTAACCTATCAAAAACAAACCTATCAAAACTAGCCTCATCCTACCACAACATTGTCAGGTTTGCTACAGGTGCCCCATATCGGACTCATCATTGCTTAAATCTCAGACAACTAGGTTGGCTTGAACTGCAAAATCTCATTCTACTTCAACAACTGACTATTACCCACAGGATACTCCACTTCCCTTCTAAGGCACCTATTCTTAATACTCTTATTTCCCCCTATAAGAATCTCACTAACCTACGCTCAGCTAATAAACTTCTAGTAGCCACATGTAAATCTCAGAACAAAGCAGGTGACTTTTCTCAAATGCTGTGGGTACACACTGGAACAAGCTCACTAGTGAACTTACTACCTTGACCTCAACACCCCTCTTCAAGAAACAGTTAAAGACCCACCTCAAATCACATTGGCTCTGCCCTTGCTCTTCTCCTGACTGACTCTCGTTTCCTACTTCCACATCTTTCCACCTCTTTTCCTAACACCTCTATCTGCACTGTACAAACCCATCATATAGATAAATATTACTTCTCCTTCTCTCACTCTGCCTTGTCTCCATCTAGCTGATACCACTCCTCCCACCACTTCAAATTTTTTCCCTTGACTCTATTCAGCTTGTGACTTCCTCTTTCTTATGATTTTACCTCCTATTACCACTACTTACTTTGCTTATGTTTTACCCCCTATCACCTCTAAAAAAAAAAAAAATAAATTTTTATTCTGTATTATAATACTGCTCTTATTGCTGTGTGTTTTTGTTACACTAATTGCTTTTCTTTTGTTCTGTATTCTAATTAGTTACTAACTCTTGCTTAGTAGTTTTAGTTAAACTCTTGTATATATTTTTTTTTTCTTAAGTGTGTTACCATAGACTGTTACAGTGGAGCTTTTCTCCTCGGGCCTCTACTGAAAATGGACATGTATCCAGTTAGACTAGCCCGGTCAACAAATGTAAAATAAATAAAAAATAAAATACTCAAAATATGCATACAATCTGCAGTGATTTCCAGTTATAAAATTAGATGCAAGCTGGAATGTCAACACTAGTAACATTGTGAATATCTACGTATGTTGAACAATTTCCATGTTTATACTTTTTTCTGTGGCAGTCACAGTTCAAGAGTTATGAGCAATTATTTCAAATCTGGTTTTAGAACAGAATTTACTGAAAAACATTTCGGGATACACCACTATTACTAAGTAGGAAAGGTAGCAGTCAACATTCCTTAGCTTTAACTCAGTCTATGACCTGTGCTTAATGGTTACATCAGTGTCTTGCATTACAGGAGTAAGGAAACCTAAGAATTATATGCATTTTGTGGGATTACAGGCCTCTGTAATGTCAATAGACTGGAATGGGGTTCATCTACAAAGTAAAATTGTATTTCTTGTTCATGTATTGACAAGATAAGTTATTTAACAAAACAATTTGTTTTCAGAAAGGGCCAAGAAGTGCAAGCTGTTTTCTTCTGGTAAGGACTCTCCATGCCTGCCATATATTCTGTCAGTTTCTCCTACTATGTTTCATTTTGGAAGGTTAAGTATTTTGCCTAGCCATTTTCTCTGTGGAAGTTGAAGGGGCTCTGCTAGAAGCAAGACCTACTGTGCTGTGCCATGATGTATGTGTGTGAGTGTGTGTGTGTGTGTGTGTGTGTGTGTGTGTGCGCATGTGCACGTGAGCGAGTGCGTGCGTGCGCATGTGCGCCTGTGTGTGTGTATGCTTTCACTGACACGTACAGACATGCACATAGGCACAAACGCACACAGGTCCCCTTCAGAATGCCGAAATTCAAAACTTCGAAACCCATATGATTGCAGACCAAATGTTCGAAGTTTTGAAATACCGACATTCTGAACGGGCAATTGCATACAGCGCGGACTGGGAGATTTCCCTTGTTCTCGCTGTAGTGCGATCTCGGAGTTGGTATATTTAAGTAGTTGGGTGTGGGGGGTGCAGGGGGGCAAAGCCCCCCTGCTATACACCGTTTAATGTGTGTTTTTTTTATTTTTACAGGTCTAGTTCACATTTTTGAACATTCAAATGTTCAGTCATATGGTCTCGGCCATATGAATTTCAAACATTTGAGCATTTGGTTATGTGAAGTAGACCACACACACACACAAAATGCCCCCCTCCCCACATATGTGATATGTACACTGTAGTGACATGGTATAATTAAAGTTATTCACAAATTCACAAAACTGCATAAGACTGCACGTAGTAGTGTTAAGAGTATTAAATTCAATTGAATGTAACCATGACAGGAAATACAATTATTAATCACTGCTGCAGTATCCTTAGCTATATGGGTAGATTATCCCAGCTTATAACATTTGAGAGGTGAAAAGGAAAGGGTCCAGGATTCCCTAGAGAATGGTCTTACCAAAGGCTGATCTAGACATACTGAAGGAGTCAAGCTTGTAGTGCTTTGCAAAAGTATATACAGACAACCAAGTTGCTGCATTGATAATACTTCTATAATCCAGCCTTTTCTAAAAAGCCATAGATGAGGCCAAGGCTCTGTTACAGTGAGCCTTGACCCTGCCTGGAATAGTTATGTTTTGATGAGAATAACAAAAGGTAATAGCCTCAGACAACCATTAGGAAATACTGTTTCTTACCTTCACAAGAAATGAACAACTGATCTGAAGATGTAGTTCTGTCATTATAATACCAGAGATGTCTGTGGAAATCCAAGGTAAGGAATATCCTTTCTCCCTCATTTTTAGGTTAATGAAAGAAAACGGGGAAATGGACAGTAAAACTGGATACCACTTTAGGCATAAATGAAGGATTAGTTCTCAAAGAAACCCTGTCTCAGTGGAAAATGAGCTAGGGTTAACTCACTATAAGATCATGCAACTCAGATATTTGTCTTGCAGAGACCAGACCACCAGTCAGTAAAACAGTTTTTCTTTTGAAGAACTTCAAGTCAGCCAGATGAGATGGTTCAAACCGAGCAAGTGTTAGCTCCTCTAACACAAAACTAAGACCAAAAGAGGCGCCACTGGTTTTCCTGGATGTCTCTTATGCAAAACCCCTTTCAAAAACATTTTCACATGAGAATGCATTGAAAGAGGGGGTTCCCTGGGCAGACATGCTGAAATGGCTAATAAATGAACTTTGATGGAGTAGTAAGAAAGGCCAAAGGATAGTAACTCCCACAAACATTGTAAAACCAGAGAAACACTGGCCTTGAATTAGTGCTGGTTATGTTGTTGGCACTAACATGAAAACCTTTTCCAATTGCTAGTATATGATTTTCTAGAAGTAGGCTTTCTTGCTTCTATTAATACCTGCTGCATGTCTTCAGTAAACATGTGCCTAAATGGAATCAAGACCCTATCATACAGGCAGTCAGTTGAAGCTGATTGGGATTGGGATGTATCAAACACACCTGTTCTTGTGTGAACAGATTTATTCCATTAGGAAGTTTGTATTAATTCCCTCTGATCATTTCCAAAAGAGGGGAGAGCCACTGTTGCCTGGGTCAGAAGCAGGTCACCACAATGATTCTGGGGGATTCCTTTAGACTTTTCAGAATTACCCTGGATATCAGTGGAAAGGGTGAAAAGCATAATTGAACATTCTTATCCAAGCAAAGGAAAAGCTAACCATCTTCCAGGCCTTATTGCCCATAAGAAGAAATTTGCCAAATGACTGTTGCAAGAAGAGGCAAAAGGTCTCCCCACAGATGGATTAAATCTTGGAAGATACCAGCTCTAGTTTCCATTCATGAGGGTCTGCCTTTGTCCTGCTCAGCTTGTCTGCAATACAGTTTTGTTCTGACAAGATGTAGGCTGCTTGTAGAGTGAGACTGTGCTGCAAAGCTATACCCCAAGCTAACATGGCTAATCTGCAAAAGGGGAAGAACATGGTTCCTCCTTGCTTGTTGATGTACCACATGACTGTGGTACTGTCTGTAACAACTTAAAGAGGTCCAGGGGACCAAAGCTGATTCAGAGAGTAGTGCCTTGATTAGAGAAAGCATCTCATTTATATTTAAGTGCTTGCATTTGTCCTTGGTGTCCCAAGCACCTGAAACTACTTTCAAATCAGAGTCTGAAGCATGGTTAGTGACTGACTGCTTTTAAGTAGGGGAGGGGAGCATACATTTAGGGATATTCGCCAACTCTACCAGGTGAATTCTCTTCTGACAAATACCAGAACTTTGAAAAAAGAATGGGTCTTGGTGCAGGAGCTACAGAGACTTCAAATAGCATTGTATCTTTCTTATGTAGAATCTTGCCAGGGTTATCATGAGACTCACAAATGCCATGAGACCCACAATCCTGAAGTATTCCCAGTAACTGTTTGAAATGTCGGACCCACTAGTCCAAAAATACAGACTGAATGTACAAATGATCAGGCTTACATATACTAAGTCAGAGATGCCATTTCTCAGAATCAGAATCTTTCTTTTTCTCTTAAATATGGTGATCTATGAGTTGGTATGTGTAAGATCTGGATGGGGGTTGTCCCCATATGGGGCCATGTGGGGGGTGGCCATGTAGAAGGGACTTGTCTCAACCTCCCCCCTGCAAAAAGAAGTTTGAGAGAGAAGAGTGATTTTTGAGATTCACTCTTCTATGGGGTTTTGGCCTTTTTTAGGGGGGGGGCTTCTTGGTACTCAGCATTTTGAGTACCAACATTTCAATAGGGAGCTGGTATTCTCTTGCAGAGACTGAAGTGAGCATAGAAAACCATAGAAATAGATATAAAGCTATATATCCTGTGGAAGAAATCCCTTTAAACTGAGATGCCTAGCAGACACTCCAGGAACATAGTCTTGTGTGAATGAGTCAAAAGACTTTTGAATGTCCTCTTGGAGTCCTAGTCAAGTGAGAGATTCATGACACTTTGAAAAACACCCTGCAAAGATAAGCAAATCTTTTATGTACAAAAAATGTGCAGCTTGGAATGAGCTATAACTGCAACTATATACTTTGTGAACACTCTTGGTGCAGTGGATAGTCCAAAGGGTAAGGCAGAGAAAGAACAGTTATGTAAAATCTTACTGTAATGGTACATTTCCTTCTCTTCAGTGAAATGGAAGGACATCGGATAATGTGATCCAGACAAACAGAACCTTAAGAAATTGCTAAAATCTGGATGAATAGGGATGTGATGATTAAAAAAGTTATGTACTCACCATAATGTTCCATCTGTGTTGCCCATTTTCATTTTTCCTCAACCTGTTGGTCTCAAATACAATCCTCAGATCCAACTCAGCCGCTTTTATATCTTTAGGATCTGACTCTCGAGCTCCTCCATTACTCGTAATGCCCCTGTCCTCCACAATATGTCATATCAAGTTTGCTGCAGCTATAAATGCATATATATATAAATATATATATATATATATATATATATATATATATATATATATAAATATATATACCTGAAATATTACCATAGAAACAGAAGATAGAAAAGAAGTAGAGATCAGGAGCTCAAACAGGAACTATGGTTCCTGGAACGCCTCTGTAAAGTCTTCCCGGAAAAGGACAGGGGGACGGAGGGAGGGGAAGGTTGAGGAAGAATGAAAATGGAGGACACAGATGGAATGTTATGGGGTGTACATAACTTCTTTATCTGATGTTGTAATTTTCATTCATTCCTCAACCTGTGGGACAGAGTCCCCAGCTTCATTGACCTTGGGTGGCCTTATGGAAGGATACTCCAGAGCACTGCAGAATCAAAGGATGCACTATTCCTGGAGATGATATTTAATTTGTAATGCACAACAAAAGTTTCAGTATTTGACCATAAGACAGCTGTACAGATATCATCAATAGAGACCCATCCCTAGACCAAGAGGCTGCTGAAGTAGACATAGTTCTAGTGTTGTGAGCTTTCAAATGTCCAGGTAATGTCATTTTCTTTGAAGAGTATATGCAAGAAATGCAATATGTTATCCATTTAGCCAAGGTAGTCTTATAAACAGACTTTCCCAGCTGAACTTTAGAGAAGGAAAGAAATAACTGATCAGATTTTCTAAATGCTCTTGTTCTTCCCAGATAAAAAACATAATAGCCTATGTATATCAAGAAGATGAAAAGTGTATTCACCCTTATTCTCAAAATTGGGAAAGAATACCAGAAGACTGATGACTTGTTTGATGTTGTTCTCAGAAGCAACTTTTGGTAAAAAGGAAGGGTTCATACACAGGGTGACTCTATATGGAAAATTAATTATGGAGGCTTGGAAGATAGTGCTTGTAGTTCTGATATTCCTCTCACAGAAGTTGTAGCCACCAAAAAAGTAGTTTTCCATGAAGTAAACTTAAGGTCAACTTTTGCTGAAGGTTTGAATGGAGTGGGGTCTTTTATTGGAGGTCTTAGTAAGAAAGTACTTCTATGAAAGGCCTTACACAATTTAGAAGAAGCTAAGGAGGAAGAAGTGTCCTCTATGTGGTAGCTGGAAATGGCTGCCAGCTGAAATTCAATAGCAGAGAAGCTTGCACCACCATGAAAAATTGAAGCAAGAAAGTCAAGAATTGCTGGAATGGGAGCAGTTAAAGGGTCTAAGTGTTTTTGATGAGGCCAAATAGAGAATCTTTTCCATTTGCTTTTGTAAATCTTTCTGGTGGAAGCTTTATGTGAAGACACCAAGATTTTACAAACCGGTGAAGACAGCCTGGAATGTCTAGTCATCATTGGAACTAGAGAAACCATGCGGTCAATTTGAGGCCTGCTAGATCTGGGAATACCTCTCAACCTGGAAACATTAAAAATCTGGACAAGGCCCATAAAAAATAGGTACAAATCTGTACACTGATTAACATAAAATTTGCATACATACTTATGTAACCCCACCCACTCCTGTGGAATTGTGGGATACCAACTTTCAACCGCAAACTGAAGAACAGACAACCAAAATATGGCACCAGAGTCACCCTGCAGCCATTCCAATGTTCCATTACCTGGCTATTTCGTCCTATTTACCATAAACACTAATGTGTATACTGCTTTACTTGTACAATAATTATTTGGATTTTATTTTTACATTTTATAGCACAATGTACAAACAGTAATAGATCTCTGCTAATCAAAGCAATACTGTCTCACGATGAAAACAGACTTAGTATTAAAATGTCTCTACCCTTGAAGCTCACATTCATTGAAACATCATTGAAACCCACACCACATCCAAAGAAAATGCATCTGGCCAGGGTTGGTAAAGATTACCTTTGGGCTGTTTTCAAATCATATTCCCCTTGCACACAAAACAAGAAACATACATATGTTCTTTGATATACCTTCCTGACTTTATTAGATTATATTCCTTGTATAATACAACACACTTGTTAGACTTGGAGCGCATTTTAAATTTATTGTTTGAACATTTTTCCAGTATACAATGAAACAAAATGCATGAACCAAAAATGATGCAACTGCCCAATTCAGAACAATTTCAATGATATATATAAATATATATATATTTTATATATATATATATATATATATATATATATATATATATATATAATGACAATAGTGTAACCCATGGGCATCTTGCACAGCTTCTCGAGCTTATTTTCAGTTTCAGTTTTTTGCTTGACTTACGCTGATTTGTGTTATCAGACCAACTCAATAGTTGTAAATGCACAACAAAATAAACTAGGCGAACTGCATGTTTTAAGACTTCCAATTTTTAGTCCAAGTACTGACAGACCCTCTCCTACATTCATCCTGATGCATCAAAACTATCATTGTAATCCAGGTGCTGTTAACTGGCCACTCTTGCTTCTCCACTGTATGCGGTAGAAAAATTTGTTTTATCTTGATTGCTGGAAAATGTACTGTACTTGTTTAAAAATATTTTTCTTATAATGCAGCACAGAACATAATTATGATTTTCTGTTCCTGAATTTGGGTTAATGATATTTTTTGATCTTTCCACTGATGCACAAATGCCCTTGTGCATGACATTCTCTCACTTCTGGTATTTGTAGCTACACCCTTGACTTGTTACACCCACCCCTTTTAAAAGTACAACACAGTACATTATTAGCATTTAGCAATGTATCGACATACTGTGGGAGTAGAACCCACAGTCTTCTACATCAAAAGCAAGTATTTAGCCTGTTATGCTAGTAACAATGCAAGCAGACTCAGCATAAGCAACACTAAACTTCTCTTCCGCTGAAGCTCTCAGCTCCTTGTAAAATCCACTATACACTCAACTATATCTCTCAACTGTGCAGCACGAGAAATCTGGAACAAGCCAAAATTTATTGGGAGGGGACAAAAGCCCAAAAACCAAGGGCACATTTTAAACATTGCTTGTATAATTTTGGAAAGTTGTAGAATAAAATGTTGTGTTACCGCCATCATTTCACTGCCAAATCATGAACCCAGGAACCTGTGCACTACAGTCAGAGCAACATACCACTATGCCATATCAGCAGTTTCCTGAACTTAAATGGCTATCATTTAGTGAATTCAGTTCTCACTTCTCACCATGGCTGTCAACCTCTTAGCAGAATAAAAAAACTGGACAAAGCCAATAATGGGGGAATACAGCCCCAAACATAGGGACACATTTCAAATACTGATCTTATAAACATAGAAAATTACTAGAATACAATGTTTTGTGGTAACATTTATTTTCTGAAGAATATGAAGTCTGAAATTCAAATGCCTGTCATTATTTAGTGAATTGAAGTCTTCAATGACTTGCCACAGATTTTATGAGGAACAGCACAAAAAATCTGGACAAAGTCAATAATGGGGGAACACAGAATTCAATTCTCACTTTTCACCATATAGCTCTCAACCCCTTAGCACAAAAAAACCTGGACAAAGCCAATAATGGGGGGATACAGTCCCAAACATAGGGACACATTTCAAATACTGATCTTATAAACTTAGAAAATTACTAGAATAAAATGTTTTGTGTTAAAATTATTTTCTGAAGAAAATGAAGTCTGAAATTCAAATGCCTGTCATTATTTAGTGAATTAAATCCTTCACTGACTTGCCACAGATTTTATGAGGAACGGAACACAAATATGAGGCATAAATCTGGAGAGTTTGCACAAGGGATGGTGGGTAGGGACTTTAGGCTCTTGTTACCTGTCCTGTACCCAAGGTACAAGGTTTGAGCCTGAGTACTTCCTCTAGTCACTGAGGCATTTTACACACACAATGAAACCAAAATGAAAGGACCAGCACTCAAAGGCAGCAGATAAAAATAATTTTATTAGGATTGTATAAACAACCTAATTTAGATCCACAAACCGGTTTCGGCTATCACAGCCTTTCTCAATGTGACTTATCCAAGAATTGCAAATTCAAACCATGATGCATCCAGCTACTCAATTTATACTCACTTCTTAAAGTGGTATAATCCTTATTCATTTATTGATTCTTGCTACTAACAAATCATATTACACTGGTAGATTAAATGACCATCTTAAACAAATAGATTCACCACAAATGACATATTTATACAATTAATGTATAATACAAATATTGGTTAATCAATGAACATTCAAATTATAATCATTAGCGTGGTGAAATCTATTTCAAGCTTCACTGAAGTGATACTTATATAACGAATTCCTAACACCCAAATCAATTATAATAATAAGTAGAGGGTGTCCGATAATAATATGCATAATGTGGATTATATTTTAGAAAAGCATATTATTTATAGTGGATTGTGAATATTAGGTGTATGTCCTGACTGACAGTTATGTATCTATTCTGAAAAATAGTTGGATACCAGGAAATGTTGTTTGGATTATTCTGGAAAATAGAGTAGTTGTCTGATATGTCTAGGATTGAATAACGGACTAACTCAATATGGTTCTAATATGGATGTGGTATACCTAGCATTTATCCTTCATGTACATGATATTCATTAAGTCCAGGTTTAAAGAGGGCCCCAAGTGTGGTGATCCATCTTTGCTCCATGTTATTGAGTTTGGTGTGCCACCCCATTTTGAAGTTTCTATGTAATTGTATTCTGTCAATAATGATAAACTGAAATGAAGCTGTGGTGTGTTGTTTAGTGTGTTTGTATAAGGCATTGGTTATCCGCCTGTTTCTGATGGAACTGAGATGTTCGCTGATTCTAATCCTCATTGGCCTAGACGTCTGGCCTACATAGAAAGCAGAACACGAGCATTGAGCCAAATATATCACCCAATCTGAACTGCAGTTGCCAAAGATTTTGATATTAAAAATCTTGGATGTATTTTTGCTGGTAAATTCTTTAGTTTTCCAGATATGTTGGCACAAACTGCAGTGTCCACATGGGTAACAACCAACAAGTGTATCCCCAAACAATGTAGTCTGATGTTTGATACCAGGAATATGGCGTTTGTAATGTGCAAAATTGGACTGGATAGTCCGTCCTCTCCGATAGGAAAATGAACAACTTTCAGGGAGAATATCTCGAAGAAATGAGTTGGACTGTAATGTACCCCAATGCTTGTCGACAATTTGTCTGAACCATTTGGTGTTATTACCATACGTAGTGACCAGCCTAATCAGTTGCTTGGCTAACTGAAGCCCTTCTGTAGATCTATTATATTTAAGCAAATCATCACGACTTTTTTTGTCAATTTGTACAACTGTTTGATTGAGTTGATTTATGTTATATCCTCTGTCCACAAATCTGGCGGTTAATTCAGTTGTTCTTTTGGAATATTCCGTATTAGATGAACAAATCCTTTTGAGGCGCATGTATTGTGATTTAGGGATGTTGGTAATAATGTGGCGGGGATGAGAACTTGTTGCATGCAGAATCGTGTTGTACTGCGGAAACTTTCGATGTATTGTTGTCAATAGGGTATGATCCGCAAGTCTGTTGACTAAAACATCCAAGAACACAATTTCTGCATATCCAATATTAATCGTAAATTCTATATCAAATGGATTTTTGTTGAGATATGCCACGAACTTGGTAAGAACATCCTTACTACCCCGCCACACCAACCAGCAATCATCTAAATACCTCCGCCATATGTCCATATATTCCAAATAGATGTTTCACTCACTGTCATAAATGAAATGCAATTCAAAATATCCCATGAAAAGATCGGCATAAATGGGAGCAAAGGAAGCTCCCATTGCTATGCCCTTAATTTGCCAATAGGGAATCCCTTCGAAATAAAAGATGTTTTTTTGTAAAACAAACTTAGTTAGTTGAATAAGTAAGTTATTAAATCCTGTTGGATATAGTTTTGATTCTGTTAGCCAATATGTTACAGCCCGAATGCCAGCTTGATGTGGGATGCTTGTATATAGTGATGTTACGTCTAACGTGCACAAAAGCCAATTTTCCTCCAATTAAGAATCTTCAATAATGTTCAGGAATTGTGTGGTGTCTTGAATCCGGGATCTTACCATGGACAATAATGGTTTAAGATATTCGGTTAGAAAAGCAGATAAGGGCTCAGTTAAAGACCCATGACCTGACACTATTGGTCTCCCAGGAGGGTTGTTTAAATCCTTATGTGTCTTGAGTATTAAATAAAGATATTGGGGCATAGGTTCTTGAACTTTGAGTTGGTTGGCCACTTGTGATGTAATGATTTCTTCTTCTTCTGCTAAATCAAGAAATGAATCTATTTCTGATTTGAAATTGGAAGTTGGATCCACTATCATCTTAATATAAAATCTAGTGTCAGATAGCTGTTTCATGGCCTCTGCCTTGTATTTGATATAGTCCATAACAACAATGCCCCCACTTTTATCTGCATTAGTAATCACAATATTTTTGTTTTGTTGTAATTGCCTTAACGCTTCACTTTCTTGTTGATTCAAATTGTTCCGAAAACTGTCCATATTTTTTGAAAAATGTAAATCCCTCAATACACATTCCTTGAATGTGGATACATATTTATCCATTGGAGGCATAAATGAAGATTTGCCAAATTTGAAACCTGTAGATCTTTGAGAATTAGTAGTGTCTGAAAAAAATAACTTTAGATTAAGGTTTCTACAAAAATTATTAATATCTTCTACAAATGAATGTTCAGACACTGGTGCTGTAGGTACAAAATTTAGTCCTTTATTAAGTACATTGTATTGAAATTCTGTTAATGTAACTGATGAAATATTTAAAACATTATTTATTGTGTTGTGATTTGTTTGAGAAGTGTCTGTAGACTGGTTGTACCTCTTTCTGTACCCATGCTTGTGCTTCCTGCCTCCTCTAAGTTTCTGACTCCTAAAGGGATGGACTGCTTTCTTTTAGCCACTGGGGACACCTGGTTGGAGGAGACATCTCCTTCTGTAGTGGATGAATAGTCATCATCCGTGGTGACCTGATTTCTATTGTCTTGTTTTTTTAAAATGGGTCTAGGTCGCTTCCTACCCTTAGAAGGTTTGTATGTACCATCATTAAATCTCACATTCTTAGTGGTGACAAAAGGTATGCCTTGTTCGTAATCCCCTAAGTCCCGATTAAATTTGTGTAGTTTCCTTTTCTTGAGATCTGTTTCAATATTCTCTAATTCCTTAGATAATTGTGTTAACTGGTCTTGGTAATGACTAGTCTCAGAAAAAATTTCAACTTCAGAACAGGTTTTCTGTAATTCTGGAGTAAGGGTCTCAATATTTCTTTCATAATACTTAATAAGGCAGTCTATAAGTAACATTGATGCCTGATGTTGTGCCATAGCCCAATCTTGCCTTAATTCTTGGTCTATATTAGAAACCAGAGGTTGTAACTTAATACGGAGCCCTCTTGGGTTTATGTCCTTAATTTTGTATGCTTTAAATGATTTCAAATGCCAAATATTAGTTCTAAAAGCTTTCATTTGTCGTTGCAACTTGGTAAAGACATGTGTACATTTGTCCTTCAAAATACTATTGCTCTCATTCATAGGTGTATGGTCCAAGTTGAGCCCAAAGACTTCTAAATTGTCCTTATCTGCCGACAGGCCTTTTAAAATGTCATTTAAATCCATGTTTTGCATGATGATATCCAAATTGCACCAATAATACAAATGATGTGTGTATTAATATATTTATAAATATTTTGGATGTATCCAAGAATATTTGTAAAATTTTTTATGTTTATTGTCATTAAACCCGACCAGATTGTTGTTGGATTTTTTCAATTATTTATTTTTCTTGGTGCAATATACACCATGTAGTAAGGCCCAACCAACCAACACTAGTAAAAGAATTATTGATTTAATATCCTTACAATGAGTGGAGTCCAGTTTGATATAATATGTTTATATCTTATGACCAACCACCATAAGGATCTGTGTGCCCAAATTTTTAATATGTATTATATTGTAATTCCCAAATATCCTTACAATCAGTGGAACTACTCTCACTCAAGTTGTTGTCCTGACAACTGCTTATTATAAATGCCACCGTAAGGGTATTTGTTAAGTCTTATTATTGTCCAAACTAGTAGCAAAATCACTCTCAATGTATTCAAATTCTTGGATTTTGAATGAAAATCACTCAATCTCAATTATCAGGTCGGTTTAATTCCAATAGCATATGTTAATAAACTAAATTTAGTGATGAAGAATCAAATAAGAAGCACCCAATTATAATAGTCTTATTTATTTATTTATTATGCATAAGATGTATTATGAATACTTCTGGAGTAGACACATTTTAAACCAACATCAATGCAAACCAAAGAACTATATATTTGGCATTTGTAACCTACAAATTAAACCCCTATTGGTTTAATCAGAAATTCCAGTATGCAATGAAACAAAATGCATGAACCAAAAATGACGCAACTGCCCAATTCAGAACAATTTCAATGATATATATAAATATATATATATTTATATATATATATATATATATATATATATATATATATATATATATATATATATATATATATATATAGTTCCCATTCAGAAGCCTGAAACATCATAAGCCTGAAAATCAAAATCCTGAAACCAAAAGCCTGAAAATTCAGAATCCTGAAAACTCAAAATCCTGAAAGCCCAAAATCCTGAAAGACCAAAATCCTGAAACTCAAAATCCTGAAAACACAAAAGAGACATACTGATGTCATTGTGGCTTTGCTATTGTTAGCCCTGTGGTGTTAGGTCATGCGTTGGGGTCAGATAAGTGTGCAGTTGGTTTTATTTTAGGGTTAGGCGGTTTAAGTGAGTTAGGGTTAGGGCAGGTTAGGCATGTATGCAATAGTGACAAATATTGGGGTTAGGGGCGGTTTAAGTGAGTTAGGGTTAGGCTGGGTCAGGTGAGTGTGCGATAGTGACGGACCTTAGGGTTAGGGTTAGGGTCAGGGTCAGTTGGTAGATATTAGTGTCTTTATAGTGACATATTAGCATTATTTGTGTTTTCAGGATTTTGAGTTTCAGGATTTTGGTCTTTCAGGATTTTGGGCTTTCAGGATTTTGAGTTTTCAGGATTCTGAATTTTCAGGCTTTTGGTTTAAGGATTTTGATTTTCAGGCTTATGATGTTTCAGGCTTCTGAATGGGAACCATATATATATATATAAAATGACAATAGTGTAACCCATGGGCATCTTGCACAGCTTCTCGAGCTTATTTTCAGTTTCAGTTTTTTGCTTGACTTACGCTGATTTGTGTTATCAGACCAACTCAATAGTTGTAAATGCACAACAAAATAAACTAGGCGAACTGCATGTTTTAAGACTTCCAATTTTTAGTCCAAGTACTGACAGACCCTCTCCTACATTCATCCTGATGCATCAAAACTATCATTGTAATCCAGGTGCTGTTAACTGGCCACTCTTGCTTCTCCACTGTATGCGGTAGAAAAATTTGTTTTATCTTGAATGCTGGAAAATGTACTGTACTTGTTTAAAAATATTTTCTTATAATGCAGCACAGAACATAATTATGATTTTCTATTCCTGAATTTGGGTTAATGATATTTTTTGATCTTTCCACTGATGCACAAATGCCCTTGTGCATGACATTCTCTCACTTCTGGTATTTGTAGCTACACCCTTGACTTGTTACACCCACCCCTTTTAAAAGTACAACACAGTACATTATTAGCATTTAGCAATGTATTGACATACTGTGGGAGTAGAACCCACAGCCTTCTGCATCAAAAGCAAGTATTTAGCCTGTTATGCTAGTAACAATGCAAGCAGACTCAGCATAAGCAACACTAAACTTCTCTTCCGCTGAAGCTCTCAGCTCCTTGTAAAATCCATTATACACTCAACTATATCTCTCAACTGTGCAGCACAAGAAATCTGGAACAAGCCAAAATTTATTAGGGGGGGACAAAAGCCCAAAAACCAAGAGCACATTTTAAACATTGCTTGTATAATTTTGGAAAGTTGCTAGAATAAAATGTTGTGTTACCACCATCATTTCACTGCCAAATCATGAACCCAGAAACCTGTGCACTACAGTCAGAGCAACATACCACTATGCCAAATCAGCAGTTTCCTGAACTTAAATGGCTATCATTTAGTGAATTCAGTTCTCATTTCTCACCATAGCTATCAACATCTTAGCAAAAAAAAAAACTGGACAAAGCCAATAATGGGAGAATACAGCCCCAAACATAGGGACACATTTCAAATACTGATCTTATAAACATAGAAAATTACTAGAATACAATGTTTTGTGGTAACATTTATTTTCTGAAGAATATGAAGTCTGAAATTCAAATGCCTGTCATTATTTAGTGAATTGAAGTCTTCACTGACTTGCCACAGATTTTATGAGGAACAGCACAAAAAACCTGGACAAAGTCAATAATGGGGGAACACAGAATTCAGTTCTCACTTTTCACCATATAACTCTCAACCCCTTACCACAAAAAAGCCTGGACAAAGCCAATAATGGGGGGATACATCCCCAAACATAGGGACACATTTCAAATACTGATCGTATAAACTTAGAAAATTACTAGAATAAAATGTTTTGTGTTAAAATTATTTTCTGAAGAAAATGAAGTCTGAAATTCAAATGCCTGTCATTATTTAGTGAATTAAATCCTTCACTGACTTGCCACAGATTTTATGAGGAACGGAACACAAATATGAGGCATAAATCTGGAGAGTTTGCACAAGGGATGGTGGGTAGGGACTTTAGGCTCTTGTTACGTGTCCTGTACCCAAGGTTCAAGGTTTGAGCCTGAGTACTTCCTCTAGTCACTGAGGCATTTTACACACACACACACACACACACACACACACACACACACACACACACACACACACACACACACATACACACACACACACACATCAGCTCCACTAAAAAAAGAGCAGCTTGCTCTTTTAACCTTAACTAACATCCATAGAAATGGAAACAGCAGGCCAGGCTTTCATCCAGTAGCTTTCATTTCAAAGGAGCAGCCGGAAACACACCAGCTCTTCTAACAGCCATAGAAACAGCAGCAGCTCCACACCTCCTGCAGCATCTATTTGGCAGTACACGCACATTGAGCCCTGAGCTAAATTCCAACAGGCTTGCAGGCTGTTTTACGGAGCTGATGTCATCGTGCAAATAGTGACATCAGCTCAAAAAGCCAGGAAGTAAACTTTTAAAATAAAGTGCTAGGAAATTCGGAAATTAGGGGGTGCCACTCAGGAATCATGGAACCCCATTATTTGGACCCCAAAATTCGGTACAAACCGAGTAATTCAGGATGGTTGGGAGGTATGGATCTAGGTGAGTCTGTCGTAATAGGTGAGATAGGAGTTCGGGACTTGGGTCCAGCTTCCAGGAAGGATGTATCAGATGAGACCAAGGGAAGGGAAACCAGCCCTTTTAAGACCAGAAGTGGGCAACAAGGATCCCTTTGCCTTTCAACCTCTGTGCTTTCTGAAGGAATTTAGGGATGAGAGGTTGGAGAGGTGAGCATTAAGAAGACTGGAGAGCCAAACATGGACTAGAGCATCTCTCAGTGACTGTCCCTGAGGAGAGATCAGGGCAAAGAACTTGCTGTATTTGTTGCTGGATGGGGATGCAAAGAGGTTGCAGCAAGGTTGACCCCATTTGTGGAATATCATGTTTGCCACAGACTGATTTAGAGACCACTCATGAAGTATCAGAATAGATCTGCTGAGCCTGTCCGCTAGAATTTTGGATTTCCCCAGCATATGCATTGCTAATAGCAAGCAGTTGAGTGAGATTGCCCATTGCCAAACACTCATTGCTTCTCAATAAAGAGGGTAAGATCTGGTTCCCCCCTTTTTGTTGATGTACCAGACTACTGACATGCTGTCCATCTGTATCACAATAGTCCCTAGAGGAAGAGAGCTCTTTAAGGCCTGCAATGATAGAAGCACTGCTCTCATCTCTAAAACACTGATGTGCAGATTGGTCTCCTGTGTCAACCACATGCCTTGAACAGTCCATCAAAAGTAATGCCCCCACATCCCAACTGAGATACATCTGTGGGGGCATTACTTGGGATGGACTATTCAAGGCATGTGGTTGATACAGGAAACCGATCTGCATATCAGTGTTTTAGAGATGAGAACGGTGCTCCTAGCATTGCAGGCCTTCCAGGAAAATGGTATCTGTGGGATAGAAAAGCATATTCTGACAGCACACAAGGTCTTTTCATCCTTTTCACAATGGGAGAGGGTCCCTTTCATGGTTCAGCCAATCAGTGATGATCCATCAAAAGAAGCATTGATGAATGATGCTGTGACACCCCACCATTGGCCCAGTAATCAAGGAGCCTCAATTCTCACCACTGGCAACAGTGGGGAATGTACACACTGGGACAATGTCAAGTAAAGATACAGTAAAATGCAATTTCCCTTAAGAGCACACAGAGACCACAGTCAGTCTGGGGCTGGTTTCTCCCTCTTTCTCCAGATCCCCAGTAAGACTCCTGACTGGCACAGCTATAGAGCTGAGTCCTTAGCCAGGGGTCCAAGCCAAGTCCTCCAACACTCTCTCTGTCCATCTAGTGCTTCGTGTCCCTGCCCAAGTAGCTGACACACACATTCTTGGAGATTTGTTTTACACACACACATATACACACACACACACACACACACACACACACACACACACACACACACACACACACACACACACATATATCTGGGAAAGGCTGGCACAGGTTTACTAGTTATGCCCTCTTCTGCCTTGACTATCATGTAGTTATCATTGCCACCAGAACCCCTTATCAGCTACTTTAAGGCGCTTAACTAAGGGTGTCCAATTCTACTGTGTAATGTTACTATTAATCCAAATGGTAGATTGACAAAGAACAAGGCTATTAGAAGTGGCTCACAGTGCCACCAAACAGATATGCAAGTACGCTAAGAGCTTAAATACATCAAACAAATATGTAATCTATGCTGCTAAGGATGAGATATGCATATATTTTAAAGTGGAGCGGGCATACAATTTTATTATGTGATGAACTCTGAGTATTATAATGTGGATTTTATTTATGTATGAGCAACTAAATAGTTAATGTGTTGCTGTTTTAATCTGTTTATGATGTCAAGTAACTAGGGGGCGTTTTGTGTTGAATTGATTTGCTACAACAAACATTTGAATTTAATTAGGGGGAGGTGTTAGGTATAAATGGAAATGTTTGGCAGTTTATGCACTTTTACTTGTAAATGGTCTGATGAAGCCACATTTTGTGGTGAAAGCACTTACCTACTTGAAAATAAGTTTGATTTTATTTTACTGAATGGTGATACAAGTCGTGCTTCAGTTTACCGTTGCTGTTTTCTACTGTCTTGCCTACATTTTACAATGGGGACTGTTTACCTAATGGGGAACATTCTTTTTTGGAATATTCCTAATTGTATCTAAGAGAAATTACTGTACCCTAGACTTACTTGCTCATAGCAAGTGTGGTGAATGGATCTTCTAGCTGATGTTGTTGTCAGGTCAAAGACAGATGCAAAATTCTCAGTCACTCTCTTAGAGAGTTCTTAAATTAATATCAGATATTACTGCTGGGATACTTGTGTCATGACATCACTTTTTGTCATCTGACTTCAGTTCCCAGGCTCAACAACCATTGCTAGAAACTGCTAGCATTTAATATCTCCCTGTGAAAATGCATAACCTTCAGATGTTTGCAACTGCTGGAAGACATAAAATAATAAAGCACTTACAAAACAATGCAGAAGACTCCCTAGTTTTAGATATCCTGTCTCCTGGCTGCATTGAAACCATCTCTTTTATTACATGGTTATATAAAAAATTAATTTCAACTATTTTCCTGAAGTTTTTCAAGTTATTTATTTTCCACTTACCACTGTTAAAAATCTATACATTTACAAGCTAAAATAGTGTATATACAGTTCTGTTCTCTTCCAGTAGGGTACATTGCGGATACATCTTTAAGCTAAGTACTTTATACACATCTGTACCAGCAGTCTGATATATACATAACATACAGTTCTAATACACTGGCAACACAAGCATATGAATTGTGTTGATATTCACAACTTACATACAATTATTTACAAAATTCCAGATAGCTGGGCTGGCAGTGTCTCCTTCTCTCACATTTCTATACAAATCATATTAATATTCACAAATGCCATATAATTATTTACAAAATTCTAATGATCTGGGCTGGCAATATTTCCTTTTGTGACAGATGCCTTAAAAGGTTCCAAAAATTCACAAAGCCACATCCAGGCATGTTTCCTTATGGCAATGGCTGAACCAGCGGCCTTTGAGGTAACTTCTGCAGCATGTGAGATTAACCTCATGGCTGCATTAGATATAGATTGTATTCTATTTTTTATGTAATTTATGTAATTTACTCCTACCCTTTTCTAAAGATAGCACTTTCTGTTCTTTTACCTGTTACAATATTCACTACTTCAAGTGTATAGCTGCTTTAGATTTTGATTTCCATTTTCTAGTATTTACTTTTTTGGCAGCCATCAGAATTAAACTTAACAAGGCTATGTCTAGGCAATTCAGATCCTGTATCCCAGCTCAGAAAAATAATTTCCTTATAACGCTCATTTGCTTGCTCAGGATTCCTGACAAAATACTCTGTAGGGAATTTTTAAAGTCTGCCAACTCATTACACTCCCAAAACATATATTCCCAGTTACTTACTTCTTCCCCATCACACCTCCATTTGCCATCTACCTGAGGAAAAATTCTTTGGAGTCTGCTTGGGGTATAAAAGTATCTATGCAAACTCTTCAGGCAAAAATCCTAAATCTTCTAGACTTTGTTGCATATTTGGGAGCCATACATATGTCCTCCCATTGTTTCTTTGTGAATTGCATATCCAATTTCTCTTTCCAATCTTTTCTGACCTCTTCTGATTCCTATAGTTATTGGAAATACTTTATATGCACTACTAATTATCCCTCTTTTAACAACAGCATCTGTTCTAGGTTCAATTGAAAACTCAACCAGTCCAGATCTTTTAATTTAGGAATCCCCTATCCCTTTCTTTTTGTCAGTATTTGGACATCAATCTGTGATAGGGAAGGCAATCAATAGCCAGCAATCCAAATGTCTTCTTGGCCTCTTCCCACTCTATTAACTTTTCTTCTTTATTTGTTCCCAATACATTGGTTCCTTTGCTAAGTTCCTCAAGTAAATTCCATTCCCCTCTTCTCTAGTCTCTGTATCCCTAATTGCACTCATCCCTATCACACAAGGGAAAATTCTGAGAACCAGTTGTGCTTATGCAACAAGCTCAGACAACAGCATTCTTGGACAAGGTGGGTTACGCACTCAAGGAAATCATCTCACAGACTTTTCAATCTTATTCATAAAATAGAGGTATAACAAAGATACTTGGGGGTGTGGCTTGGATGGCAAGTTGAAAACAGCAGAGTTCTTGAGGTCTGCAGTCTTCATTTTTCCTGACAGGATTTTTTTCTTTAATTTTACCAACAAAGATCTGAAACTAGTAAAATCAGATTCTAGAAGTCGTAAGCTACAAGTTCGTATAATTTTTAAGCTAGAATTTTCATATTTTCCTGTCAAACTTTCAAATATAAGGGAAGTGAAACCACATTCACAAAGGAAGATGAGCAGCTCTAAATTGTTTCAGCAAGAAACTCCAATGAAGAAAGAAATAAAGGCAATCCTTACTACAGTTCAAGACTTGGTGGTTAAAAAAGACAAATTAAACTTAAAAGTGGACAGTATAAAATAAGATACCACCAAACAAATAACCTTATTAAATGAATTCCTTAAACAACAAACTGCCCAGATTGCTGCTTTGGAAGATTCTGTAACAGATATAGTCCACAGGTTAACAGAAAAAGAAAATAACATAGACTTTCTTCTTCAAGAAAACACCAGACTCATTGAAATGATAGATGATACTGAAAATAGAACCAGGAGAAACAACATAAAAATCTATGGCATTCAGGAGCAGATGGAAGAGGACAATATGGTTAATTTCCTGACTTCTTGGATTTCTAAAATCCCCAACTTACCTGTAGCACTATCCTTCAGGATAGAAAGGGCATACAGGTCTTTAACTACAATGTCTCTATCCAGTAAAAACAGCCATCCAAGAATTATTATTGTAAGATTTATCTCCACTCAAGACAAAGATCTTGTTTTAAGAACTGCCTGGTCCCTTGCTCCATTAAAAAATTGGTGCCCAAACTATCAGGTTTGACAACAACTTTTCACCTCTTGTAATGTCCAAAAGAAGAGCATGTGTCCCTCTAATAAAATTATTTAAAAAGGGAAGGAATCAAAGCACAACTCATTTCTCTAGCAAGATTAAGACTATCCTTGCCAGAAGGAAAGAAAACTTTTGACTCTGTCAAAGAAGCATCCACATTTGTCAAAAAAAGAACATTTGAAGTCAACCTGAACCCATGGATTATTCAATGAACTTAAAAAGACAAGCTTCAAAAATGACTGGACTATTAAAGAAAAAAAGAAACCCAAAGACAAATGATCATACATAACTTCACATTTCATGCAAGTTTTTGTTTTCTCCTTTCTAAATAATGTGGAATCATACACAGAAGGTAATGTAACTTTTTTTCTCCCCTGTTATCTTTCCCACAACAATGCTAACTTTATAAATAATATATATTACTCAAAATTCAAGTAAATCAAAATCTTGTCCAACTGCAAACTATTATTTTATACTTTTCTCTCTTTATATACATGGCATAGCACTAGTGAAATGGTATAAAATCACTTGTTCATTTCATATGTTTATATATATTTCTTGTTTATGGTATACTTATTTCTTCATGTATGTGCATTCCTTTTCTATTTTAGCCTAGTGTCATAATATTTAATCACTGGAGGAGAGAGAAATGCTTACTGTGTTACTGTTAAGTAATTAAAAAGAAAGTGGTGACATTTTATTATTATATATACATTTACTACTTAACTGAATTTCTGTAATGTGCTCCATTTAGCTAATATATTTTATAGCTTTGTATGGTTGGTAATTTGGAGCCTTTATTTTAAATATTCATCATTTTACAAGTTATGCTTAAAAGCTTCACTTCACTAGACAATTCCTGCCTACTTACTTTTTTGATGGAATTTTGACAACTTTTATGACAATCTGAAGCTTCTAAAGGCTTCAGTTAGCTCACAGACTCGGAAGAAACAATCTGTGCTGTCTTCCAGGAAGTAGGCATGACCTCTAAACTTGTTTCTCTTCACTGAACTCTAGCAGCCAGTCAGATTCAAGAATGATCGTTTGAACTGTGTTTTCATTCATTTAGCAATTATTTTTTATCTAAACAGTCTTATAAGCATATGTTTTACTGTAAATAGTGAATTATTTAATCTGAATTACATTTATATTTAAATAAGAATTACAAATATGTTTCTGACAGTGACAGTTTTAAATGCACTTTTTTCCTGTCTGCTTTAATGACATTACAGTTCTGTATTTACTCATAGCAACAAATTATTATTAGGATTAGTCAATTTATCTTAGTCTGCTTAGATAAAAAAGAATTTTAAGAAATTGTATACAGCTTCATGTTCTTAGTTCATGCATACATAGTATATTAAATTGAATTTTCCTTTTGTATGTTTTAATGTACATGCAGTTTCCCCTCTGCTTGCTATTAACCTGCAGTAGCTAGAAATTCCCACTAGATGTCACGAGAGGGTTAGTTTGTGGCTTCTATGAGAGATATAGTAAGCCTGGATATACTTTATCCATGCAGAAGGTTATTAAAATACTCAGTTTTATTTTCAAATTTAAAGTTTTTAAATTGTCCATAACAGTTTTAAAAAAATGTATTTGTCATAATGAATCAAGGAAAGCACTTTTCAGTTTTACTTATAATAGCAGTCTCCATCAAATGATATTTAACATATCTATTGATGTCAGTGGGTTGAACAACCACATGAAAAGGAGTAGTGTCAACAAATATTTAATGCTACAGAAAGCAGATTTTGCATTAATTCAGGAATCCCACTTAGTAACAGGAGATCTATACAAATTAACCTTTATGGATTATAAGATTTTGGTAAGTTCAAACTACAACCACAAAAGAACAGCTGCCTTAATTTTACACAGAAAATCAATGAGAATTCCAGATGGTATGCTTGCTTTAGTCATACTAAAACTAGATAAAAAGATGTACACTTTTGCAAACACTTATTGGATACCAGACATTGGGACTAAAACTGTGAAAAAACATTTAGATACCATAACATTAAAGTCTAAAGGTGAGTTACTATAAGCAGGTGATTTTAATTGTATCATGTCCTCCTCTGATACCACAAACTCTAAGCCCTTCAAGATGACCCCTGTTGCCACAAGCACTTGAACAACTATATAAAAGACAGAAACCTAATTGACACTGATGGTATAAAAATATTATCCTTCCTGAAATATTCCCACTACTCTTATAGATTTGGCACACAGACCAACACAGACACAGTCTTTGTAACCAGTTCTTTACTGGCCAAAACTGATAATGTAATGCTGACATCATGCCCTATGTCTGACCACAATGCTGTCACCTTCAATGTAACACTTAATTCTGACCCCTTAAACTTCTGCCAAAGACTACCTGCTCATCTAGTAACAGTACAAGGATTTAAAGAATGGTTTCTAGATGAAATAAAGCTTTACCTAGACACCAGTAATAATGGAGAGGTTTCAGATATTATCCTATGGGACAGTTTCAAGGTAGTCTTACATGTTAAAGTCAAAAGTTGGTATATAAATAAAAGGATAGAGTGAGATAAAAACTGGTAGACATACAAAAAGAAATTGATGAACTAAAACTAAAACTTACATCCAATGACAAATCTGCATTAGCTGACATATGTAAACTGAACAAGGAATATCAGGATATCATGCAGCATAAAATATCAATAAATCTGGAAAACTCAGATTAGAATCCTACTCAATTAATCCCAAGAGTATGCACAGGATTGCGATTAGATCTAAATATTTAAATGAAAAAAGTCATATAAAAGAAATAATATACACTAGAAATAATCAGACTATCAAAGTTACAGATCTAAAAAATATCTTATGTTTTAAAAAATATTACAAGAATATTAATAATAACTCATCTACAAGTGATAACAAAAGTATAGACAACTTTCTTGCTGATAATATTCAAAAGAAGCTACCCAAACACAATATTAATAACATATAGAAACCCTTTTCCTTTAAAGAATTAAAGAAACAAATAAAAAATCTTAACACAAAAAAGACACCAGGGCCGGATTGTCTAATTCCAGAATTTTACAAACTCTTACCTGAGAAAATCTTGGAAATCTTACTCAATGCATTTTAAGAAGTTAAAACTACAGCAAACATCCCTCTCTCATGGAAATATTCTATAGTCTTTCCTATCTTAAAACCAAATAAAGAGCCCAACCTTTGCACATCATACAAGTCAATTTCTTTGCTTAACATTGATTACAAGATATTAATATCTATTTTATCAGACAGATTAAATAATATTCTTACAATATTAATTAATGAAGACCAAACTGGGTTTATCAAAAACAGAAAGGTACAAGACAATGTAATTAGATTATTGTCCTTAATAGACTTAGCAAACAAGAAAAAAAGAGCTTTATGTTTTAAGCCTTGATATAGATAAAGCTGTCGACCCCCTAAGTTGGCCATATCTATTTAAAGCTCTGCAAAAATACAATTTCTTCCCAAACTTTATAGGATTAATTAAAAAATTATATGAAAAGTCCATAGCCTATGTAAAGATTGGATATTCTCTATGTAGCCCATTCAAAATATTAAGAGGTACTAAACAGGGGTGGCCCCCCTCCCCATTGCTCCTTGCCCTGGCTATTGAGCCTTTTGCAAATTATGTTAGAAATAATGACAGCGTTAAAAGATATAAAGCGTCAGATAAATTATCCCCCAAGATACAACTGTTTGCTGATGATCTACTAATAACTTCTAATGATCTTAAAAATTCAGTAGATCACCTATTACATAATCTAGACTTCTTTGCAAACATCTCTGGTCCAAAATTCAATCACAGCAAAACTCAGATAATTCTAGTGAATAAAAATGTTACTATGAAACTTAGATCAAAAAGAGACATAAACTTGGAGGGTGCACATATTAGATATCTAGGTATCATTATTGAATCTAATTATAAAAAAATCACTCACATCTAATTACCAACAACATATAAACTCAATTACTAGTCTAATAGACAGATGGAACAGACTTTTCTTCACATTTGAAGACAGACTAACTTTAATCAAAATGATACTGTTACCTAAAATCTCATTTATTGGCCAAGCTCTAATAATTCCCCCACCTATCAAAATTAAACAGAAAATGAATAACTTATTACTCAACTTTTTTTGGTATCCCCCCCCCCCAAAAAAAAAAAAAAAAAAAAAGAATTTCTCTTCTCTGGCACACCACAAGCTGGGAGGAAGGAGGTATAGGGTTTCCAAATATTGATTTTTATTTAAACTCCACATTTATTAACATTGTGTTGCTTTGGAATAATACTTCTTATACATCATATTGGAAATCAATACATGAATCCTTGCCTCTTAATAGTAATAGGACATTGTTTGAACCATATACTCAGACATCTTTATATGGATTTTAAAAATATACATTCAAAGTGAAAGGTCAAAACTTGTTTTCACACCTCTTATAAACCAAATATTGCTGTTGTTTAAAAAGCTTATGTTTTCTAATCAGTTAATTAAGAATTTGTTAATAATTATGTTTCATGTTGCTTACACAAATGAATGTTTGATATCTTTTGATACTCAGAAAATGTTAGAATTTAAGAAGGGTGACCTATTATATTGGAATAAATTTCTCTCAGAGACAAACAGTTGGGCAACCCTTCAAGAGTGCTGAAAGGTTCTGTCCAAGGAAGAATCCTGAGACCCTTGATTTTGTAGACCCCCCTCTGCCCCTAGGGTGGTGTCTACCATTGTAACTGTTACTCCCTCTGCCTCTAGTAGAAAAGTCTGCCTGAGAATCCTTGAAAGGACGTTGAGATTTTCTGAAGCACAGTTTTTTCCTCCATGCTGATTCCAGAAAAGGATCTTTGTGGAGTAAAAAAACTGATTCCAATGGCAGATAAAGTCTTCCCATCCTTCTTGCTGCTGAAGAGTGTCATGAACTGTTGGGTCAAACAGAGGTGAACCATCAACGGGTGCATTGACAAATGACACCTTGAAAGGTTCTGCAAAGTCACACAGCCACATCCAGGCATGAAACCTAATGGCAATGCCAGAATAGGTGGCCCTGGAGGTGCCTTCAGCTGCACGGGCAATCAGCCTCATAGAAGAATGAGAAATTGATTGGACAGTGGCCATTCTAGAGGAAAATATCTTGCATTCCTCTTCAAACACGGACTTGGGGACCGAGCTAGAAAGTTCCTTGATTAGGTCCCTCTGTAGCCTGGTAAAATGGGATAAACAGTTCAACGCTCATAATGAAAAAGTAAATGAAGCATAAACCCTCTTGCCAAACCTGTCCAAAGCCCTAGACTCCCTGTTAGGGAGATGGACAGAGGAGCTCTCCTGAGCTAGCTCCTTTTTGGTGGCTGCTGTGACAATCATGGCATCTACCAGGATCTCTTTAGTCCAGTGAGGTTTGTCCACAGGAGCACTTAAGACCCTATCAGCCTGCTTGGGTATGGGCTCTATGGTGTCTGGATCCTTCCATGCCCTACTGGAAATTAGCTCGATCAGAGGATCCACTGGGGGAGGGACACTCAGGATGTAGACAGGCCAGTGCCAAAAGTCTCCAAGAGCACTGACTCCTCTGGGTTAGGGCTTTGGGAGGACTATCTACCCTTCTTGGGGAGGATCTCTAGGATGTCCACAAATGAGACATCTTTGGGTGGAAATCTGGGGGACCCTTCCCCTTCCTCAAAATCCATGTCTGTAGTGACTGATTCCTGCAGGGAATCCAGGTGTCTAGTTTTGCACCTCTTCTTTCAATGGACCTCCTCAGTTGGATACTCCAGGGAGATGTAAGAAAAATGGTGTTCTACAGTGGAAGAGGTTGGGGGCTTTGCAGAACCAGCTGTCCTGGTGGAAGATGACAGCCCTCAAGGACAGACTTCATGGGGCAGAGGTGGGCTCTGATCGTGGGATAACTGGGAAACCCCTAGGATGGGTGAGGACCCTCTTCACCACCTCAAAGGCAGATGGGCTGTGAGGATCTGAGAGTTGTCCCTCTAGAGCCAAAGTCATCAGAGCAGATGTCTCCCGAACCTCCACCACCCTCCACTCTGAGGGAGGAGTTGGGGCCGAGCTATCACATGTCGAGGCTCTGAGGGGAAGCGATGGCTCCGACAACCTAGGAGTCAAACTAACCCCCTCTGAACTAGACATCAAAAGTATGGCTCCAAGAAGCACCAGGCTCAGCCCCAAAGCCATCAGAGCTGAGCACATCAGGGAAACCATTGGAAATGAAGTGGAAGCCACTCTTGGATCCAATGTCTTGGTTCTTGGCACCATCGGATCTGACAACTCCGAAGCAGCAGGTCAGATCAGAGAAGGAGCCACAGGACAAAAGGGGGAACTGTCTGCTCATGGATCCAGAAGGGGACAAAGCCGGCAGTACCCCCATCTGAATCTGCCCCTTGAGAAATTGTCTCAGCCTATCTGTCTATCATTCCAACAAACTCCAGGTAGAAACTCAAAAAACAGAAGCAGCAAAACAAACTAAATAAATAAAAATGCTGGCAGGCAGAGTTTCACAGGCACAAATCACTCAGGTGATGATAAACCAAAGTTGTATTTAATGATAAAAATCCACAAGAAAAACAAATAAAACATGAGCGCTTTTGTTAAACAAGTGTTAACTTCATCAGACACCATTAAAATGTAAGACAACCATTTATATACATATAAAAATAACTCTGACTGGGTAAGCAAAGAGAGGCAGCTAGCTAAGCAACACTGAGACAGAACATTAATTAACCCCTTGATGACCATGTTACAGTTGAAACTGTTGCATCTTAAATACAACTAAAACTTACTTATAATTAAAAGATAAATTATTAGTCTCATACTTGTGTCATGAATGGTTATAAATAGAATAAAACTAAAACCAAAGTCATTTTTAAAATCTCATATTAAATATTCACATAATGCTAAAATGTTTACCAAAGCAAAATACATACAAAAGTGCTTGTGCTTAACAAATGTTTTGAGATATTTTGTTCCTTTCTAGGGCTTTTAATTTCAATACAGGAGAGATGGATGTCCTGCCATGTATCCCTGGCCATCTATCTGCCTGTAGTAAGATTTGCCACCTTAACTCCTTTCACTCTAACTGAAGTCCCCAAGGCTTTTTGTCACTGATGTCTACCTGGTCAATTGCCATAAATGTGAAATTGTGGCCAGTATTGTTCTGAATATGCCTCGCTAATGCATTGTTAATATTATTCTTTCTTATGGCATAGTTATGTTCACAAGTTTGGTTGGTTGGGAAGGTGGCCTAATGGTCAAGGTGTTTGCCTTGCAAACACAAGGTACAGGGTTTGAGTCTCACAAGGGATAATTGGCTAGGCTTAAAATGGCTCGCAAGGGCAGTTAGCTTAGTACTAATCTATGAACCTATAAATTCTGGCGTTAAATTTCCTTTTTGTTTTGCCTGCATAAAATGCTAGGCATTGGTCACATGTAGCCATGTAGACCACTGTCTTGGAGTGATAGTTATATTTACCTTTTACATAATGGTCTATACTATTCACTGTATATTTGCTGCCTGATTTCACCTTGTGGCACCAGTTACAAGACTCACATTTGTACATCCCTACACGTCCTGTTCTAGTGTAGTTATAACCTTTCCTAAGAAGGTCTTTTAAGTTTGAGCCCCTTCTGTATGTAACTATAGATCTTTCTCCTATTTGTGCCCTGATGCACAAGTCATCCATTAAAATGTCCCAGTTCTTATAAAAAATGGACATCAAGTGGTATGAGTCAGAGTTGAATGTAAGCACCATAGATCTACAAAAATAACTTTTTTCCAACTCAGGTTTCCCCTCTTCAACTTCAGAGGGGCTGTTGTCTAATGTGTTTTCCCCAGCTATGGGATTAAAATGCCCTACTCTTCTTTTACCTGTCACTTCCTGCATAAGCTCATTGAGCAAGTCTGCTGGATACTCCCTCCTCAAGAACATAGTTTTTAAGTTGTCGCATTCTATAAGAAAATCTTCTTCTCTGGAGATCATACGGGTTGTTCGAACTAATTGCCCTTTAGCTACTGACTTCTTTTGATGCTTGGGATGGGAGCTAGTGTAATGCAGGAATGAGTTTGAATAGGTCTCTTTCTGTGGATTCTAGTAGCATACTTTTCATTTTGTGTGTCTTTGTATAAGTGGACATCAAGGTAATTCATATAATCCAGGTTAATCACCCAAGTGAACTGCAGGAATGTAGTGGTGGTGTTAAGGTATCTCAAAAACTCTTCCAAAACAACCAGTGACCCATTCCATATCAAGCTGATATCATCTTGGTATCTATAATACAGTTTGACCTTAGAAGAATAGTACTGAGACTGAAATACATAATTTCTTTCCCAATATGCCATTACCATATTCGCAAATGCCTCACCACAAGCTGAACCCATTGCCACTCCTATGGTCTGCAAAAAGTACCTGCCATTAAAGGAGAAATAGTTGTTTCTTAAAAATGATTTCTAATAATTCCAAAATTAGATAAATTTTCTCCTGGTTAACTTTGTATAACAACAGTAGGTCACCCACCCACTCGAGGCCAATTCCTTGTGGGATGACCGTGTACAGGTCTTTTACATCTATAGTGACCATGATGTCACTTGCGTCATACCTGGTTTTGTTCACTTGTTCTAAAAAAGTCCAGGAGTCTTTACAAATTTGGCTTTCATTACGCAATATTTTCTTCAGCTCATGGTCTAAAAATTGGGCACAAGCAGTGGTAATGGAGTGTCTTCCATCCACTAAGGGCCTCATAGGTGGATCTGATAGGCTCTTGTGGATCTTGGGAATACCAAAGAACACTGGTATCCTTGGGCTAATGATGTTAAGATAGTTATGTAAGGAAAGGTCGATTCTTTCTAGAAATATGTCAGTGAGCTGGCTGTAGATTTTCCTACATGCTGCATTTAATTCATTAAGGGACACGTCCGTGTAATTTTCTGTGTCTAACATAGCCAATATTTTGTCACTGTATGTGAAAGAGTCCATGATTACAACCCTTCCCCTTTTGTCAGGTTTCATAACCCTGATGTCATGTTCTTGCAGTTTCAATAAACAATCATGTTCACTTTGGTTCATGTTGTGAAGTGTTTGAGCTGGCCTGTATTTGTTCTTATTTAAATTATACAGATCTAGTTCACAAACTTTTTCATACATTGCTAATTTTGGGTGCAAAGGGGGTTGTAAGTAGAACTGATCTTAAAAATGCTGCCTTCATTGACATTAGTTTGGGAGGTAGTACCATGTAGTAAGGTCAAATTCAACTTTCTTAAATAAAGTTTCAGATCTAACATAGTGTCTACAACATTAAATCTCGTACCAGGTACAAAAGACATTCCTTTAGAAAATAAGTCAGCTGTAGTTTCATTTATACATAAAGTAGAATAATTGTGTACTGAAAAGACTTTTTGGTGGTTAAAAACCACTGTATAGGTACCTGCTTCTTGAACAGAGTCCACTGGTGTTGGGGTGTTTACATTAATGAAGGAGTCATTAACATTAACACGGTGACCAGAAGGCACTAGTGGAGAAGCTAAGCTCTCCAGTTCCTGTTCTTTGGCCTTGCCCCCTGAAAAACCTGTGGTTGGTAGCCGCCCTGTGGTTGCTGCCTATTGTTGTAATGGCTTTTGTTCCTAATTCTTTCACTTCTCCTGAGTTCTGGGAATTCAGCATCATAGTTTAAAATCACATTGTCAGTCTCTTCAAACCTACATTCATCATTGCCAGTTACTTCAGGAGGGTGTGGTAAATGCTTATTACTTTCCCCTCGTGGGGCTTTAAATTTTTTGTATGAACCAGGAGGTTTAGGGTAGGCCATACCATTAGCATAGTCCTTTGCATCCCTGTCCAGCTTGTTCAGTTTACCAGCTTTCAGTTTTGTTATGTGCTGGTCAATGCTAGTGTAAATCCTGTAATGTTCAAATTTCATGTTGCTATACTCATGATCCTCATGGATGGCAGAGTCTAGAATTGCAAGGCCTTTGAATAACAGTTCCAGTTCACTGTTGTTATGTTTAATTAAAAGCTCTAAAAGGTCAAGCCCACATTTATCAAATAAGTTAACTAATTTAGTGTACAAAACAGAGTCATGCTGTAAACCAGTAGGAAAGCGCCAGACCCTTAAACCTTTGGGAACCACTTTTAGTATAGTGCATTCCCTTAGGGAGGCATTTTCCAGTTGGAGTTTCTTGCATCATGATAATTGAACATCAAAATCTGTCAGCTTACCTTCCAAGGAAGGGTTATTGTGTTCAATGCTTTTGTTAAAAAAGGGGGAACTGTCTGCTCACAGATCCAGAAGGGGATGAAGCCGGCAGTACCCCCATCTGAATCTGCTCCTTGAGAAATTGTCTCAACCTATCTGTCTGTCATTCCAACAAACTCCAGGTAGACCTAATGGAGGAAGATGTGGAAGGTGGTCTGGACACAGGCTTGGATGAGACCTCCTTGTCAGGAGGGCTCTGAGCTGAAACACCCAGCTCCAAGGATAGCACAGGGAGTGGATAGCACAATCACCCGACCCAAGGGTTTCAGTGCCTTCCTAAGCAGCTCAGTAGAGAAATGTTCAGGGGAATACCTTCTGTGTTCCCTGGCTTCCTTGGGATTTTTAATGGGGGGTTGAGCCATTGAAGTAGAGGGTGTAGAGGGAGTGGAAGGGGAAAGTAAGCCCTTCAAAGCCAACTTATTGCAGCAGTCTGATAGAGCCCATGGATTAAAAATGCCACACACCTCACAAGAACTGTCTAGGTAAGCAGTGCCTAGACAGTAAACGCACTCCCTGTGTGCATCCGACAAGGGAATCTTATGCCCACAGGAAGTGCATTTTTTAAAACCCAAAGGTTTATCTGATTTTTCAGCCATGATAAACCAAAAAGATATAAGATAAAGAAAGAAGGGAATGAAAGAAGAGAGAAGAGATAGAGACCAGACAAAGGAAGAAAACCACAAAAACTACTGACAAAATTTGAATTACCTTTAAAACTGCAAAGGAGGCTTTTTTCATATGACTAAGAACTAAGAAGGAATTAGAAGTGGGAGGAGAGGAAGGAGGACCGATAAGGAGAATGACAAAGTCAACTTACAGAAGTTCACATTGGAGCAACGCAATCCTGATGCTTCTCCTCTGAGTGGCAAATGAGATCTGAGGTATTTTGAGGGATAGAAGCATTATGGGATGGAGAGGAGGAGCTTGAGCATTGGATCTTGATCTTGGAAAGTGGCAGAGTTGGATCTGAAACCCACAGGTTGAGGAATGAATGAAAATGACAACATCAGATTCTTACACTGACTATGGCATTCAACACACAATTTAAAAAACAAAATCACCAGAAACTAGGAATGTTATACAGAGCAAAAAAATTCTATTAGTAAACCCAAAGAAACAACCCCTGTTAACTACCTACCTACCTCTTACCATCACTCTTATAATGGACACCAATCTTCATTAATTTTCAGGCTACACTAAGTACTAAACTACAACAATATTACAACAAAATTGCAAAATTTATTGCTAACAAATTCTATAGAACCTACCACTGCTCAGCCCAACAACAATTACACTGATATAAATTATCCTACCAACTGACATATTCTCAACTACATGTGACTCATGACATAATACATGCCTAGCACTAAGCGACATTCTCTACGACTATGCTCATAAGATGACACAAAAAAAAAATGCTCCACCTACAAATCTAAGAGGTCTGCATGAAATGTCCTGTCAGATCCCGGAACTCAGTCCCACTTGCCCTGAAGTCCATATCTAACCTCCACGCATTTAAATCTACACTACATGAATTTCCAGCTGAATTCTGGCTTTGTTCCTGCACTACAAATGGTTAAACACGTTGTATACACTCTTCTAGCTTCACCAGCTAACTTCATAAGTATAAAAACTCTAAGAGAATTTCTTGTGCTCCTTTTTGTACATATTGTAAATATTTATCACATTTTACATTACTCTGCTCCACTGGAGCACCATCTGCTGATTTGCTGATTTTATATTTATATACATATATATATATATATATATATATATATATATATATATATATATACACACACACACACACACACACACACACACACACACACACACACTCATAACTACTATCACTCATATCAGCTACCCCAAAGTGTATGTAGTTTAATCTATTTCCTTGTTGCCTCCTGGTTGGGAGAGTGGCCTAATGGTTAAAGTGTTTGCTGTACAAACACAAGGTGCAGGGTTTGAGTCTCACATGGGATAATTGGCTAGGCTTAAAATGGCTCACAAGGGCAGTTAGCTTAGTATGAACCTATGATGATGGTGTTTACTTGTTTTATACTCTTGTCAGTTTTCTGTTATATCTTCTATAACTTCCTATTCACATATCGTAACTTGCTATCTTCTCAAACACTAATTCACACTTATTTTCCTATCCTTTTCCCACAGCTTCAATCATATTAGTCAAAATACCAAATGTGTATCTAGTTACTGTAATGTTATATCTTTGCCAGGTAATCATTCTAATCATTCCTTTTTTTTTTTTTGCTATAGCAACTATGTTATTCTGTTTATATGTGTTTACCAGTAAGTCATTGTCTTTAACTATAGTAATATGACTGTATTACTTGATTTATTTTACATGTTACTTATGTCTGCAACTGTCATACTGTCATCCTGGAGGTTTTCTTCCCAGGTATCTGCTGGTAACATATATCATTGTCCAGTAGGACCTTCCTAGTAAATAAATAAATAAAAATATGGGGAGCCAAATGAGGTGCTTAATGCATATCATAAGGATACCATTAGGTTTCTCTCACTATCATTGTTCTATGTATGGCCCACTGGGAAGAAGTCTTGGGTCAAAGGATACACTACAGGCACTGTATTTCTTATCTGGCTTAAAAGTTACAGGCAATCACCCACAATACACTGGAAGATGTGGCTGGGGAAAGAGAAGTTATACATGCCCTCCTTAATATACTGCCTGAATGACCTTTACCAAGAAAATAGGACAGTGAAGTGTTGAGATAACTGTTACCTGCTGCAAATGAATTAGCCGAATTGTGAATCTCATTTTAACCTAGATATTATGCGCTATGGTCTGTTTGGACAAATCGTACCTCAGCAAAACCTCATTAGATAAATTGGATCATGTCTTGTTAACCTTTGACCACTCCCACAGAATCAACAACTTCCAAATACTATTCCTCTCCATGCTGCTGATGCATATGTTCCACCTGAAGTTCCTCCCTAGTTACATCTGTCTTAATACTTCCCCATACTTATTACAGTGTTTATCTCCAGAAGACCTGTTCTCATTAAAAAATAATCTTATTAATTCTCCTACAAACTGTGTTTGGCATACTGGTTAAGGTACAAAACACAAATGCAAAAGCAGCTGGGGATGAAGCTCTCCCAAAAAAAGCAAAATGCAATAACAAAAGTCCAAAATGGGAGTAAACAAACATAGCTCTCTTGATAATAAATAAAAGACAGAACTTTTATTAAGGTACAAACTAGTGAGCGCGTTTGTGCCTCCTGGCACTTCTTCAGACAATACAAACACTGCAAAAATCTCAATAAAAAGGGTTACCTCACCTACATTATTTCACAGCAACCAATCATATATTTTCAGGAATTAAAATTCACCTGCTGACAACTGTCAACAAATATAATGTGAAGTCAAAGGCTTCACATATCAACTAGCTTAAAAAATCCTTACATACAAAATAGAAAGTCTGAAACTACACATAAAAAATAAAATAAAATAAAATTAAAACATTAATTCTCACTTTCACTACTATCAACAACTGAATGCAGCAAATACTTGATGACTGGATGGGAAATAGGAAATTCATCCTGGGGATCACTTCTGTGGCTCTGCTCGACAGTGACACAGGAAAATAATTTTCTTGGGTGGCAAAAGTTTGGGTACCTTTTTGACTGGGCTTGTATAGCCCCTAGGGCTGATAGCCTAGTACCTACCTATGAACTTACCCTAGTAATAGCATTCTTAATG
Organism: Protopterus annectens; assembly: GCF_019279795.1. NCBI lineage: Eukaryota > Metazoa > Chordata > Ceratodontiformes > Protopteridae > Protopterus > Protopterus annectens. Next base: position 1,925,331,214 of record NC_056725.1, on the reverse strand, counting down.
TTTCAATGGCCTCTTAGCTAAGTAAGGTTTCAGGGACACTAATTCATTCAGGCCATATCCTCTATCTCTCTGCAATCTAATTATTCATCTAACCTGACATTTCTCAGTGTAGTTCTTATAATTTCCTAATCTAGCCCCTCTAGTGGTCATTTCAACAGATATAAACGTAAACATATGTCTGGTGCCATATTCAAGTGTATGCCTAGCTAGGGCATTCCCCTCGTCTTCTTTATTGATCATATAAATATGCTCTCTAACCCTTTCTCTGAATGTCCTATTGGTTTTGCCAATATAGAAACATGGGCAATCTATACATCTAGCTAAGTAGACTAGATCCCTAGATCTACAGTCTGCATAGTGATTAAACAAAAACACCCTCCCTGTAGTTGGATGCATAAACTTATTGTCATTCATCATATATGAACAGAAGTTACAGCTTCTACATCCAAAAGTACCCTTCCTTACTGATTCTATTCCTTTTTCCTTGTTATTCCCATAACAAAGTAATCTCTTAAGAGATTTGTTATTTTTATAAGAATAATTCGGTTTAGTACCCACTACCTTCTTTATCTTCTCATCAACTAATAAAATCTCCCAGTTCCTTTTAATAATCTCACCAACTGCTCTATTGTCTGTGGAATACAGTATAACAACTCTAGAGGTATTATCTGCCCTTTTAGAAATATGATCATTTTCCTTTCTTCTTTCAATATAAGGTGTACCTTTCTGTTTCCTATCTATAAACATAGTATCATTCAGTTTCCCATATTCACTCTTCTTATAACCCCTTTGACATAAATCTCCTTTTAGAGTGCTAAGTGCTTTCTCACAATTAGTATCCATACTAGTTAATCTAGATACTCACAACCCCTGTCCTTGTATAATGTTGTTATATATATGAGGGCATGCATACTAGTACGGTGTAGAAGAGTATTTCTTCTGCATTCTTTCCTAAAAATGTCAGAATGTAGCCTATTACCTACCTTAAACACTGTTACATCAAGGAAATCAATCTTATCTCTACTCCATTTACCCACAAACTTAAGAAAGTCGGTGGAACAATTGGCATACTCTATAAATTTGATCAAACTGTGCTCAGTTCCTATCCATACAAAGAAGATATCATCTATGAATCTTTTGTAAAAGGGAATGGATCGCCTCCTACTTTCTATGTCCAAGATGAAGTCTTTTCCCACTGCGCCATCAAGATATTAGCGTAAGAGTTGGCGCAGGGTGTACCCATTGCCACTCTCTTTATTTGTAGGTAATATCTTTGTTCAAAAAGAAAAACATTATTGTTCAGGACTATCTCTAATAGAAAACATCATCAAAGCCTTTCCACTCTCTATTCCTGCTTATTGAGAAATGACCTCACATATTCAACTCCTTCTCCATTAGGTATAGACATGAATAGTGAAGCCACATCTAAAGTGACGAAAAAATGTTCCTGATCATAACCACCTGATGCAGTAAATTCAGCTAATGTCATTAAAAACTCTTTGGTATCTCTTACTACAGTTAATGTGACATCCACTAGAGGTCTTAAGACTTTTTCCAAATAAATGGATATAGCCTCAGTAATCCACCCCCTCCCCGAGACTATCGGTCTTAGGGGTGGCCTAACAGGATCCTTGTGAATTTTTGACAGCCCCCCAAAAGAAGAAACAACCAGCATCTCAATGAGAAAATAATTATATAGATCTTGGGTAATCACCCTGCTCATAAGAAAATCATAAAGGTCTATCTGTAGCTTCTTAATTAATTTATCAAGCTGATCTGCTGTGATATACTGATATGTATTACCTTCGCTAAGTAAATCATGTATTCCCATTCTATATTGCTCACTGTCCATGATCACAGTTGCACCCCCCCTTGTCGGTTGGGCGTATCACTATTGCTTTATTATCCTGCAATTTCCTCAGGGCCTTGTGTTCAACTTTTGTAATATTATAATGACTATAACCACTATTAACATCATTCATCAGTTTTAACAAATCACTTTCACATGCCCTCTCAAACGCTGTTAATAACGGATGCATTGAAGGAATAAATGTGAACGGCTTTTTAAACACATTTACATCATTGCATTCATTGTTCCCAAACAGCAATTTAAGCATGACATTTCTACTGAACATTTTTATATCAATGACAAAATCAGTACTATCAGTATGTAATGATGGCACTAAGGATAAACCCTTTTGTAATAAAGTCATTTCAGGTGGTGATAGCACATACTTGGATATGTTATGCACTAGTCCCTCTTCATAAAATGCCACGGCTTCTTCATCTGCACTCGTATCTCTCCTTGTTCTTCTGATGATTTCCTTCTCTTCCTGGAGGGGTATTGTTGGTTTGGTGATGCTTTTGTTTCTCTGAAAGGCAGTGGAAACTTTAAAAAACTGTTGGTTTCCAAGTTACTCTCTATCTCTCATACCTTTCTCCAAACATCTTGTACTTAAATCACAGGCCCTTCGCCTACAGTAGTGTTTGCTTGAACATCTACTGGTCCCTCCTTCGACACCTCCTCTGGGTGGTTACCACTCGTAGATGGTATTGGATTCGTTTTTTGTGCCGGTCCCTCAAGTTCTTTCCTGGACTTTGCTCCTCCTCTTGTTTGTTGATTTGTGGTAGATGGCTCATTCGAGCTCCCATTAGTTGCTGGTCTCCTCTGCCATGAAAAGACCTCTCTTCTCTCAAAGTCCCTCAGATCTCATTCCAACTTTTTTATTTTATGCATCTGCTCTTTCTGTTCAAAGAGCAGCACATTTGTATTTAAATTACTCTCAAATGCGTCATACCTCTTTTCATCTGAGAGTTCATGTAGTTGTTGCTGCAAACCAAGGATATGGGCCATCAACTCCTTCTCAACTATAAAATACTGTTCCACTAAAAGCTGCATATAACTTGTACTGGTTTTCAAATTTAACTGCTGCCACTTTACTAATAAATCTGGATAGAAATGTCCATGCGTGGGCATTTTCAAAATGCGCAGTCCCCTTGGGACTATTTTGAAACAAATACTCACCTCCAAATGTTGGCATTGCCATTGTATTCACTTCAACTTAAAAACATTAGTCTCTATTTCATAACTTAACTTCATGGTATTTTGAATATTAGCCACATCAGGTTTGTTGTCATTATCTTTACTCAGATTATCTAGCTTAAAGGCTAGTAATGGATTATTCTCAGAAAGTAACAGTCTTTTCAGTCCATCAGATCTACCTTGTGCAAAGTTCCTTTTCGGTTCATGTTCCAAGTTTATCTCAACGCCTGTGGCCATGCTCCCCTGTTTGCTGGATACAAAATCCAAAAGTACAAAACACAAATCCAAGAGCAGCTGGGGATGAAGGTCTCCCAAAAAAGCAAAATGCAATGACAAAAGTCCAAAATGGGAGTAAACAAACACGGCTCTCTTGATAAGAAATAAAAGACAAAACTTTTATTCAGGTACAAAAGAGTGAGCGTTTTCGTGCCACCTGGCACGTCTTCAGACAATACAAACTCTGCAAAAATCTCAATAAAAAGGGTTGCCTCATCCACATTATTTCAGAGCAACCAATCATATATTTTCAGGATTTAAAATTCACCTGCTGACAATTGTCAACAAATATAATGTGAAGTCAAAGGCTTCACATATCAACTAGCTTAAAAAATCCTTACATACAAAATAGAAAGTCTGAAACTGCACATAAAAAATAAAATTAAATTAAATTAAAACATTAATTCTCACTTTCACTACTATCAACAACTATATAACAATACAGAGAGGTGACTGCAGCAAACACCAGTCATAAAATTTTTACTTTCTCACATATAAAACTACTGACATCAACTTTTTCACACTTGTAATACTAGAGTGTACCAAAAGCTGGCAGTCATATACTCCATACAGAAATGTATTCCAAAATTCCTAAGGTAAACACCTAACACTCAGACATCAGGCTAGAAAACAAAGAACAGCAAGCACTGAGTTTCCTATCCTTTAAAAAAACTAGGGGTACATCTATCAATAAATAATATTGTCACTACATCATAAAGAAACTAAAATACTATAAGAAACTGAAGATAGAGGTCTGGTGCAGACTAGGGCGACTCCCCACACAGCTCGAACAACAACTGGAAAACGAAGAAAGTATGTAGCAAGAACTACACAGTTACATCCACAGATTTTATTACGAGATAAAACACCAAATACATCCACAGGTTAAGCGCTTTCAACTGCATACATCACAGTCTTCATCAGAACCAGATAACTACATAATTACCCTGTTTAAATACAATTGTCTTGAAAAAAGGCGGCAAATTAATTAAAGTAATAGCACATCATTAAACATTTAAAATTAAAATTCATTTAGAATGTATATCTATTCAACCAAGTTACTAATTAAAAAGATAGAATATGCAATAGTATCATAAAAATATATATATGATGATATCATAAACCTAATATAGAAACCTAATACTGTTAAAATGTTAAATGTATGTTACCCATTAAAATGTAAAATTAAACATGAAGAATGTTTCTTTAAATGTATGTACATATAAATATATAAAATGTTAAATATATATACTGCTTAACCTAATATTAAAAACGGCTTTAAACTAATACTATCATTAATACCAGGTGATCTAGTGGCATCAGTGAGTATTTGCCACTTGCTTTCTTTCAATGCTAAGGACGTTTTCCAGTCTCCTCCATACGGTAGACTAATAACCTGGTCAATAATTGCAAATTTGAATAAATGCTCCCCACCTTTCTCATGCATGTGTCTATATAACGCGTTGTTCTTGTCCTGAACCTGTATTTTATAATAATGTTCATAAATACGTTTTTTCAATTGCCTCTCTGTTTTACCTATGTAAAATGTTACAGGCCAAACAGGTAGCAAGATATACTACCTGTTTGGTATTGCAATTGCCTGCCCTACATCTCACTAATGTGTTGTTAATGTCTGTCAGTCTGATGTATTCAACTTCATTAATACGGCTACATTGGTTACATGTTCCACATTTTTTGGTAACAGTTACTTTGGTATTTTTTCCTTTTCCATAAGTATCAGCTCTTTCTAATAGTCTTTTCAAATTAGGGGCTGTTTTATACACAAAAGATGGTAAACTCCCTAGTTTAGTACCCATGTGGTTAGAAGTCACTATCAGATCCAAATGTCTGCATATTATATCCTTTATGTAATTTACATAAGGTGTGTACATTAACACACACACCCTGTTGTAGACAGCATCTTTAGTATCATCTTTCAATTTGACCAAGTTTTGATTAAATTTACCCATCAATGGCTTATATTTTATACCCCACTGTTTGGAGACATAGTTCGTAGTGTCCTGTAACATTCTCACTGGATATCCCCTATCTTTAAACATCCTAAAAATCATCTGCAATTCAACATCCATGACTGCCCTAGTGGAAGACATACGTGCTGCCCTAATACATTGCCCTTTAACAACATTTTTAAAAATATATGATGGGTGATTACTGTTATACTGAATGTAATCATTTGAGAAAGTTGTTTTCCTGTATATCCTTGATGTAAAACCTTCATCCGTATGGCTTATAAATGTGTCTAAATACGCAATACCTTCGCTACTAGAATTGTATGTGAACTTTAAGAATTGTGTGGAAACTGCACATAAAAAATAAAATAAAATTAAAACATTAATTCTCACTTTCACTAGTATCAACAACTATATAACAATGCAGAGAGGTGACTGCAGCAAACACCAGTCATAAAATTTTTACTTTCTCACATATAAAACTACTGACATCAACTTTTTCACACTTGTAATACTAGAGTGTACCAAAAGCTGGCAGTCATATACTCCATACAGAAATGGATTCCAAAATTCCTAAGGTAAACACCTAACACTCAGACATCAGGCTAGAAAACAAAGAACAGCAAGCACTGAGTTTCCTATCCTTTAAAAAAACTAGGGGTACATCTATCAATAAATAATATTGGCACTACATCACAAAGAAACTAAAATACTATAAGAGAAATAGTTGGATATACCCTAGTAATAGCATTCTTAATGTTTCTATGGCCTCTCAGCTAAGTAAGATTTCAGGGACACTAATTCATTCAGGCCATAGCCACTATTTGCCTGCAATCTAATTATCCATCTAACCTCACATTTCTCAGTGTAGTTCTTATAATTTCTTAATCTTGCCTCTCTCATGGTCATTTCAACAGATATAAACCTAAACTTATGTCTGGTGCCAAATTCAAGTGTATGCCTAGCTAGGGCATTCCCCTCATCTTCTGTCACCTGAAATGACTTTATTACAAAAGAGTTTGTCCTTTGTGCCATCATTACATACTGATAGCGCTGATTTTGTCATTGATATAAAAATGTTCAATAGAAATGTTATGCTTAAATTGCTGTTTGGGAGCAATGAATGCAATGATGTAAAGGTGTTTAAAAAGCTGTTCGCATTTATTCCTGAAAAAATATATTGAAATTTACTTGCTTGCTTACTTGGTGTGATGGATCTGCAGTGTTCTTAAGACACTCAGTCTTGCTGGCTGGATTCTGCTAAAATTCAAAGTCTAGTTATATTTGCATTCACAGTCTGTTGCATACAGAAACTTGCAGAATATACACTGATGAGAGAATATACTTTGCAGCACTTGTCTTTAAGAGCAGTAACCAATAACTTTTATAATAAATAAAACTGGACAAACGTTGCAGCTTAAAAGTACTGTTCCAACTTTACTTCTCATATAGTACAGATGATGTGAGAGATATAACATTTACCTTGGGACTTGTGTCCCTACCAAACCTCTACCCAACTGGATTTATACAGCTCTTTATATACAGTTTTTAGTCATGCATAAACATATTTTGGAGAATTGCTTATCCTGTAGAAACAATACTAAACTTCCTTGTTTAACAATGTCTTGTAAGAGACCAGCTTTTCTGACAGTGTGAATATCCTGTAACAGTGTCCTTATGTCCATGTAGAAAAACATATTTTTGAGGAAACACATTGTCCTGTATTCTAGTTGGATCTTTGTATAAAACACATGTTCTTATGTCAATGCTGATAAGCATATCCTGTTTTTTATGAAGAAAAACATATTTTTGAGAAAACACATTGTCAGAGATCAGCTTTTCTGACAGTGTGAACATCCTGTATTTTATTTGGATCTTTGTATTGGTTCTTATGTCATTTCCTGTTTTTCCATGCAGAAAAACATGTCATTGTTCTTTAAAAGCAGATTTTGCATTTTTGTTCTTGCATACATCCTGTTTTGAGTCTGTAAGGGAAAAATGTCCATTCAGCAGATTCCTTTTCCAAGCCATGGTCATTTAGTATGACTGCTGATCACATATTACTAACTTTGTTTCTGCATTTAAGCAAGCCTTTTCTTTCAGCATATTTACAACATAATTAATTTCAGACTAATATTAATAAAATCTAACAATTCCCTCTGTTTTTAAACATACTTAAACCATTTTATATAGAAAACACATTAAGAAACAAACCTTTAGTTTGATACAACAAATCAAAAATGCAATTTTACATAGTTAATACAATGATATTAAAGTATTACTACCAAAACTGAATGTATTTAACAACTTTTTCTTTTGCAGACCATTCTGTGAAAATATTTTGTCAGTTATGAGCTGTGTCTGCTTTAATTTTACTTGATCAATTTATTCTTTTGCAATCATAGAATTTAATTTATGACTTAGAACTGTTTCATTAACTCTTTGCAGCTGTTAAATTAACTATGAGACAATAACTATGTGCTACTGCAAGCATTTATACACTACTGAAAACACACAATTTCAATGTCCTTTTAACCATCACATTGTGTTCATGTCTCTGAACTGCTACAATGTATTCTGTACAGTATGTATTTACATAGACTGTTTGCTGTTCATGCATTTCAATTTACTAGGTATACTGGACCCACTTTTTTAAAACATGTTTTTTCACACATATTTATTACTAGACATTTATTTAATTTGTACTGAATTCTTCTGCATTTGTACATACAATGACTATAAAGTACATTTAGTCTAATCTTACAAATTTAATTAAGCAAAATCTTGGAAAATGTTTGTCTCTTTAGAAATATCTAGTGGAACTGGCACCAAATGCATATGTCCTGTTATTTTAAACTACATACTCAACAATTAAAATATTCATGCTTTTTTTATACCAACATTGTTTTGTCAAAAACATATTGAAAATATTGACCATTCTTGCTCTTAGAAACATTTATGCATTTTGCATATCTTTATTCTCTCTTGTATAGCTTTAATAAAGCAATTTTAAATCATCTCTTGTTTTTTCTAAACAATAAAATAATAACCATTATGATAGCTATTAACAACTTGTAAAATATCTTATCCTGTCAGGTTTAATCCAGTTTACCAGTATTTCTAATACACTAATACCTGTTTTTCCCTCTACCTAAAAGAGTATTGTCAAGAAGGAATGAGATATTTTTTCTTGTAGCTTTATTTTAGACCCTTATTATTTATTTTTATGTAGCTTTATTTCAGACCCTTGTCACAGTCTGTTTATACAGTCAGTGTAAAACTGAGAAAGTGCCCTCCTCTTATACAGTCAGTGTAAAACTGAGAAAGTACCCTCCCCTGTAGTACTTCAGCACTGTTTACCTGCCCTGTGCTGTGAGAATAGAATGTATGTCAGCCTAAGACTATGGTTATACATTATTATAGACCCCTGTCTGATTTGATAATTTTTTCTAAAGCTTTTGCTGTTTACTACCTCTACCTCTAGTAGGTATTTACACCCTCCTGCACAATTGATTTGAACTGTATATATACTATAGCCCATTTGCTGGCTGTACTTGATGCAACTGAGGTTTTTTCTTCTCTTTTAACATTTACTTGCAAACAGATTATCAGTGACATATATGCACAATTGTGACATTTTATTATAATTACTAAATAGTGTTGCCTGTAAACATTTTAATAATTATGTTTTAATAACAATGATGCTTTAGAAAAACTCAAGCTACTTATCTGGCAATCAGTCTTGTTGTTTATCTTATCTTTCCAGCATTTCCTGTAACTATTCATTCAGTCTAGGAAGGTCTGAGCTCACATTTCATACTCTGTAAACTATAGTTAATTCTTTTGGCATTTTTCCTTTAATGTGATTGTGATTTGCATAACTATGCATTTATACAACATAAATAGACATCATTTTACAATTACCTTACATGGATTTCAGTATTTTTTTTTTTATTTAACTATTTAACTGTCCTGCCATTAATTTTACAAAACTGTTTGAATAATACCATCTGTGATTTTCTTTTTAAAATTCAGAACTTTAACTGTTTGGTGTTACTATATAATTATAAACAAATTGTAAAAAGCAAAATAGATATTAGTTTAACCAACACATTTATATTTATATTATTTATATTTGCTGTTGTCTGCCTGTGTATTGTAACAGATGTACTCTAGATGAAAAGAACACACATGCATGTCTGTCTTGTATATGTATATCTTTATACAAGCATGTCAGTCTTGTGACTTTAAATCTTTACTCCTATTAACTATTTTCATTTAATTTTTATACACTAGAACAGTTTTGTTTACCTTTTGACTATGCTAATGAATGGCATTCATATGCTTTACTTTACTGTAGTACTGATAGATGTCTTGCTTTAACTGAATGAAAGTAAAACATTTTAAGAATGATTTGTCCAGACATCAGATCCTACCATCCTACCATGTATGTTTAACCATTTTCAAAACATAAACATATTATAAAATATATTTCTTTTGCACAGATTAGCTGTGTATGCAGGAAATTTTTAGTCTTTGTCAGTTCAGCTAATTTATTTCCTTTATCCTGCAACTGCTGTTGAATTTTCTGTAATGTTGCATGGTCTTTCTGACATTCTTTAGTAAGCTGTTCTGCTGAATTTGAAACTCCTATGCACTTTTGAAAAGATGTATGTATAACTTGTCTAAGCTTCCTGAACTCATTGTGTCTGTCTTTTAGAAGTTTACTACATTCCTTTGTAACAAAATGTACTAGGGGTTCTGTCAGTAAATGATTTGACTCACATGTGGTGACAGGACATAACTGTTCAACATCAGAATGTAATGGAAACACTTTACCCTTAGTTAATTCTTCAGATCTGTCTTTACAGTCTATTTTTTTAGCAATATGATGCAATATTATTTTATAGCATAATACACAAAATGCAGTTTTTGTTGAAGCACACAATAAACATTTGTCATATTTCACATGGTTTTCTTTGAGATACCAGCCAAACATTGTAATACATTTGCATAATGCCTTACTATCAACCTGCCCTAATAAGGTTTTACATTTACTAATGTGCTGTGTATACCAACATTGCAATTTACTAAAGTTTGGTTTACTCCTGCATGAATTATAAATAATATCCATACTATCTAGTAATATACAACCTGTCTAGGAATACAGAAACTATATATGAATATACAAACTGTCTTAAGAATATAAAAACTCTCTTAAGAATATACAAACTGTTTTAACATCATCCACACTAAATATGTGACACAGAAAAAAGTCTTACCAGTTAGCAAGAAAACAGGTGATCAGGCTGCTATTGCAGATGGCTGGAAATTTTTCAAAGTCACTTGAGAAGCTGGGAAAGCACAACAGGCAGTGGACTGATGGGCTAGTGGATATCCCCCTTTTCTTGAAGAATTTATGGCACTGCGAATTATTTGAACTAGTCTCACTCCGGATTGTAGACGTCTAAAAAATTTTACTACTGAAAGCTGCATAAACTGGAATACTTCTGTTCAGAATTGACACATATGTACAAATGTTAGTTACTGCAATTTAACTGAAGTGACCCTCTGCAGGGCTTACCATCACTCCTTCTGTGTTTGAATGCAGATTGTAGGTTCAAATGCAGGCTAGCTTGCCATTGAAAAAAATATATGGAGCTAGTCACTCAGCTGCCTCGCCATTGAAAAAATATTTTGAGCTTTACTTGCTTACTGCTTGCTGCTTCTTGCTGTGGGATGGATCTGCAGTGTTCTTAAGACACTCAGTCTTGCTGGCTGGATTCTGCTAAAATTCAAAGTCTAGTTATATTTGCATTCACAGTCTGTTGCATACAGAAACTTGCAGAATATACACTGATGAGAGAATATACTTTGCAGCACTTGTCTTTAAGAGCAGTAACCAATAACTTTTATAATAAATAAAACTGGACAAACGTTGCAGCTTAAAAGTACTGTTCCAACTTTACTTCTCATATAGTACAGATGATGTGAGAGATATAACATTTACCTTGGGACTTGTGTCCCTACCAAACCTCTACCCAACTGGATTTATACAGCTCTTTATATACAGTTTTTAGTCATGCATAAACATATTTTGGAGAATTGCTTATCCTGTAGAAACAATACTAAACTTCCTTGTTTAACAATGTCTTGTAAGAGACCAGCTTTTCTGACAGTGTGAATATCCTGTAACAGTGTCCTTATGTCCATGTAGAAAAATATATTTTTGAGGAAACACATTGTCCTGTATTCTATTTGGATCTTTGTATAAAACACATGTTCTTATGTCAATGCTGATAAGCATATCCTGTTTTTTATGAAGAAAAACATATTTTTGAGAAAACACATTGTCAGAGATCAGCTTTTCTGACAGTGTGAACATCCTGTATTTTATTTGGATCTTTGTATTGGTTCTTATGTCATATCCTGTTTTTCCATGCAGAAAAACATGTCATTGTTCTTTAAAAGCAGATTTTGCATTTTTGTTCTTGCATACATCCTGTTTTGAGTCTGTAAGGGAAAAATGTCCATTCAGCAGATTCCTTTTCCAAGCCATGGTCATTTAGTATGACTGCTGATCACATATTACTAACTTTGTTTCTGCATTTAAGCAAGCCTTTTCTTTCAGCATATTTACAACATAATTAATTTCAGACTAATATTAATAAAATCTAACAATTCCTTCAATGCATCCGTTATTAACAGCGTTTGAGAGGGCATTTGAAAGTGATTTGTTAAAACTGATGAATGATGCTAATAGAGGTTATAGTCATTATAATATTACAAAAGTTGAACGTGAGGCCCTGAGGAAATTGTAGGATAATAAAGCAATAGTGATATGCCCAGCTGACAAGGAGGGTGCAACTGTGATCATGGACAGTAAGCAATATAGAATGGGGATACATGATTTACTTAGCGAAGGTAATACATATCAGTACATAGCAGCAGAGCAGCTTGATAAATTAATTAAGAAGCTACAGATAGACCTTTATGATTTTCTTATGAGCAGGATGATTATGCAAGATTTATATAATTATTTTCTCATTGAGATGCTGGTTGTTCCCTCTTTTAGGGGGCTGCCAAAAATTCACAAGAATCCTGTTGGGCCACCCCTAAGACCGATAGTCTCGGGGAGGGGGTGGATTACTGAGGCTATATCCATTTATTTGGAAAAAGCCTTAAGACCTCTAGTGGATGTCACATCAACTATAGTAAGAGATGCCAAAGAGTTTTTGGTGACATTAGCTGAATTTACTGCATCAAGTGGTTATGATCAGGAACATTTTTTGGTTACTTTAGATGTGGCTTCACTATTCATGTCTATACCTAATGGAGAAGGAGTTGAATATGTGAGGTCATTTCTCAATGAAGCAGGAAAAGAGAGTGGAAGGGCTTTGATGATATGTTTTTTATTAGAGTTAGTCCTGAACAATAATGTTTTTCTTTTTGAACAAAGATATTACCTACAAAAAAGGGAGTGGCAATGGGTACACTCTGTGCCAACTCTTACGTTAACATCTTGATGGCACAGTGGGAAAAGACTTACATCTTGGACATAGAAAGTAGGAGGTGATTCATTCCCTTTTACAAAAATTCATAGTTGATATCTTTTTTGTATGGACAGGAACTGAACAGAGTTTGATCGAATTTATAGAGTATGCCAACCGTTCCACCGACTTTCTTAAGTTTGTGGGTAAATGGAGTAGAGATAAGATTGATTTCCTTGATGTAACAGTGTTTAAGGTAGGTAATAGGCTACATTCTGACATTTTTAGGAAAGCATGCAGAAGAAATAATCTTCTACACCATACTAGTATGCACTCCCCTCATATATATAACAACATTATACGAAGACAGAGGTTGCGAGTATCTAGTATGATACTAATTGTGAGAAAGCACTTAGTGCTCTAAAAGGAGATTTATGTCAAAGGGGTTATAAGAAGAATGAATATGGGAAACTGAATGATACTATGTTTATAGATAGGAAACAGAAAAGTAGACCCTATATTGAAAGAAGAAAGGAAAATGATCATATTTTTGAAAGGGCAGATAATACCTGTAGAGTTGTTATACCCTATGCCACAGACAACAGAGCAGTTGGTGAGATTATTAAAAGGAACTAGGAGATTTTAGTAGTCGATGAGAAGATAAAGAAGGTAGTGGGTACTAAACTGAGTTATTCTTATAAAAATAACAAATCTCTTAAGAGATTACTTTGTAATGAGAATAACAAGGAGAAAGGAATAGAATCAGTAAGGAAGGGTACTTTTAGATGTAGAAGCTGTAACTTCTGTTCATATATTATGAATGACAATAAGTTTATGCATCCAACTACAGGGAGGGTGTTTTTGTTTAATCACTATGCAGACTGTAGATGGTGGCCATGGTGGTGCAGCGGTTAGCATTGCCGCCTCACAGCAAGAGGTTCTCCGGTTCGATCCTTGGCTTGGGTGCCTTTTGTGCGGAGTCTGCATGTCCTCCCTGTGGTCGCGTGGGTTTCCTCCAGGTGCTCCGGTTTCCTCCCACATCCCAAAGACATGCTGTAGGTGGATTGAACACTCTAAATTGGCCCTAGGTGTGAGTGTGTGCGTGTGCCTTCTGTGGAAGGTTCGGCATCGGGCTGGCAACTCGACACCGTAAAAAACTCCACTGCCAATCATGAGCAGACAGGTGATCCACTGTGGTGACCCCTAACCGGGAAAAAGCCAAAAGAAAAAGAAGAAGAAGCAGACTATGCAGACTGTAGATCTAGGGATCTAATCTACTTAGCTAGATGTATAGAGTGCCCATGTTTCTATATTTGCAAAACCAATAGGACATTCAGAGAAAGGGTTAGACAGCATATTTATACAATCAATAAAGAAGATGAGGAGAATGCCCTAGCTAGGCATACACTTGAATATGGCACCAGACATATGTTTACGTTTATATCTGTTGAAATGACCTCTAGAGGGGCTAGATTAGGAAATTATAAGAACTACACAGATAAATGTCAGGTTAGATGGATAATTAGATTGCAGGCATATAGAGGATATGGCCTGAATGAATTGGTGTCCTTGAAACCTTACTTAGTTAATAGGCCATTGAAACATTAAGAATGCTATTACTAGGATATATCCAACTATTTCTCTTATAGTATTTTAGTTTTTTGTGATGTATTGCCAATATTATTTATTGATAGATGTACCCCTAGTTGTTTTAAAGGATAGGAAATTCAATGCTTGCTGTTCTTTGTTTTCTAGCCTGATGTGTGAGTGTTAGGTGTTTACCTTAGGAATTTTGGAATACATTTCTGTATGGAGTATATGACTGCTATCATTTGGTACACTCTAGTATTACAACTGTGAGAAAGTTGATGTCAGTAGTTTTATATGTGAGAAAGTAAAAATTTTATGACTGGTGTTTGCTGCAGTCACCTCTCTGTATGTTTATATAGTTGTTGGTAGTAGTGAAAGTGAGAATTAATGTTTTAATTTAATTTTATTTTATTTTTATGTGTAGTTTCAGACTTTCTATTTTGTATGTAAGGATTTTTTAAGCTAGTTGATATGTGAAGCCTTTGACTTCACATTATATTTGTTGACAATTGTCAGCAGGTGAATTTTAATTGCTGAAAATATATGATTGGTTGCAGTGAAATAATGTGGGTGAGGCAACCCTTTTTATTGAGATTTTTGCAGAGTTTGTATTGTCTGAAGACGTGCTAGGAGGCACGAAAACGCTCACTAGTTTGTACCTGAATAAAAGTTTTGTCTTTTATTATCAAGAGAGCAGTGTTTGTTTACTCCCATTTTGGACTTTTGATACTGGTTAAGGTCTTCACCTCATAGACACATGGTACAGGGTTTGTGTCTGAGCTAGGGCAATTGCCTAGGCTGGAAATAGCCTTTCAGGGCAGTTAGCCTAGTATTCGTATATATCAGAATCACTGTTCCCCTTCACCCCATATGGTGCACTGACTGGAGGAATCGATCAAATAGCAGGAAGATGACATAGACAAGCTTTACTCTATTATTAAGGCCATACTTACCCAGAAAGATGACTCTGAAAACAGGGAGAGGACAGAAAATCCCTGAACAGTGTGTCCCTCAAAAGGTATAGAAGGATGGATAGGAGCCAGTTTGTTTTAATGACGAATCACTCTCTAAGATTACCCATATCCATATGTAAGCTTCTTTTCTTTTTGCTCCATGCCTCCCTAAATCCTATTGAGCCCCCCAAATTCAACATAAATAATGAATTCAGCATTGCCACCCTATCACCATTTGCTGAATTCTTCAAAATTTTCTGTAAGTAATAAAACTCCCACAGTAAGAATAACCTATGACCTTCTATTAGCCTGACTGAATATACTCATAATCACAGCATCCTTGGTATAACTGAAACCTGAATAAATCTATCACCGATACACAAACACCTCTTGCATAAATGACCACTAAGGCAACAAAATGAGCAGTAGAACATAGCCATAAGAGAGCTTTGTGCCCCTGCTCATGCCCCAGTAATGAGAGCATTTTTTTCCTTTATTAACCCAACTCCTGCCCAAGTGGTGGTGTTACACCCCCATCAGTTTGCCCATGAGTGCTACCATCTCATCATCCTCCCTCTCCAGCCTTACACTGTATAACAACCTTCTGCTCTCCAGCAGGACCCTGGTATTGGAGCCTTGGCACAAGCTGGGCAAGAAAAAACATCCCTGCCCCACAAGATGGATATGCCCATCCTCCCTGCCTATACCATCAAGCACATGCGCCTTCAACAGTCTGTACTAGTTAGGGCTTTATCCCTCTACACTACCACAGCAGGTAAAAGAATACACGTATTTTAGGAGGGAAGGAGAGTTTATGAAGGTACAGCCATTACTGTGGCATGTAGCAAAGTCACCTGAATATATAAACTAAAATACACAGACAGATAAGCTAATGCAGTCTAAACTTGAGAAAAGTATGGTGGACTTAGAAGGTCTGACTGTATATGGAAGTGTCCTGGACTGAAGTAGGAGACCCATGAAAAGACTGAGCAGCCTCATGGGAAGTGCTGAAGAACACTAATCATATGGTTCAGTAACTGGAGGAACAGATCAAATAGCAAGAAAATGACAGACAAGCTCTGCTCTGCTCTATTATTAAGGCCATACTTGCTCAGCAAGATGACTTTGACAACAAGGACAGGATAAGATATGCCGCAACAGTGTGTCTCACAAAAGGTTTAGAAGGATAGTGCCAGTTTGTTTAATGATGAATGGACCAATCAACAAGCAAAAGCCCTGTTCTTGGGCTGGCAAGTAGACAGGATTCTCCCAAGTGGCAGAGCAGTAGCTGGATATGACAAGACAAGGCATATGTTGGTTTGAGAGTGGCCTGTTAAACCAGTAACCATGAGATAGGGGCTACAACTGGCAGACTATCACATCAGGTTTTTAGAAGATTTTTCATTACGGGTACAAAGTAGGCATGCACAGCTGTTTCCAGCCTCAAAGGGTGGTCATCCAGGCAGCCATGTGGGTGCATTGTGCTCTCCCTAGTAGGAAAGAAGAGGGGCAGCAGACAAATCTACCATGCTCAATTAAAGATTACTTAGTAAGGAAAAATTTTTTAAGCAAGAATCTTGGAAAAAGTGGGGAACATTTATAAGGACATCATACATGGAGTGGGAGCCTGAAAGAATGCAGACTAGTAAGTGTTAGCAAGACTAGACTGTGTAAAGACAGGGAGAAGGATAAGTGAGCAGATACAAGCATAAGAAATAACAGACTGGACATGTTGCTGGTAGAAATTCGTCTGATAACTGCTAGTCAAGAGATGGATGACTCATAACTTTATCTTTATTCCCTCTAACCTTTCAACAGTTACATCATCTCCGCCATCCCACTTAAATAGTTGCTCTGATACATCTTCCAACCTCTTTCCCAGACAGCCACCACTCTTCCCCAAATTTAAAATTTTATCTATAAAATTCAATACACCTGTCAACAGCATACACCTTAGACCCCAAAAATACTAACGGCTACCCTCTTACACACCTAGACTTTCAACCATACGTTTTAGTGCTGATATCCAACCCAATCCAGGTCCTACTAATGCATCTTATCAACCCAACAACCATAAATCTCTACATTTAGTCACACTAAACTTCCAAAGTATTTGAAACAAAATAACTGACTTCCACGCCTGGACATCCCAAATCCAACCAGACATAACCTCCACAGAAATCTGGCTCAAACCCCACATAAAAGACTCAGAATTCCTCCTCCCTGGTTTCAACATTATAAGGGTAGATAGGCAGAACAACAAAGGTGGAGTTATTGCAATCTTCTTCCCTAAGTCCTACTATACATCTTTCTCCAACACCATTCCCAAATTCTCTACAGCTGAAATTCTCATTTCATTCCTAAAAATAAATGAAACCAAGAACCTATGCATTGTAGTTCTCTATATTACCCTGGCAATAGCATACCCATTATGGAAGACATCCTGGCTTGAATCTCCAGCACAATCAAGTATAAAACCATTATATTAGGAGATGTTAATATTAGCTGTTCACATCTCTGCACCAAATTCCCATCCTCTAACATCAACTTATTTAACTTTACACAATTAATTACATCTCCTACAAGGTTCAAAAGGTAATATTTGAAGGCCATCTTAGACTGGATACTTGTCAGTGACCCAAAAAAAAATCTCTTCAGCAGATAATCTCCCAAATACTCTAAGTGATCATCTCCTCGCTTACATGCTCAGAACATCCCCATCTCTTCAAAAAGAACCTTACTACAAACAGGGAACGTGACCAACTTTAATCCCTAAACTTTATCAACTTAATGAAACAAATGGACTGGAATATCTGAAAACCATTGCCCTAGGTGACACAGTTAACTACCTCAGCACTACATTTCTAGAAATACTTAACAAACTTGCTCCCCCTCGGACTAAAGGAATTAAATTTAACTATGCCCTATGGTTAACCAAATCAACAAAATAATTAATGCAAAACAGAGATAAAATCTGGAAACAATGGCAAAAAACATAAAAATCAATCCAGCCTTCAGAAGTTCAGGCAACTTCACAATCAAGTTAAAAAACAGGTTACCAAATACAAAAAGGAATAGTACATAGAATTTCAATCCAGTAATAGGAATAATCCCCCCAAAAATTCTGGACTGCCATTACTTTGCTTCTAAATCTTGGCTTTAAAAATAATCCTACTCCATTTCCTAATAAAGTCACCCTAATATAGTCAATATCTTTAATACCCATTTTATCAACACCATATCTAACATCATAACTAACTTACCCTGACTTCACTCTGACCCAAACTTCACTACTATTATAAAGAAAAAAAAAAGGCTTAAGAAAATTCATAAAAAAATCATTTATTCAAACGTTCAGTTACAGTAAGTGCTTTAGTCTTCCTCAGAAGACTTCTTCAGACTGAATGTTGTTACAAAAAGCACTCCATTTAAAACCCTTTAATATCACATGATCTTAATCTATCAATTAATGCCTAATTATTTTTCTCTTCAGGAAGACTTTGAAGTTTTCTTTATCATTCAGACCTGGAGGGGAGCAAGCATCAAGTTTCACCTGCCATAAATACTCCCTCCAGTCTGACTCTTCTTCAGCATCAAACAAACTTTCAAAATTAGACACATGATCAATAACAACTTTAAAATCAACTTTACATTTTTCACTTTTGTAATGTTTGCTGACAGCACTCTTTTCATCACCAACACTAACAGCATATTTGTGTTCATAAATTCTACTACTTAATTTGCTGGTTGTTCTTCCTACATAAAAAGCAGGACATGAACTGCATAACACTAAATAAACAACAAACAAACTTGCATTTGCACGAAAAAAAGTCCATGTATCCTTATATTCATGGTGTTAAGTTTTAACTCAGAAATAGTGTATAAGTATTGACAGAAACTGCAATTAAAACATTTGAACATTCCTTTTTTAGTATACTTTTGTTTCAAAAGACTTAACCTAGACTGAAAAAATGTTAAAACGTCTTCCTCTTTTATACAGAAACAATGGCCTGTCATCCACTACTTTCTTTACTTCTGGGAAACTACTTAATTTTTCAGTTATCAATTATTACTTTTTAATCATATTTTTATCAACACTATTAGATAACATTCTTAGTGAGCATGTCAGTTCTTACTGACTTTTAACAATATTTTCTTTACTTCACTACTACTGCACCGTCCTCTCCATCCCGTCTCACCCATCACTCTTCCTCCCCATCCTATCTCAATTCCACTGTCACTTCTACTCAACTAACATCTTTTTTTACTCTAAAACCCATTCCTAATTCTACCATAAAAAGATTCCTCTTCAAACTAAAACCTGGCTCTAAGGCAGCTGACAATCTACCCCCAAATATTTATAATTTGCTGCAGAAGTTATAGCTTACCCTATTAACATACTTATAAACAGATCCATTCTCGAATCCTATGTCTCAAAAAACTGGAAAATGGCTTTTATTCTACCCCTTCACAAAGGTGGCGACCCCACAGATCTCTCCAACTATTGCACTATTCTTATTCTTTCTCCCATTTCAAAAATCCTTGAGAAATGCAGGCGCAGTGGTGCAGCAATTAATATTGTCAAATCACAGCAAGAGGTTATCTGGTTCAATTCTCAGCTGGGGTGCCTTCTGTGTGTAGTCTGCATGTCCTCCCTGCATTTGCATGGGTTTCCTCCAGGTGCTCTGGATTCCTCCCACATTCCAAAGACATGTGTCTGGAGCGTTTCTCCACGGACCTCCACTGAAAATAGGTTCTGTCACAGTCGGCCTTTCCCAGTAAACAAATGTTAAATAAATAAATGTATACAAGTTTGACTTCTTGACTATTTGACTCACAATCAAATTCTGCCTCCCACACAGCATGGCTTTAGACCAGGTCACAATACTATGACTGCTTTGATTTCTTATATGGATACAGTCAACAAAACTAGAGACTCTGGTAAACTAGTCTCCTCACTATTTTTAGACCTTTCAAAAACATTTGATAGAGTGTCTAATCCACTTCTTCTAAACCAACTTTTCCAAACTGGACTGCCCCTCTCTTCACTAAACTGGTTTACAAGTTATCAATCAAACAGACAACAAGCAGATAGATGAAACTCTTCCCTCTCTTTTTATCTCCTAAAGCCTGCCGGTGTTCCCTAAGGCTCAATACTATGGCCTCTCTTATTCAGCATATTTATCAATAATCTACACTCTTCACTCAAACTTGGCTCTATTATTCAATATGCAGTCGATTCACCTATCCTGCTCAGTAGACTCTATATCTGACCTACAACATGCTACACAACTCTCCTTCACTTCCATAGAAAAATGGCTTGACAAAAATCACCTGCTACTCAATCTAAAAAAAAAAAAGCTATATCTATTCACACCCTAAGGAAAAAAAAACTGTAAACAAAGACTAATTCACTATACTCTTTAAGAGGAAAACAGCAACTGAAGTAGTATCTCACACCAAACTAGTAGGGGTAATAATACATGAACACCTTACATATTCAGCACAACATAAAAAAACACCAAACACTTGACATTCTGTATAGGCATAAACACTTTCTAAGCTCCTCCAGTAAAAAAAAAAAAAAAAAAAAAAAAAATCCTAACTATCACATATCTATTACCCTTCCTAACCTATGGAGCTCCATTACTAACTTACTTTCCACCCTAGAGTCAAAACTTGAAATGCGTTACAACAAAGTTGCTAGGTTTGCCACCAATGCCTCATATTCTACTCACCACTGTTTACCATTACACTCTCTCAACTGGCTCAAACTACCACATAATTTTTCCTATATACAATCGACAACTGGTCACAGATTAGGAAACAAACCCTCTGATTTTCCTGCCCTTGCCTCACAGTTCAGTAACTACCTACCCAAAAGGTCCCTTAGATCTGAAAATCAACAATTCCTACAGGTACATAAACCCAACCTACCTGCAGACCAATTTCTATACTGTTACTCAGTTGTAAAAACTGGAATTCACTTCCCATATCACTTAGATCCAACATAAATTTTACAACTTTTAAAACTTCTTTACATACTTACCTCTCCTCCTTATGGAGATGCAACTGTACCTGACCCTCAACTTTTAAGTCCTGACCACTTCCACTTCCATAGCTCCTGTCTCATTCCTATACCTTATACTCAATTTTGTCTCTTTTTCCTCTTTATGTAACATATGCCTATAACTTTTCCTGCATTACATCTATCACTTATTCTAAAGCGTAACCACTATTTCATTCTGTAATAGGAGCCTGTAATAATTGTACATAGTTACCTACTCCTTTTGTATTCTTCCTCTATTTTAATACAAATGTTTAATTGCCATACTCTGAACATTTGAGTACATTTTCACCAAAATGTCTAATATTCATTTTTGTTTAATATTAATTTGAGTTAACTTGCTTGTTACTGTATCTACTGAGTGCTATTTTAATTAATTGTTCATGTTTGTTATATTTACTTATATCTGTGGAGCTTCTCCCTCCAGGCCTCCACTGACAATGGGCTCTTAGTGGTCCAGTAGACTATCCCAGTAAACAAATGCCAATACAACAAATAAAATAAAATAAAATGCCACTGTATCAAGTCCTAAAAAAGAGCGAAGTTGGGTCGTATTTGCTACAGTTGTAGACATCATGCACAAATGAACAGCCAATTACATTTATGTAAGATCAGTTATCCATTTAGGAGAGAAAGCACAGAAGGAATATGAGACAATTTGGATGCCCTTCATGATTTTCTGGAAGGGCAGGCAAGCTCAAGTGAAGGAAAAATGAGGTGGTGAAGGGAGAGGCAGGAGCAGTCATAAAGGCCCAGAAGAGTGCATGTAGCTGTGATGCCTGTGCACTGGCCCAGCAATTGAGGAGCCTCAGTCCTCACCACTAACACCAGTGATGGGCATCCATATAAGAAAAGGATAATAAGTACACACACAGTAAAGTACAATTTCCCTTAAGAGCACCCAGAGATCACAGTCACTCTGGGGCTGGTTTCTCCCGTTCTCTCCAGGTCCCCAATAAGTCTCCCCACTGGCACAGCTATAGGGTCCAGATCTCAGCCAGCTGGGGAAGCTAAAACTTCCAGCACCTATGTCCAACCATTGCTTCATGTCCCTGCCCAAGTAGCTGACACACACACACTTTGAGATAAGAGTTTATACAGCCACACAGATACTCCTGGGGAAGGCTGGCACAGGTTCTCCAGCTGTGCCCCTTTCACCCAGATTATATGGTAGAAATCACTGCCACCACCCGCTAATATTTATTAGCTGCTCAAAGGTCCTTAAAAGGGTGTCCAATTATTACTGTGCAATATTATTATCCAAATGGTAAGTGCAACCTAATAGTCAAGACTTATTTGGAGTGACTTGGTACAGTCTCACTATATACATGCAATGCACTCTTAGAGCTTAAATTATCTCTACACAAAACAGCCACAGTTGAAAGGTTTAAAAATATTTAATAATAAATAGCAAAAACACAAGACAATACTTCTTCCTACACAGTGCCACTCAAGTGTTCAGAGATCACAGAGAAATACTTAAAATAATACCGTAGAAAAGTTCTGACATCAACCCAGAAAAAAAACTTATTCTAATCTTCCTAATTCCTAGTTATTTCTAAGAGAAAACACAGTTCTAAAATCAACTTACATACAGAGCAAGACAGTGCTGGTGATGTTGGATGTCCTCAAGACAAATGCTCAGAGCTCTCTGATTCTCTCTCTTTAAATTGATAACACAGATCTGGTTCACATGACATCATTCTTCACACTTCTCTGGTGTTCCCAGGCTAACAGAAACTACATTTACAGTCTTTACACCTGGTCAAAAACCAGAGCAATAAAGGACATTTATACATGTAAATTCTAGCCATTAACTCTGGCCTTAAAACAATAGGCAGGATGCCTCCCTCTAGACATATCAGCTCTGAATTTTAACATCAAAGACAGTCATAAAATGCTTGACTTAGCTTTCTTACAGCAGAGTGTGCTGTTGTTACATTTTTGCAGTTCAATATCCAATGCAGTCTTCACATTTAAGAGAACAAGCCTGTGGCTTACATTAAAATTTACAAATGACAAAATGATCTACAAAATTCTATCTGGCTGGGCTGGCAGCCTTCACCTATCTTCACAGTAGCAAAGAGAGGTTTCCCTGCAAAATGGGTCAGGACACAGCTGAGGTAGTCTAAACCCAGCAGAAAACAGTGGCTGAGTGACTGGATGTATGTGGTAATGGTATTATAGATAGGGGTTTACATGTATGTTGCCGACTTGCTCAGTGAAGCATTTGCTATTCTTGTGTTACTTCTGTTTTTGACTGAATGAGTCTCTCCTTATAAGACTGATACTGTATCGCTTTGTAATGAAAAGGTGGTGGGAAGGGGAGAAGGAAAACAAATGAGGAAGATGAGCCAAAATCAAGGAAGGATGTGTACAGTAGTCCAAATGCTAGTAATTACTGTTTTGATGAGGTTGTTACAAGTAAATGTTCATACATTTCATCATTACTGAGGGGAGGTATTTCCATGAGAAAGTAGAAGTTTTGTATTGCAATTATTTTTTGTTTCACTGTTGAATTACACATAAATACAAAATGAGTACTGTGTTATGTGTGAAGGATTAGATATTTTTGAGAAACAGTGAACATGGGTAATACAGTGACAGATTTTGTTATAGCAATATAATAGATCTGAGTCCATCTGATATTTGTTGTGGGCCCTTATCTCAATAACTTTTTAAAGGGACTGTATGATGGAGTGAGGATTATAATATAAGTGTAAATAGCTGAGTATGGAAACTTCTTCTCTTCCTTGGTGGGGAGTGTAGGTAGGTGGATATTACATATTACACTTATATTGGAAGCTATGGGACTGTTTGGAGGCTGATGTGGACATTTTTGGTGGCAGTGCCTAAGCAGAGAAGTTAAAACAGGGTGCTGACGATGACTATTTGCAATTAGTAGCAAAGGCAAGAAGGGTAAGGAATTTTGGACTGAGAAGGAAAGATGGGTAAGAAGTAGGGAAGGCCAGCAGAGTTTATACTCAAAGGTTGAATGAGAAGATGATTAGGGGGGGGTGGACAAAAAATGTGGGGTCATAAATCATCCAGTTAAAAGGGAAAACATGACAGCAACGTTAGTTAGGGAAGCATGAAAAAAGGAAGCAGTAAATATGGACTGAAAGGGTTATAAATGATTACAAGTAAGATGTGCAAAAGAGGGAAAGGGGAGCAGAAATTCGGGTCTGTATTATATATTCAAAGCTTCAAATTTTCGAACCTCATATGTTCGACAACATATGAGCGAAACCTAAAACCTTGAATATATAATAAAAAAGTAAAAAAGAAAAACTTACCTTAACACTCTGAGAAGGGGGTCAAGCCCCCCTACACCCCACACACACCCCTACTTAAATATACCAACTCTGAGACTGCACTTCAGTGCAGAAAAGGGAAATTTTCCCATTCTGCTCATATGGAGCCGTTGCCTTTCACCTTCAAACTTTTCAAAGTTCGATCATATGGTGTCGAACATATGACATTCGAACTTTGAAACGTTCGACAATTTAATAGGGACCCAGAAATTCTGGTTACAGTGGTAAGGAGTTTGAGAAAAGGAAAGTGGATATGGGAAGGGAGAGGCATGGTGTTGGTAAATTATTTTAGACCTGATAAAGTTAAGAAAGAGATACTGCAAATATTTCTGGAAAGGATTGTAGAATGTGGGTGGAAATTAGGTTAATATGGGAAGGGGATTTCAAAATAATATTGGAACGTGAGAGAGAGAATATTTGGGACAGTAAAATTCCATACAGAATTTCAGAAGGGCTATAGGAGGTGATGAGGAATTTTAATGTGGCAGATAAATGAAGAGAGACACCAGGGCACTGTCAGACCTTGCTATGGTGGTGTTGGATTGAGAGTTGGGAAAGGAATAAATGGAAAGGTGAAGCTAGAGCCTAGGTCAGGTGCATTGACAGACAGATCCAATGGATGCAAGTGATAGTGATCAGGTCCTGAGGGAACATTTAAGTGAGGGAGGAAAATAATAAATGTGATTGAATAAATAAGAGCTGTGGTAATGGAGGACACACAATACATGACAGTGAAACTGCAGTAATCAGAGGAGTTGATGGTCGAAGAGAAAATGGCAAGAACAGGAACTGGGTGTTGAGTGATGAGGGAGATATTTGTCATACTGCTAATACGCAAGATTTAGAATTAAAAAAAGAAAGCTTGGTTGGCAAGAATAAAGGGGAGGGATGGGAAAAGAGAAAGAGAATAGAAATATGGGAATAAGAGAAATGTTGAGAGCTATTTCTGAACAGGTGTGCACAAAGAGGTTAAGAACTAGAAAAGCTTTAGGAACTGGAAAGTCTACTGAAAAATTGGCTCTCTATTGAAACGGCAAGATTTAAAAAAAATGACCGAAAACACAGGAGAACAGTAAATCTCAAAAATCACTCTTATTCCT
Source organism: Protopterus annectens (assembly GCF_019279795.1). Lineage (NCBI taxonomy): Eukaryota > Metazoa > Chordata > Ceratodontiformes > Protopteridae > Protopterus > Protopterus annectens. Next base: position 1,925,305,411 of record NC_056725.1, on the reverse strand, counting down.
TCAACTTCTTTTTGCAAAGGGCAACTGCGGGATCACCATACCTCAGTGAAAAGGAAATATTCTGAGAAATGGTATCTCAGACTTTGTATAGGTAAGTCCATTCTTTTGGCAATTCATTCTCCATATTTCAAGACTCAGTCTAGCGGGAACTGATATTTCAAATGGTTACTGCAAAATCTTGTATATCTGGAGGTGCTAAATAATGAGATGGGGTGTGAGATTGTGGAAGCTATTATAGCAATAACGCATGACTGGTTATGGGTTTTGAAGGATTTACCCACTGTTGGCATGGGTTGATAATGTAGGTGAAGCCATAAGCAAAACCAACCATGCGTAAATTTTGATACATGCACACAGAAACTGATTAAATAATATCCTTGTATAATAGCAATAAAAATAAATTGCTTAACTTTATCTGAATAATGTTGTTATAGAAATGGACTTTAAGTGTTCTGCCACAGCTTCTTCCCTGTCAGAAGTTGTGAAGCATGTACTGCACATGCACTCAGCAGATATGTGCCAACACTTGCACAGTACAGCATTTTTTGTTAATTTTTTATTAAACTGGTATCAAGGTAGCACATTTTCAGAGTGGCTTCTACTCCTGACATCCTGATCAGTCATTTTTTTCCTTAACTTTAAAAGCTTCCATAATATTCAGCACCCCCCCCCCCCCTCAGTTTGTCAGTTTTTTATTCTTTTTAACTCTATGCAGTTTTGTTTTGTTGTAAGAGAAGAGTATATATATATATATATATATATATATATATATATATATATATATATATATATATATATATATATATATATATATATATATATATATATATATATATATATATATATATATATATATATATATATATATATATATATGTGTGTGTATATATATATATATATATATATATATATATATATATATATATATATATATATATATACAGAGTGCTTTGCTGCCCAGATTTGTGGCACAGTTTAAGTAATGCTTATTTTTTTAACACTGGTTTAACTGCTTTATAGAAACAAACTGAGTGGGTATAATCTTGGAATTCAGTGGCAGTGCCAAGAATATCCCTAGAGTACTGCTACTAAACTCTTTTTCCTTGAGTAATGCTGAATTTACAAAAGCATGCTGACTGGTCCAATCCGCATGTATATTTTTGAATAATGAAAAGAATGGAAGGAGAGGTGTAGGGGGTACCCAACATATGTTTATGAGAGGTTAAGAAAAAAAGAGTTATGTACTTACCATAACTTGGAATATGTGCTATCCTTTATCATTATTCATCACGGATAGGTCTTGGATCTGACCTCAGGATCCAAGCCAGCAACTAAAGAACAGATCCAGAGCTCAAGCTCCTCCCCTTCCCATAATCCCTTACTGACCTACAACCCCAGCAGGAAGGACTGCTCTCATCTCCAGGACATTTATATGCAATTTGGTCTCCACAGGGGCTACTTCTTCTGCCTTTTTGGCCAAACTTTCATTGGAAGAGATATGTGCCACTGCTACTTGGTCTAATCATCGCACCTTTGTTACATGTTATAAGTTGGATTTGATATCAAGGAACAGGGCTTCCTTCAATTCCACTGTGCTCCGGCATATCCTTCCCTGAGGCCTCCCAGGGTTCATAGTAGCTGGGGACTCTGAGCCATCCATGATGAATAATGACATGGATAGCATCTCCCTGAAGCTTTCTACTCTGACTTTCCTGGCTATTGCTTCGATGAGGTTGATCTCCAGTGCAGCGGTGGCCACCTCTCGAGTGGCGGGCACAGGCATTGCCATTAGATGGCATGCTTGGCTTCACCTTTGTGGGTTTGGGAACCTTTTAAGGTGCCTTTTACCAATGCCCCTTTTGAAGGGTCAACTTTGTTTGTCCCATCCGTCAAAGAGACATTGACCCACAGTGAGCAGGAGGGCAAGACTGTCCTCCATTGAGGCAGAGAAGGTGGCAAATGCTTTGTTAGAGATTGCCAGCAGGTTAGGTACTCCAAAAGAAATATTGACTGACAGAGGTGCCAATTTCATGTCAGAGCTGCTGGCTTGTCGGTGGAAGTACGGTGCGGTGAAGCACCTAAAGACCACCCAATACCATCCTCAGACTAATGGTTTTGTTGACAGGTTAAACTCTACACTTAAGATGATGCTATGGGCATTTGCAGACCAGTTCAAGAGGGAGTGGGACAAATATTTGCCCCATCTGTTGTTTGCGTACAGAGAGGTGCCCCAGGAATCCACAGGCATTTCACCCTTTGAGTTGTTGTATGGGCATAGAGTGAGGGGACCTCTAGATTTGATTCGAGATGAGTGGGAGGGTGAGTGTGAATCCCACAAGGAATCTGTTGTGGCATATGTCCTAAACCTCAAGACAAGGCTTAGGGAGCTCATGAATTTGGCCCAGGAGAACCTGGCAAAAGTCGAATAGCAGAAAAAGGTATGGTATTACAGGAATGCTCAAGCTAGAGAGTATGCTGTAGGGCAGCAGGTAATGGTTCTCATTCCTGTCAGACACAACAAGCTGCAGACAGCTTGGGAGGGACCCTACAAGGTAGTAAAGAAGGTCAGTGATGTTAACTACATGGTAGAACTGCTAGGCAGAAGGCAGGGGCACAAATTGTACCATGTTAACATGCTGAAACCTTACCATGATAGGGAGGCCCTTGTGCTGAGTATTTGCAGTAGATAGCAGGAGGAGTCTGAGGGAGATCTGGTGATTGATCTCCTCAGTGAGGCTTGGACTGACACCTCAGTGAAAGGGGTAGCAATGTCCCAGCAGTTATCCCCTACCCAGGTTCGAGAAACCAGGGTGCACCCACCTGGTACAGCACCATATGGATACAGGACCCCCAAAAGTAAGCAGGCCCCTTATAGTGTGCCTGAGAGAGTTAAACAGACTCTGAGGGAGGAGATACAGGAAATGTTGGAACTGGGGTAATTCAGGAGTCCAGCAATCCCTGAGCCTCCCCAGTGGTGCTGGTACCAAAGAAGGATGGCAGCACTAGGTTCTGTGTGAACTACAGGAAATTAAATAGTCACACAGAGTCAGATGTTTACCCCAGGCATGGACAGATGAAATCCTTGAGCATCTGGGTGGGGCTAAGTATCTTACCACCAGTGATCTTACCAAGAGTTACTGGCAGGTGCCCTTGACTCCCAGTGATAGAGAGAGGTCAGCCTTTGTGACTCCTTTTGGCTTGTATGCATTTACAAAGATGCCCTTTGGGATGAAAAATGCCATAGCGACTTACCAGAGGCTGGTAGATCATATCCTAGCAGGAGCAGGAGATATTTTACCCTTGCTTACCTAGATGATATTGCCATCTACAGCCATTCCTAGCAAGAGCACCTTCAGCATGTCAGGGAGGTACTGGGCAGACTACAGAGGGCAGGGTTGACCATTAAGCCCAGCAAATGTCAGGTGGGTATGGCAGAGGTCTCCTACCTGGGACATAGAGTGGGAAGTGGTAAGATCAGGCCAGAACCTGACAAAGTGGAAGCCATTCAGCCATGGCCTGCCCCTCCTACCAAAAAGCAGGTGAGGGCATTCTTAGGGACAGCAGAGTACTACAGAAAGTTGTCTCCAATTATAGTACCATAGCTACTCCCCTCCCAGACCTTACAGGGAAAAATAAGCCAGATAAGGCAGTGTGGACCCCAGCATGTGAACAGGTATTCCAGAAGCTTAAAGAAGCTTTGGGAGGACCCTCTGTGTTAGCCAGTCCAGATTGCAGCAAATAATTTGTTGTGCAGGTGGATGCTTCAAACCATGGGGTGGGGGCTGTACTCAGCCAGGTTTCCTCAGAGGGAAAGGAGCACCCAGTGGTATATCTCAGTCATAGGCTCCAACCCAGAGAGGAATGCTATGCAGCTGTAGAAAAGGAATGTCTAACAATAGTGTGAGCACTGCAGAAACTTCAGCCTTATCTGTATGGAAGGAAATTCACTGTAGTTACAGACCACAATCTCTCAACATGGCTACATCAAGCCAGCCAGCAAAATGCCAGGTTACTAAGGTGGAGCCTAGGGTTGCAAACATATGATATGACAGTGCAGCACCACAGTGGGTTTACTAATGCCGACTCAAATGGGCTCTCAAGACAGGGAATGGGGTAAAGTATTTCCAGATAGGCTCAACCCTCTCAAGCAACATTTTTCAAGGGTCACTTGAAAAACTAGCTTGAGTTTTGGGGAGGGGGGGGTTGTGACACTGCCAGACCAGCTATCTGGACTTTTGTAAATAATTCTATGTCATTTATGAATATTGCTATGATTTATACAGAACTGTATGTTATGTACTGAGCTTCAAGAATGCAACCACAGCATATCCTGCCGAAACATTGATTAACTTAGAAAACTTCAACAAAATAAGTTGAAATTAAGTGCTTTATGGTGTGCTATAAAAGTTAGTTTCAGTGCAGCAAGAAGACAGAATGTCTAGAGCTAGAAGTTTTTTCTATTGTCTTGGAGAGAAGTATTTGCTATGTTTAAAATGTAAAAGCGTTTTTTTGCTTTATGATTTCCTAGCAGCTGCACATCTGAGAGATATTCATTTTTAACACAGATATGTTAGTTTCTGGTTTAGCTTGGGAACTAAAGTCAAGTGATAAAAAGTGATGTCATCCAAGCTAACCCAGCAGTAATATGTGATATTGATTTAAGAACTCTGTCAGAGAGAGACTTTGTATTTTGTGTTTTGTCTTGGACCTTGCAAGAACATCCACTCATCTGCATTTGCCTTGCTAATAGTAAGTAACTAGAGTACAGTAATTTCTTTTAGAGATAGATAGGAATATAGTAAAGATTAGTTTAGATGTTTTCTGTATTTATTTGAGACTGTCCTGCAATGTTGTTTTAAAATATTTCCTGTGATTCTGACCTATGAAGTAACTATGTTGATTGAGTACTGTCTTATTCTTTTATTATTTATTATTAAATGCATTTAAACCTATCTTTGTGGCTGATATTTGTGAGACATATGTAACTCTTAGTGTACTTGCATATGTATTTGGTGACACTGTACAGGCCACTCTTAAAAAGCCTTGCCAGTCTTGGTCAGAACTACCATTTGGAGTAATAGTAACATTACACAGTAGGATTGGACACCCTTTGTAAGTACCTTATATTAGCTGATAAAGAGTAGTTGGTGGCAGTGATAACTACCTTATAGTCTGGGCAGAAGGCAGGCACAGCTAGTAAACATGTGCCAGCCTTCCCCAGGAGTGTCTGTGTGTTTGTACATGAATCAAATCTCAAAGTGGGTGTGTGTCAGGTACTTGGGCAGGGACAAGAAGCACTAGTTGAACAGAGAGGGTGCTGGAGGTTTTGGCTTGACCACTCATCTGAGATCTCAACCCTATAGCTATGCCAGTGGGGAGTCTTACTGGGGATCTGAAGAAAGAGGGAGAAACTAGCCCTAGAGTGACTGCGATCTCTGTATGCTCTTAAGTGAAATTGCACTTTACTGTGTGTGTGTGTGTGTGTGTGTGTGTGTGTGTGTGTGTGTGTGTGTGTGTGTGTGTACTTGTCCATTCACTATGGGTTATGGGAAAGTGTCTCATCAACTGTCGGCCTAAAAACAGAGGATCCATCAAAAGAAGCACTGATTGAATGACACTTTAAAGGGCTCCGCAAAGTCACACAAGTGCATACAGGCATACCTCCTGATGGATATTCCTGAAACAGTGGCCCATGAGGACCTTTCAGCTGTATGAGAGATTAATCTCATAGATGCATTTAATATAGACTGTAGGGTGGCCAGTCATGAAGAATAAGCCTTCTCTTCCTCCGCCAACATGGACCCTGGGCTAGAATTAGAGAGTTCTTAATTATTAAGTCCCTCTGTAACCCAGTAAAATGTGCCAAGTAATTCAGCAATCATATAGCAAAGGTCAGTGATGCATAAATTCAATTCGCATTGCATATCTGTCAGAAGACCTAAACTCTCTGTTACGGGGATGGACAGAGGAGCTTTGTTCAGCTTGCTCCTTTTTTGTGGTTGCTGCAACAACCATGGCATCTACAGCAATCCCCTTGGACTAATGCTGCCTGTCTGATGGTGCACTGAGGATGTTATCAGGGCATTTTGGGATGGAGTATACAGAGTCTGTCTCCTTCCATGCCCATGGGAGACAAGATTGATAAGTTCATCCAAAGGGGGGGGACTCAAAATGTAGATAGGACAGATGCGAAAGCTAACAGGAACAGAAATTCCTACTGAGAAGGGGTCCGGGAAGACCATCCACCTTTCTGGCACAAGATTTCTAAAATGTCTCAAAATGAGATGCCTTTTGCTGAAGATCTGTGCAACCCTTCTCCTTCACTGAAATTGGTGTCTTCAGTCAAAGATTCCTGTGGGGAATCTAAGGGTCTCCTTTTGCACAATTTCTTCCAAGGAACCTCTTCAGTGGGATACTCTGGAGAAGTGTTGGAAGAAAGGGGGGGATTCTTGTGAACTAACTGCCTGGATGGGCTGGCCATCCCTGTGGAATAAGATGAGACTTAGTACTCAAATGTGGTGGAGGAATGGGAATAGGATCTGAGGAGGTGAGAGCCAACAAATCTCTTAGATGGGAAAAGACCCTGTCCACTACCTTGAAGGCAGAGGATCCAGGAAAAGTAGAAATCAACCTCATTGGAGCAGAAGCTCTTGGCTCAGTGGATGCTCCACTCCTCCTGGGTTCTGCCCCAGAGGAGTGAATCAGACCCAAGCTGTCCAGCGCCAATACACAGAGCAGAAGCGATGGCTCTGAAACTCATGGAGTTGAATCATCCCCCAGAGCTGTCACAGACACTTCAACTTCAAGACTTGTTCTGCTCCAAAGGATTCAGCATTGAATGGGTCAAGGAAACAGTCAGACTCAAGGAAGGCAGCATTCTCAGATCTGACGCCTCAACTCTCAGAACTTTCAGATTCAACAACTCCAAAACCGCGGGTTGGATTGGAGAACACATTGCTATAGGGTGTGTTGAAGATTGTAGACTCATGGATCCAATGGGGAATGGAGCCTGAAGGACCTCCACCTGTATCTGAGCTTGAAGGAACTTTCCTAGGCTCGGTGAACTAACTATATCACACATCTAACCTTTAGAGAAAATTCAAAATGCTGCATTTGGACTGGAAGCAAAGAAGTTCTTAGGATTTGGTGCTCGTATGTCACTTATGTACATTATGCCTTGGATGTAGGACATGTGTCTGATATATGGTGCATGGAAGTTCCCTGGCTTTGGTAGGCTGTTCAGATGTATGGCTATCCTTGGGATATCCCTATTGTAAGGAATCCCACAACAGTGATTGAGGAAGGACCTCTGTAAATATGTTTCATGCTTTATGTGTATATGTTATAAGCAATACTTGTTAAACAGTCTGCAATGTTTGATAGGGAAACAAATTATCGGTTCATTTTCAATGTCTTTGACTATCAGGCAATATAGTTTTTAACGTCTGTATAGGGAGATTTAAAAAAAGCCACATTCTGCAGTTGCATTGAGGTATTAAATTATTTAAGAATAGAAGGACTAGGGCCACCATCTGGAACATGATGAAAGTAAGCAGTAACATAGGAGATCTAAAGAAGGTTAGCTTACAGGATGGATGGGATGTTTGCAGAATGAGACATAAATGAATTATAAAATATCAAGAAGTTTTCTAGCCCTGTTGAAAGAACTCTTTTGTTGAATTATGCAAAGATATTCAGTCCACAAATAGCATGTTTTAAGAAACACATTTAAAGGCTCATGAATGTAATATGTTGGGACAATGAGGATTCAGGAAAGTTTTCTTCTCTGGGTTCCCTGAGGCCCACAGGAAAAAAAGAATGGCAACCTTGATAGCAAGGAATGCCCAATAGCAGTAGAAGATAGTTATCAGACCAAATGGAGAGATATCTGATAGTAAAGGTGAAATGAGAGACCCAGTTAATAACTACAGCAAGTTTATACTTAACAACAAGAGTTAAACAAATAAAAGAATATATGCAGGTTTTGAGAAATATACTTACTTTTAAGGGCTGTTTCCTCTTATTGGGGATTGAAACCTGATCACATCACATACAGAAATAGAAGGAGGTGTGTGGCCATATAGATTACACAGGATTGGTAAATTCCTGCTAAGTTACTGTAGGATGATGAGTCTGGTGAATGTGGCCATGATTAAGGAATTGATGAGTAATAGGTACACATACCTTTCAGTGTACAAAAGATTCTCAAGAATTGATAAGGCTATTAAAACTCTAGAACTAGACAGTTATTTTTGGATCATACTTTGCAAACTAAATCCATAAATTTGGAGGCTCCAGATGGACTTACAAGATTGCTGCATACTGATTAATAGATTGATTACAGCTTGCCCTGTGTGAAAGCTGTTAACTGTTAAAACAAGATAGCTACAGCTATTCATTTGGAAACAATTTCTTTACTGGCTAGTAATTATACTGCCCGGATACCAGCAAAGAAGAAATTTTGGAGAAAGTAAGAGGAAATCAACCAGAAAAAAAGTGAAGAAACACCTCTGGCTTAGAAGACTCTATTTTAGTGCTTCAGCAAAAATCAATCCAAGTTTCAACTTTGGTACAGGAGATAACTTCCAATAATATGGAGGAAAAATTAATCAGATTTATTTAGAGGTGTTTAAAATAAGTGAAACACTGAAGGAATTTCAATGACATGTGCCTGTAGCATTTCTCCCCGGGCCTCTGCTGAAAATGGTCTCTGTCCCAGTTGGACTTTTCTGGTAAACAAATGTTAAATAAATAAAAATATATAAAGTCAAATAAAAAGGCTATAAAATAGAAAAGGCTTTAACTAGCTCTTCAGATAAACTAATAAAACTGCAAAAATCAGAGACTGAATTTAAAAAGTCTGGCACATTATGAAACTTGTTAAAAGAAAGCTTTCAAAAAGTATCAGTTAGAAGCAGAGCACACAGAGAAAACCATGAGATTTTCTGCTGTACTTGAAGGAAGGGACTGCAATGATTTTTTGAAATTAAAAATAAGCAAGTAAACTGATATTCCATAACATGATTAATAAACTGAGGGCACATCATGTGTAAGCTTCAAATCCTGTCACAAGAAAGCAGAAAGGATCTGTATTAGTAAAGACGCAATAATACCAGCAGAGAGTTGCTCCTGAAAAAAATGGCAAAATGGAAAAGTATTAAAGAGTGGGTGCAACAGAGAGTTTCTGTGGAAAATGTTTATTGTACACCAGGCAGAAGAGAAGTAAGTTTATCCCAGCAATTAGGGAACGATGAGGGCAGGTGTGAGATTAAAGCTACTGTATCCATCTTCCTTCAGGATATTTTGCTTTGGAAGATCAAATATATTTTTGGATGCAGTACTGGCTAAGGAAGAAATAGAAAAAAAAAAAAGTTTAGCCAACAAAGAGTGAGCCAGCAATTGAAAGGGGACTTTGCTTCTCATTTTTCTGACGGTAACAAAGCTCACTCAGAGACTTTGCCAGTGGAACAGTTTCCATTGTTCCAAAGAAAAATGCTTGCTTGTCAGAAAAAGCATACAGGTGCTGACTAGAACTAGGAGTTCCCTTGATTTAAACTAGAGATTGGTGTTTGAAGATGGAGAGGATCAAGAAGAAAACCAACAGCACAGTGAAGTTAGTGCATAAATAGGAGTCTATAAAACATAAATCCTATTAAATATAGGGGCATGAAATGTGGCTTTGCAAGGAGGGGGTCTGAAGAAAGGCTGGAATTTTATTGACTGTGTTAAACTGGTGGGTGGACTGTACAACATATAATCCACTTTACTTCATTATTGTTTAAAATGACATTGAATGGGCTGAAGAACTAACTGCAAGTAAACATTTTTGTTCTTACTAGTATCTGTATTAAAAAAAAACTCGATGTAAATTGCATGTTACATTGTAAAAAAGTACAGTACGCATTCAGGGGTATTTTAAAGATGGGATTGTCTTATCAGTGACTGCTGTATATATTAAATATAGTCAAGTACTTTTTACTAGTTGTACGCTATCTAGGGTTTACACTGTAACAAGATAAGTAAGGTTAGACAGAAGCAAGTTAAAGTTAATATAATGTACTCTTGGATTGCTGGGCTGGGGGATAGAAATGTGTATTCAATGCAGTATATGGAGAGCTAAGATAATTTCCCCTGTTTTTATACATGTGGGTATCTAGAATAATGTCCTTGGGGTGGATGCGGTGGTGAAGCGGTTAGCATTGCTGCCTCACAGTAAGAGGTGTGTGCGTGCGTGCGTGTGTGTGTGTGCGTGTGCGTGTGTGTGTGTGTGTGTGTGTGTGTGTGTGTGTGTGTGTGCACCTTCTGTGGAAGGTTGGGTACTGGGCTGGCAACTCGGCACCGTAAAACTCTACTGCCAGTCATGAGCGGACAGGTGATCCACTCGGGTGACCCCTAACCAGGAAAAAGCCAAAAGAAGATCTAGAATAATGTCCTTGGTTTAAGCTAGAGACAAGATTTGTAAGCAAATAGGCTTGAAAAATCAGATAGAATGATGAAAGGCAAGAAAAGTGCTAGTTCTTTCCTTTATTTGTAGTCATTCACTATTTTTTCCATTAGGAAAGGCTTTCAGTGAAAAAAAAAGTCTACAGGTATAGGTAATTAATCTCAACAGGTTTAGCAGTACAAATAAATTTGCACTGATTTTTTCATACACCTGCAAAGACAGTCATTGCTTTTCTTGGAGGTAAAACTGCCTGCTGAGTGATGTCTATTTGGTTGGTTCATAGACAATCAGTCTGCAGACTATAACACATTTAGCCAAAAAGCTGACAGGGATGAAAGGTGAGAATCAAATCCTATACCTTGTGCTTGTGTGGTAAACGCCTTAACCATTAAGCCAACCCCTAAGCCAAGGTACAAGATAATTAATATTTAAAGGTACATGCAAGAAGTTCAATGAAAAATGAAGTTTTAAACAGTGGGAAGGGACACCTTATAAAAGTTATTTTGCCTCTCCAGCAACCTTAGTACTTTAAAGCACTTAATATAACAAAACACATTTTATTTCATATACTTAAAAGTACCTAGTGCACTTTTTTTTTCCTTAGGGCTAAAAGGTGAAAGTCTACTGAAAGCATGCAAGTTGTTTTTCACAACCAGGAAGGGAACACAGATAAGAAAAGAACAGATAAAAATAAGTTATGTACTTATCATAAGGTTCCATCTGTGTTGTCCATTTTCATTCTTCCTCAACCATTAGGTTTGGATTCGAACCTTGGATACAACTTGGGCATTACTGTAGCCCGTGGCCAACTGAAACTCTCAAGTTGCTCCCTAACAATAATGCACCAACCCCTAAAATACCTCAGATCTTGTTTGCTAGAGGAGATAAGTAAGATATATTACAATAATGTTCCTGGCAAAGGAAACCAATATATGGAGCTTAATAGAATATACTTCAGTGTCTTTATAACATATAATTCTTCCAGAAGTACATAATGAAAAGGGTTGGAAGTTGGTAGTCAGGGAGTTGAGGAAGAATGTAAATGGACAACACAGATGGAGCATTATGGTAAGTACATCTTTATTTGATGTTGTCAATTTTTATTCATTCCTCAACCACTGGGACAGAGTCCCCAGCTGCCTGAAATCCCTTGTGGACTCTAAGGATGGATGTTTCTGAACATGGTTGAACCAAAAGCCACTCTTCCCCTTGAGACCAGAACCAAGTTGTAACGAGTAAGAAAAATATGAGGATTAGCCCAAGTAGCAGCTGCACATACTGTGTATATGTCATCCATGAAATGACTGGATAAAAATACTGATGAGGTTGCCATAGATCTAGTAGAGTGGTCTCAAAGGTTTTGATAATGAAATGCCCAATTTATTACAGAAAAAGGATATGCAGTCAGTAATCCATCTTGCCAATGTTATCTTGGTAACAGATTTGCCTAGTTTGTTGTCTGCAAAGGATATAAATAACTGATTGGACTTTCTAATCTCTTTTGTTCTATGCAAGCAGAAGCACTTTTGTCTATCAACATCCAGCAAGTGTAACATATATTCACCTTTTTTCAAATTTTGGAAAGAAAATGGGTAAGTTAATAAACTGATTGTTATTGAATTCTGACACCACCTTAGGAAGGAAGGAAGGGTTGGTTCTTTATGTCACCCTATCCCTATGGAAAATCAAGTAAGGAGGTTTAGGGGATAACACGTGAAAGTTCTGAAATTTTCCTGGCAGAGGTAATAGCCACCAAAAACATTGCTTTCCAGGTCAGAAATTTAAGATCACATTTTTCTGCTGGTTCAAAGGGGGAATGGATTAAGACGTGCAGTAGAGGATTCAAATCCCATGGAGGAATAGGATCTTTATAAGGTGGTCTAAGTAAAATAGTACCTCTTAGGAAGGCCTAGCATATCTTAGTAGAGGCTAGGGGAAAAACTGTAAACTCCTATATGAAAGTTAGAGATTGCTCCCAATTGAACTTTAATGGTAGAGGAGCTAGCTCCTTCATTGAAAATTTCTGCCAAAATCTCTAGGACACTTTGAGTAGGGGCTGAAAAGGGATCAGTATGCTTTTGATGTACCCAACAAACAAATCTTTTCAATTTACTCTTACAAATTTTCCATGTAGAAGCTTTATGGGAAGATAAAAGTATATGACATACAGGAGACGAGAGCATAGGTTGCATGACTATTAATGGAAGTAGAGAAACCATGCTGTTAGCCTGAGGTTTGAGATATGCAAATGAATCACGCCCATCAGGTGAGACAGGAGGCCTGAAATTGGATCCAAAATCCAAGTGGGTAAAGAGGATGAGGTGAAAGAAGGGGAACCAAACCTGTCAAGGCCAGTAAGGTGTAATGAGGATGACTTTGCTCTTCAACATTGCAACTTTCTGTAGAAACTTGGGAATCAAGGGAGTTGTTCAGAAGACCAGATGGCCAATTGTGGAGCAGAGCATCCCTTGCTGATTCCCCCAGTGGGGGATTAGGGCAAAATACCTGCTGCACTTGTTTAGGTGAGATGCAAAAAGATCCCAGCAAGGCTGGCCCCACTGATGGAAAATTTTTTCCGTCACTTTCATGTTGAGAGACCACTTGTGAGGTAGTAGAATGGACCTGTTCAATTTGTCTGCTATCACACTGGACTTACCTGGAATGTGTGTTATCAGAAAGCAGTTGGATGAGATTGCCCATTGCCACACTCTTTCTCATTTCTCGACACAAAGGGTAAGATCTGGTTCCTCCTTTTTTGTTGATGTACCAAATTACTGACATATTGTCTGTTTGAAATGCAGTTGTCTCCAGAGGTAAAGCACCCCGAAAAACCTGCAACACTAAAAACACTGCTCACATCAACATGGCCATTTATATGCAAATTGGCCTATTTGGGGGACCAAGTGCCTTGGACTGTTTTCCCCAGCAAGTACCCTCAACCAATCTGGGATCTGTCTGTGGTCATTATGGCCTTGGATTGAGGGAGAATGAACAGACAGCCTTGTAGAACCTGATCTGATCTTAGCCACCACCAAAGGTATTTTTTGCATGCTTGTGTGATCCTTATTTGAACTGACATCTGCTGACAAAGTACTGAGCATTGAGTTGCTAGTACCACTGAAGAATTCTCATATGAAATCTTGCCAAGAGGACTAGAATTATGGCCATTGACACTGACTCCAAGGCTTGAAGAATCAATCGGGCTGAAATTTTGGTGCTGTGAACAATTGTCATGACCTGGAATCTGTGTCTGTACTCTGGCTAGGGGAAGAGAAGCTGTTGCAGATACTGTATTGAAAATTGCTCCTATGAACTCCAGTGTTAGAGATGGTTGCAACTAAGATTTGTTGTAATTTATTGTAATTCCTAGAAGGCAGCAATTTGGAGTACCTGGTCTCAGGCTATTATGAGCAGATACCTTGTCGGGGTGGTGATGAGCCAGTCATCTAAATATGGAAACAGCGGAATCACTGTAGTCTCGAGTGAGCTGCAACCACTGTCATGCATTTGGTGAACACCCTGGGGGCTGTGGTGAGACCAAAGGGCAGGGTTCTGAATTGGTAATGACTGGCTCCCAGCCAGAAGCGTATGAACCTTCTAGACCACCTGTTCATTTTTATGTGCTAGTATGCATCTTAAATGTCTGTTCAGCAAATCCAATCATCCTTGCCTAGAGATGGCAAGATGGACTGAATTATGTCCATCCAAAACTTTGAGTGCTGAACTGACTTGTTCATTTTGCTGAGATCCAAAACTGGTCTCCAGTCCCCTGCTTTCTTTGGCACTAAAAATAATTTTGAGTAAATTTTAGATTCTGTCTGATCTAGTGGGACCTCTTGGATGATTTTTTTTCTAGCAACTTTTGTATTTGTAGTGCTGCTGCTTTTCTCTGACTGGGTAGAACACCAGGAAACTGTTGTGAGGATGGGGATGGAAGGGAAAAGGGAATTACATAACCTCTGGAATTAATCCTCTGCATCCAGGTATCTTTTGTGATAGCTAATCAGGTTTTCTGATGCAGGGATAAATGACCCCTGATTGCCTCCAGACAGCGACAATCAAATCTTGTTTCAGGAGCACTGGTAGGGCCTGTTTAGATAACATATCTCTAGACCCTTGGTTTTGTGGGCCACCTGTGCTGCGTGGGCAGCGTCTTCCATTAGCATTCCCCCCTCTGCCCCTGGGGGAACCATCTGAATATGGATCTTGGAAAGGACCCTGAGATTTTTTGAAACACATTTTCCATCCCCCTTGTTAGTTCCTAGAGAAGGTCCTTTGAGGGGTCAAAAGACATACTCCTACAGCAGTCTTTACATCTTTTTCACACCTGGAGAGTGTGTCCCTTTGGGGCCAAATAAGGAAGATCATTCAAAGAGAGCATTGATGAAAGAAGACTTGAAGGACTCCAAAGAAATCACAGAGAAGCATACAGGCATGCCTCCTTACTGAGATGCCTGAACCCACCGCCCCTGATGTACCCTCAGCTGCATGAAAGATAAGCCTCATGGACAAATTTGAAATGGAATAATGTGAGGCTACTGAAGCTTGAGTCTCTGAAGTAGTGCTCCCTTAAAGAGTATCTGACAGTTCTTCTATTAAATCGCTTTGCAACCTAGTGAAATGTGCCAAATAGTTCAGTGACCTAAGAGCAAAAGATGCTGAAGTGTAGACACACTTTCCAAATCTGTCTAAAGCCCTAGACTCTCTGTTAGGGTGATGAACAGTGGAACATTGTTCCATGAGCACCTTCTTTGTTGCGGCTGCCATGACCATGGCATCTATTGGTACTCTCTTGCTCCAAAATTCCCTTCTTGTCAGTGGTACCAGAATTCGGTCTGGACTCTTGGGGATATTTTCAACCACATCAGGTTTCTTCCTTGCTCACTGAGAGATCAAATCAATGAGCTCATCAGTGAGTGGAGTTATCCAGGAAGTAGATAGGACAGATCTGAATGCTTCCAGTAACTCAGATTCCTCTGGTGTAGAATTTTGGGAGGACCAACCACCTCATTCTTTGAGGATCTTTACAATTTTTCCAAATGAGATATCTTCGGGTAGTGATCTAGGGGATCTGTTCCCTTTGCTGAAATAGGTGTCTTCTGTGATAGATTCCTGTGGGGAATCTAAGTGCCTCCTTTTGCACTTTTTCTTCCAGAGTACTTCCTTGGTGGGATGTTCCAGCAAAGCTTTGGAAGAAATGGTGATACCCTGCAGGGTAGCCTGGAGAGGATGGACTGGCTGTCCCTGTGGAGTCAAATGTCAAGGCTCAAGGCATAGAGACACATGAGATGTTGAAGGAAGCTATAAGGGAGAACAGACCATTCATCCCACCAAAGCAGAAAACACTCTCCCCATTATCTCAAAGGCAGACCATCCTAGGGAGAGGGAAACAGATGGAGCCATGAAGCCATGGTTCTGTTCCACTGGTTGTCTGCCATGAAGGCAATCCACTGAGGCAGAGGTCAGAGCTGAGCTGTCCAAAGCTGAAGCTCTGTGGGGCAGAGCCGGCTCAGAAAACTTCGGAGTTTACTCCAACACCTGGGATCTGACCGGGATGCTACAGCTCTAAAAGCCACTTGACTCCAAACTCATCAGAGCCAGGGAACTCAGAGAAACCCTCAATTTGAGAAAACAACTATCTTTGGATCCAGTCCAGATGGTCTCAGCAAACTTGGATCCAAAGCCTCTGAAACAAAGTGCTAAATTGGAGAAGGAGCCGATACTGGAAGGGTAGAGATGGCCAAGACTTCCTGACTCAAAGAAGTAGGAGCCAGGAGAATCCCATTCTTTATCTACACTGAGAGAAACTTCTTCATCATTCTGTCCACGTCTGCTTTGGTGAGATTCCTGAAAGAATGAGATGAAGCAATTGATGGTGATTTGGAATGCAGTTTCTCTATGAAGGAAGATGCGACCCTAGACAGAACTTGGGCTATGGAGACAGAGTATCGGGTCTGAGGAAGTGATCTATGATCCAACATATTTGCATCCAAGGACATTTTAGGGGATCCTGTTGAAGTCTTTGAGCCAAAAGGCTTCAGATCTGGCATGAATTATTTTACTGCAGCTCCATTGTGGATGGAATTGAAGATCTCAGCTTCTTTGGGGACTTTTTTTGTAGCCTCCTTGGAAGTGATCTTAGTGGGGTGAACCCCAGAAATGGCTTTCAAAAAAGTAGTAGGAAGCACCTTTGGAATCAGCTTATTTTTAAGTCCACTATTTCTCACGGATTAATGCTTTTCCAAGTACTGCATTCTACATTAAGATGCTCTGGCCCAAAACAATAGGTGCAAAGATCATGAGTGCCTGAACAAGGTAGCTTATGGCCACACCTTCTACACATTTTGAAGCCTTTTCTGACATTTTGAAAAGAAAAGAAAAACAAAGACAGCAAGAATGTTTTTATATATATAAGGGGTAAGGAGGACAAGAGAAAAAGTACCAACAATGGTAGGAGAGAATACACCAATGGTGTTACAGAAAAAGAGAAGTGTTAAATTTTAAAGTTTTATAACTGTGACAAATGGAAATATTAAAAATAAAAAAATACTAGCATGTACAAAGGGAAAAACAAGAAAAAAAGAAAAACAATTGTTCAAATAAAACATCTTTAAATTCACTCAAAAGCAAAGCTAACCACATATATTTGCGAAAGGCAGCAAATGAGATCTGCAGTATGTTAGGGGTTGGTGCATTATGGGTAGGAGGAGCTTGAGAGTTTCAGTTGGCCACAAGCTATAGTAACGGCCAAGTCAGATCTGAGGTTCAGATTCGAACTCAATGGTTGAGGAATGAATGAAAATTAACATCAGATCAATTAGTTTATTTCGGAACACAGACTGCAACATGTGCTTTAGTACAGTTAACCTTAATTTTAGATTAGGTAATGTCTGTTGGCACATTCATCAGTTTGGATCAATTGCCCCTATGTGGAGGTGTAAACATTTTTTTGAAAATGTATATAGCTTTGCATACTTCTTCCAAGTTAAAACAGGATGTGGTTCTGAAAATTTGTTTAGCTTTTTCTTTGAGCGTCTTCATTGAGATAAACGTCTTGAAATTGAAATACAGATTCAAATAGAGATACAAAACTATATAAGGGATCAGCCTGACAAAAATTAATGTCTGCATGTAACTTAAAAGTTGGAAATATGCATTCAAAAAAACTGACATGTATAATAATTGGGATTACCAGCTTTTTGACTTAACAGTTATTCCATCCATATAATCATGAATTGTACATGGCCTTAAAGGTATAGTGAAAAACAGAGAATATCAAATTATACTAAGAAGCGCAGGGTAAAAATTGCAATATTGCAGGAGAATCATACTGATAGAAATGAGCATATGAATGTGACTAAGAAAATATTTCAAGGTGGACATTCATCATAATATCAGGGACAAAGTAAAAGATGTGTGATAATATCAATTTCTGCAGATGCTCCAGTGGAAATTAAAGAGGAAAAATATAATAATTGTAGATTTGTGGTAGTAAGGAGATATTAGCATGGGGGGGATGATTAGTCTGGCAATTATTTTTATTCCACCTAAAACTACTATTATAGAACTTAAAGAGAATTTTTGGAGAAATAACCAGCTTTCAGCCAGAAATATTATATATGGACTGAGATTGGAACCCGATTTGGAATAGTGAGGTTGTATCAGTGGGACCAAGAAGGGGAAAATATAACAAAAGAGGCTGGATTTCTGAAGTAATATATGAGAATGTTTGAAATGGAAGATGTATATTCAGTAGCAAGAAATCAGACATAATTTACATATTGCAAGTTATAAGAACTGAGCTAGACAAAATAGAAATTATATCTCATATGAGTGTGTATTTAATTGAACACTTTTACACACATCCTATTGTTTCAGATCATGTGCCAATAAAAACTAAGAAGATGCAAGTAAAATGAGACACTAGTGCTTTCTTGCTTCCTGTTGGGAATTTAAAGAATCTGCAGTGCAATTTGAAAGTTAATAGGGAAGACACAAATTTCTTGAAAAGGGATAGCTATTGAGTGAAATTAAATGAAAATGGTGTTTAAAAATAGGGTAGAAATAAGACAGGAAAATATCTGGGGAAAAATAGGAATTATTTAGAAGGGTTGACAAAAGTTAAAGTATTGCAGAATAATGAGAATTTCACAGAATAATAGGAGGAACAACTGCAAAACACTAAATAGAAAATAAGGGACTATGTGGATGATATACATGAGTATAGAAATGTTGCTGTTAAGAAAGTAATTTTGATAACATCTCCAGAACACTAAGCTTTTTAGCACAATGGCTTAGGCAACACAAAACAGAAAGACTTTCTTTGCCAAACTTAGCAAACCTGTAACAAGAAAAATTACCAGAGGTCCTATAGAGCTATTATAGATATTTTAGACATTGCATGATCATTATAAAGCATAGGGAGGTGGAAACCAAGAAAAGGCACAAATAGAAATATTATAGAAGTTATATCACCAATACTGAAGGATATGTTTAACAAATTATTACATTATGGTAAAGTCCCACATAGTTGGGAAATATCTCATATTACACATATCCATGAAAAGGGCTGTAAAATATATAAAATGTTAGAAATATTATTTCTCTTCTATTCTAAGAATTTTGAAAAGATCTTGTTAACATAATTAGCAGTGATAATATAATGGCAAGTTTAGACATTTACTAATATGGTTTTGCTAAGGGTCATTCACTCCTCACAAATACGGTTACTTTTTACTACAAAATCACTATATCGATTTTGGTCAGTCTTGTGGAATAATATTTCTAGAGCTTGCAAAAGCATTTGAAAGTATAACTTTTCAGGCTACTTTTTCTGCTTTAAGACTAAGATTAACCCTTACATTATCAGATGAACCATGTCCTGGTTGACAGAGAAAACACAAGCAGTCAGAGCATTGTTCAAACCTGTCAGTGTGCAAACTGTTTTTTTCTTCACTTTTATAATTATCACAGAAATTCTGAGTTAATTTAAAACCTTTACTTCAAAATTTGTAGAACAAAAACGGATTATCATTTACAAAATACAAAACAATTTCACTGAAAACAGACAGCATAAGAAACAGTAAACCTTTCTTCCCTTGACATTCACATTCATTGAAAATGCATCTTGCAATCCATTTAACAAAAGGTATGCTGGGATTCAAATAACATAGTGAAGCATTACTTAGTGGCTTTATGAAGAGTGCAGAAATTTAGACTAACTAATGTGAAACATACTGATAATATCTTGAAAAAACACACTAGATGCAAATGTCCTTTTTCAGGAGCAGCCCAAGAGCACTATGTGATGTGACTTTCTCAGAGTCACCCATCAAAGTCTGAGGTAATCAAATTCTGCACTACAAAAGTAGCTTATTAACAACTCATAGCATTACTCATCTGTACTAATTACCAGACAGACTGCTGTAGTTTAATATCATGTATCTCACACTGTGTGCATGCACAAAAAAGAAAAGTATTCATAGTAACAATATTAACATTAAATCTGCATATATCCTCTCTAGTTTATTCACAGCCAAATAATAAACACACTTAACAGTCAAGAAAGCAATGAAACCAATGATCATACCCAATTCCTTCCTTTACAGTATAACTACTGTAGGATACAGGAACCAAGTATTTACTCACACACACACAGACACACACTATGCCCTTTGTACACATACACAAAGCTATCAATTTCAACTGCTTGTTTGACTCCACATCTCAGCTTTCTGCTCAAGATCAAATGAATGAATAAATTCATAAATAAGCCAGAAATGTATCGCAGCTTGTTGCTGTCAAAACCATTCAGACAACCCATCGCTAATCTCTTCTCTGCCTTCTCAACTTCTTAGCTCAATAATCAGAGACATAGACCCATGAATCAAGAATTTTTTAAATATTTAATTTATTTTATTAAAAAAAAACTTGACCTGGTTAACCCCTCTGGGTCAATAGCCTCTTTTTGGGAGAGACCTGAGTTGGTACGCATTATAACTAGGGAACATTTTTCCAGGGTACTAGATTATGTCACCTACTCCTTTTGATAAGAGCCTTAACATTTTTTAAATCCAGCTGGGCTACCATCAACTCAGGCAGATGGTGCCTTGGTTTAACACCCTTTATACTATACTGCAATATCCAGCTACCTGGCTTGGGAAAGAACTGATAAGCTTCTGATCTTCCCCCACCAGAGGTGATTGTGCTACCTGTTGAGCCACTTTAGCTGCTGCTTATATATGTTGAACATTACTAGAATTTTTGAAGGATAAAAGCCTGATATATTAGTGATTTTCTAAGTAAAATCAATATTTAAAACTTGTGCCTGACATTTAATCATTGCACTCCACAATAATTTGGCAGAAAATAATGAAAGTTATGTACTCGCAATAACAATAGATCTGTGTTGTCTGTTTCCTTTGGTTCAACCTGTGGGTTATCAGTTCCAACTTGGATCTGATGCTAGCCAACTTCCAAGACCTCAGCTTGGCGAGCTCTGCCTCCTCTACCTATAACTTCCCAGCCCCCATTTCATTACAGCTACCACAGATCCAGTTTGCTCCCTACCTCTGTATATACTTTCAGATCAAGTCCGCAAAGGGAGAAAAGCCAAAAAGCCAAGGGGCCAAAGACAGAGGGAAAGTGGTCTCCTGGGTCATTCAACTCTGGTATAACAGAATAGCCAATAAGGTGGAGGAGAGGGGGTTAAACTAGATGTAAACAGACAACACGGATCTGTCATTATGGTGAGTTCATAACTTTCATGTCCAGTGCTGTCTTTTAAAAAAAAAATGTTGCTGCATTATCACTTGTGACATAGCAAACTTACATTTATATAAAAGAAATTAAAAAGTATTAAGTTTGCATTTACAAACATTACACATCATGTATATTGATATATATCATATAATCTAAATAGTTACACAAACTATTCAATTTTTGTCTTCTTTTAAACTTCATTCTTCCTCCAAGACATTTTTTACATGTATTGTTGCCACCATTTCTATTTTTTCTATGTAATTTAGTCCTACCCTTTTCTAAAGATTTCATTTCCTGTTCTTTTATCTCCATTACAATATTCAGTACTTCAAATATAATTGGTTTGGATGATGATTTCCTTTTTCTAATAACTGCTTTTTTGTCAGCCACCAGAATTAAAGTTAACAAGGCCTTACTATGTCTAGACAATTCAGATCCTGTACCCCAGTTCAAAAAATAATTTCCTTAGTAACACTCAGTATTCCTGATCGAGTACTCTGTAGGGAATTTTTAAAGTCTGCCAACTCTAATTACACTCCCAAAACATATGTTCCCAATTCCCGCTTTCTTTTCTATCACACCTACATTTGTCATCCACCTGAGGAAAAATTCTTTGGAGTCTGCATGGGGGTATAAAAGTATCTATACAAACACTTCCAGGAAAAAAATCCTAAATCTAGATTTTTTTTATTTCCATATTGGGAGCTATACATATATCCTCCAATTGTTTATGTGTGAATTGTATATTTAATCTCTCTTCCCAATCTTTTCTGACCTCTTCCAGTCAATTCCTAGAGTTATTGTGCAATATCATATATGCCTTACTAATTATCCATTTTTAACAGTAGCTTCTGTTCTAGATTCATTTAAAAACTCAACCAGTGCAGGTCTTTCATTTATGATTCTCCTGTCCTTTTCTCTTTGTCTATACTCTGATATCAATTTGTGATAGAGAAGACAATCACTAGCCTGCACTCCAAATGTCTTCTTGTCCTCTTCCCATTCTATTACCTTTCCCTTTTTAATTATTTGTTCCCAATACATTGGTTTCTTTGCCAGCTTCATCCAGTAAATTCCATCCCCTTCTTGTCTATTATCTGTACCCTTAACTGTAGTCATCCTTATCAGCAGAATCTCCTTTCTCCATTCCCATGTTGGCTTAGTTCTTAGTATACTTTCTGCTTCTTTATGAGTATAATATATTCTAGGACTGTTGTTATTCTGCTTAAGGATCTATGTCCAAAATCCTACTCTTGCCTTATTTCTTGAATTACCCCCTTGCTTCATTATATTCCCTTTCCACTTTGAATTGTAGCTTTCTGCTTATGTTACATATAACAGCCTTAACTGTGTAGCTCTAAAATATCCCTTCCAATCAGATAATCCTAAACCACCTTGCTCTATTGGGAGGATCAGCTAATCCAACTTGACTCTTTCCCTCTTCTCCCCCCAAATAAAATCCTTCAAATATTTATTAATTAATATCCACAACTTCTCCTCTGGTTGATAAAAAGTATCAGATGTTTTTCCATCTGGGTTCAACCCGTCGGACAGAATCGCCAGCCATATAACACCCTAGGGTGGTCTCATGGAAGGATATTGCACAATACAGTGGAAACAAACAAAGCTCTAGACCTGGACTGGATATCCAATTTGTAGTGGGGCACATAAGAGTGAAGACCCACCTAAGTTGCAGCTGCATAAATGTCATCCAAGGCAGATCTGGAGAAAAAGACTGTCAAAGTAGCCATAGCTCTGATAGAATGACCTTTGGGATCATGAGGCAAACTTTCCCTTCAAACCATACCCAAAAGAAATACAATCAGACAATCATTTGGACAAAGTAACCTTGCATACAGGGGCATCCAACTGATACTTGGAGAATGAGACAAATAACTGATAAGATTTTCTAAAGGACTTTGTTCTATCCAAATAAAACCTCAATTTCCTATGGACATCAAGACAATGCAGATGATGTTCACCCCATTAGACAATTCAGGAAAAAAACACTTGCAGATGAATGGACTGGTTCAAATTATTTTCTACCACCTTACCAGAAAAGTAGTGTCTGGCCTAAGAGGCACATTGCCTTGATGGAACCAAATAAGGACAGATAGTAGAGATGGCCTGCAGTTCTGACACATATTAGGCAGATGTAATGGTCACCAAGAACAGTCATCCATGACAATTTCAAATCAAGAGTAGCACAGGGCTCAAAAGGAGGCACAGCCAGCACCTGGAGTATAAAAAGCAAGTTCCGAGATGGAACAGGATCTCATACAGGAGGACAAAATAGAAAGGTTCCTTTAAGAAAGGCCTCCAAGATCTTAAGGGTAGCCAATGGTACATTATCCCTGCAATGTGAAAATTGGATACAGCTGCCAACTGCACTTTAATAGTAGAGTAATTAGACCCAGAATTAAACACATCTGCAAGAAAGTCCAGGGTAGCCTCCAAAGATGCAGAGAAGGGATCCATGCCCTGAGAGACAGCCCACAAGACAAAATGCTTCCACTCACTAGCATACACCTTAGAAGTAGATATATTTTGGGTAGAAGTTAAGATGTGAACAGCTCAGTTTGAAAGCATGGGATTCCTAGCCATCAAGTGAATTGGAGGAACCAAGCGGTTAACCTGTGTTCAAAGGTTGGGTGGATCCAAGCCCACTGGGAGAGAAATGAGGTATGTAATGGGATCCAGGACCCAAGGATGGTACTTCAGGAGAGGCCAAAGGAAGGGGAACCACATCTGGCGAGGTCAAAATGGAGCAATGAGGATTAGTCGCTCTGCAATGGGCCACTTTCTAAAGACACTTTATTATCAATAGGGTCAGAAGGTATGCAAACAGAAGACTGTCCCTGGGTATTTGTCCCTGTGGCGGAACTATAAGGCATAGTAGCTGCTGCAGTAGTTGGTGTTGGACAGAGAAAATGAAAGGTCACAACATGGATTGCCTCTGCACAGAAAAATCTGGTTCAGGGGACCACTTGTGAGGAAGAAGAATATTCCTGTTCAAACTGTCTGCTTATGTTGGATTTCCCTGGGATGTGCACTGCAATCAGAAACCACTGAGTTGAAAACTGCCCACTGCCAGACCCTTATGGCCTCTTGACAAAGGAGGTAAGACTGTGTTCCTCCTGTTTCTTCAGATACCAGACCATCCACACACTGTCTGGTCCAAGATCACACCCTTGGGGAGAACATCCTGAAAAGCTTGCAACATGAGGAGGACTGCTCTCATCTTCAAGACTCTGATAAGTAGTTGCACCCCAACCCAAAAGGAAGGTGTCCGTCATGACTATAGCCTGAGGAAGGAGAAAAACAAATTTTCTCCTGGTGGGCCCTAAGGCAGAACCCAACTACCACCTGATCTGATCTCGACAAACCTGTGACAGAAAGACTAGAAAATTGATCATATGTGTTATGTATGACCACTGGACCAACAGAATCCACTGTAATGCCCTCATGTGATACCTGGCCAAGGGAACCAAACAAATGGCAGCTGCCATATGAGCCAAGAGAAGGAGGATAAGAATACAGTGGAGGTTTTCTGCAAGTGATCAAAGACCCTGCCAGATTCAGAACATTTGATATTCAGGACTCTGGAAGTTTGGCAATCTGGGAGACTGTGTCCAAGTGGCAACCTATACACTCCAAGGACTGAATGGGATGGTGACTGGACTTTTGGTATAGTGAGCATCCCTGGCCCTGATCAGGGATACTCTTGTGGGAGCAGTTATGAGCCAATTGTCCATTTAGGGGAAAGAAGTGGAAACCCTGAAAACTCTGTCAGGCTACTACCACTGCCATACACCTGTTGAACACCTGGGGGAGCAGTGGTGAGATTGAATAGGAGCACTCTGAACTGGTAATGATTGGCCCACACCCAGAAACTCAGAAATTTCCTGGACCATCTCACAATCTGTATGATGGCAGATGACCTTGAGATCATTCAAGCACGACCCTGTCATCCTTCCTTGGAACAGGTAAAATGGACTGCAATTTGACTAGCCAGAACTTAGTCTGCTTTACAAACTGAGTCAACTTGTTCAAATCCAATAGGCCTAAGGTTCTCCTCCTTCTTTGGAACCAAAAAGAACCTTGAACAGACTTCAGACCCTTGCTGGTCTGGTGGGATCTCTTTGATGATTTGACTTGCTAGCAGCTTGTGGATTTCAATGGCTTTCTCTCTTCTCTTGGATGTTATACTGGGGACTTGTAAAAATAGAACTGAATAACATCTGGATACGACAACGCCCATGTGTCTGATGTGATGGTCTCCCAAGTTTTAGGGTGTACAGCCAATCAGCCCCCAACTGCCTCCAGGGCAGGACAGTCAGGCAATGCTTCAAGGTCATTGAAAGGTTCTCTTGGGGAACCCTCCATGGAGTTCTGGTTCTGCAGACAACCCCAGCCACGAGGGCGATGCTCACTGTGGTTGCAACCCATGGCACCCTCAGAAGGACCCTCTTGAAAGGGTTGCCATGATTTCTGAGAAAAGGTCCAATATGGAGTAGCAAAATAAACTCTAACAGCAGACAGCCTCTTTCCTTCTTTCCCACTCATGGTCAAGGTGTCTTTAACTTTTGGCCAAAAAGAAATGAGCCATCAAATGAAGAGTTAACAAAGGATGCTTTAAAGCAGTCTGCAAAATCATACAATCTCATCCAAAGGGTGGTGACACATAGCAGTGCTGGTGCCAGCTACTCGAGAAGTGCTATCTCCAGAGTCTTATGAATATCTGGAGACTGCTGTGTCTTCACTGCTCTTATCATAGATTAGGTTCATAAATTAGTACTAGGCTAACTACCCTTGTGGGCCATTTCAAGCCTAGCCAATTACCCCATGTGAGAATCAAACCTTGTACCTTGTGTCTGTAAGGTAAACACCTTAACCATTATGCCATCCTCCCACCCCTGACACAATATCCTGTTGAAGCCTGGTCAAATGAGCTAAATAATTCAATACCATCAACATGAAGGTGGCTGCTGAGGTGCAAGTGTACTTGCTTAAGCGGTCCGGCACTGGGGAGACTATTTTCTGGGGACCTAGGAACTCTCCTTTTAGTGGCTGCTGCCACCACAATACCATCCACAGCAGAACCCAGTGTTGACTATCCTTGGGGGGGGGGGTATATTGTCAGGCTTTTTGAGGATCAGTTCCACCATACTGGACTCCTTCCATGCTCTCTGCAGCACTAGATCAATATGTGCATCCAGAGGGGAACAAGTCATAATGGGGATGGGCCCACACCAACGGCCTCCAAAAACAATGGCTCCTCTCAGGAAAGGGCTTTGACAATTCAGCCCCCATGCTGTTGAAGGAGCTCCAAAAGATGGTGAAAACAGACATCTTGGTGGGGGGATTTGGGGGAACCCCTCTAACTCCTAAATGTCTGTGTCCTCTATGATGGACTCCTTAGTCCAGGTGTTTCCTCATGTACCATCCCTTACCAGACACTTCCCATTCTGGAGACCCCAGGGGGAAAAGGAAGAGGCTGGGGACCCAACTGGGAAGGCAGCTTGGTAACCACCAGGGGCAGGCTTTCCTGGATCCAGCTGAGAATTGACCACAGGCACAGACATTGAAGGGGGCACTGGTTGTGCTAGACCATTCCCTCTCCTGATAGAACACCCTTTTCATAATATTGAAACAGAGGCGGAAATGGGCCAACAAGACTCAGCACACCTTGGGTTCAAAGACTGCAAGGAGGTACCGGAATCCAGAGCCATCCCACACTGTCTTGATGCTGAGACTAGGCCAAACTATCAAGAGTGAATGCCTCAAGTGGGGGAGAACCCTGAAACTGGGAGTGTCGAACCCAACATGCAGACCCCTGTCTCAACCTGTCAGTCTCATGGTCCACCTGGCTCAGACAAAGCCGCAGTTGAAGAGACTAAGGTATGGATTGGAGCCAAAATCAGCCAGGAAGTTGGCTCCAATAATAAGGAATGGAAGACAACTGGATCTGAAGACTTTGGATCCATGGGAGGAAACCAAGATACAGGAGATGAAGCTTTGGAGCAAGGGCCCCCGAGCCAATGGAATGAGGCCTAACTTCATCTGTGCCTAAAGAAGGACTGCATCAACTGACCCAATTCTGAAGTCATCAAGCTTCCAATGGACTGAGATGACCAAACAGAGAAGGCCACTGAGGAGTGGTTTGGAAGATTGTCCATCAGGCAATGAATCCAGCCTACTGGTCTGACTCAGGGAAGCTCAAATCTGAGGTGAAGATGGGGAGGAGTTGGCTAAAAGCTCTCATGGAATAGAAAGAGAAAAGGGACAAAAAGTCCATCCCAAAGGCACCCCCCAACCAGGAAAGGGTTCGGCACACTAACAGTAGGAGTAGGTGACTTGCCAGTGACCACAGCCAAAGGAGACCAATTCAGTGGTAGTGAAGCCAAAGAAGATTGGTTCTGAGGCAGCAAAACCAAAGGAGACCAATTCAGAGACACTGGCTCCAAAGGCAATTGGCTCCAAGGTGTCATAGCCAACAGCAGAGCCAATGCTGCCTGGGAATCCAAGGGTTTTGGGACTTTCAGATCCAGCTGGCCAGAAAAAGTAACAGAAGATGGGGCCAACAATTTATGGTTTCCCTTGGAAGCTTTGGTATCCTTAGCCTGCTTATGACCTGACTTGTCCCCTTTGCCGGAGGAAGGTGAGGAAGAGTCTCTTGAAGGCAAAAGACCTTTAAATATGAGTTTGCCCCCCCTCAATTAGATAGCACAAGAGCCACAGGTCTTTCAAATGGCATAAGGAAACTCCAGGTGAGAAGCCCCAAGGCAATATGCACAACGGTCATGAGCATCTTGGGAAGGAAGCTTATGTCTGTAATAAATCCATTTTTTAATCCTTTATCTATAAAATGACCTACCTAACCTAAACCTGACACAGCAAAAAAAAAAAAAAAAAAAAAACATACAAGGCCCAAAAGGTGAGAAATATACCTACACCAACCTACTCTACCAACTAGTCAAGAAAAAAATAAACTATCACTACACTACACACACACACATACTATACTAATAGCAAAGTACCAAAAGGTAGGTAGAGGTAGAGGAGCAAACAAACTCTGTCCACAAAGGATATAGAGAAAGGAGTGAACAACTCAGCAGCTGTCCAGCTAAAGTCTTGGAAGTTGGCTGGTCCAGGATCCAAGTTGGCTATGATAACCCACAGGTTGAATTAGATAGAAAAGACAATATCAGATCACAATTTTTTCAAGGACTAGACTAAAATATGTCTAAACTTCTTTGCTCAAGAATTCTAGACAAAGCCAAAAATAACTGGGGGGAGGGTGAACAACGTCCCAAAAACAGACAAGTTATAATTATTTTTATCTATTTGTTAACCAGGCTAAGTCCACTGTACCCAACAGCTCTAAGTGACTTGCACAAAGTTATGCAGCAGGCAAACAGAGTTGGAAGCATTCAAACCCTGTACTCTTAACTAGTGTAAGTAGTTAAATATCTTAGAGCCTTAAGAGCCAAGCAATCCTAATAAACTTTAAAAAATGAACAGAACAGATGATGCACTGACATACATACTATGACATACTAATGACCGGCAAGTGATTCCTCAAAAAATGAGCAAGTTTAGGAAGACCTGGCAGCTAGTGCAAAGGTTTAAGGCTCTAAATGCTTAATAAGCTGCTTCCTGTAGCTAAAGATACAGGGTTTGAGTTTTTTTCTACCTCCATTTGTCAACTATGTAACCCTGAGCAAGTTGCTTGACCAGGCAGGGCCCTGGGATAAGGTACAAATATGAGGCAAACAAAATGTTTATGTGCATTAACAAAACTTTTATGACTGGAATAATTGACTATTCCATCAAGACAGTTTGTGGATGTTTACAAGCAGTCATATATATATATATATATATATATACATATATATATATATATATATATATATATATATATATATATATACATACACACACATACACTGTAATTTCTACCTGGCTATATAGTATATGTGATCATGTGCCAAAAGCTTGAGCTTATATGACAACTAAGAGCATAATCCCCATCTCCATGACAAAGATTCAAATGCTGCAAATTCTTATACCAAATCTTATGGCAAAGGCTTGCACACCAAATTTCAAATCCTGGTGCAAAAGAAGCACATCCGTCTGCTCAAAGAAAGACTACAGAGATCTCTAGCTGCTTGAGGAAGTCTTTCTATTTGGCTCAGCTGAGCAGAGCAGTAGATCAGGACTGCAGCTGTTGTACGCACAGCAAAGAAGTTTCAGGACTGGGGTGGTCTCACCCAGGGCAGCTGATCAAAGGAGTAAATTGATTCAAAGATTTGGACATTTTCTTTTCTTTTTAATTAATGTTGCAGGTTAATTAGGAGGATTTATGAAGGCTCAGTGGCAAGAATGAAGGTGTGAGGGTTCCTCTTTAGCAGGAATTTCCTCTTTCCCTTTTGATATTTGCTTTATATTTAGTAATTAGCAATAAATAATAAGGGACTCACAAATTCAAGGCTATAACTGGTATGGTGACCAAGAAAGGTTGGCCTTATTCACAGATGTCATTATCCTTTTCTGGGTTTATCAAGCAGAAAATATCTTGGTGATATGGGATATTTTGAAGCAGTTTTCATGTTATAAAAATAAATGAAGATAAAACAAAGGGTATAGCAGTAAACTATATATCCACAGATAAATTTGTACAGTAATACTTGTACGCACATGATAAAATTAAGTATTTCGATGTAACAGGAGTATATGACAGCAGCTAAGAATATGTGGGAAGAGACAAAAAAGAAAATACAAAATTGAGAAACTGGAAGCTCTTGATTATAGATAGGGATAGTAAGATACAAGCAGCTAAAAGGTTTCTAGCCCCTTTAGTTTCATATGCGAGTCAGACATATTTTTAAAAAATCAGATGAAAAATTATGGACAATAATTAATATGAGTTGAAGAACTTTAAAAATGAAAGTGGACAAGAATTAAATGGAATAGGTTGATCCTCCCCTCAAGACAATGTGGTTTAGGATTACCCGGTATGAATGGATAGTTTACAGCTAAGCAGATAAGGCTCATATACATAATGCAAACAGAAGATTATAAATCAAAGTGGAAAGGGATGATAATGAAATGGTGAAGTTCAAGAAACAGGCAGAGAGTAGGATTTGCGATCCAGATCTTTAAGGAGAGCAACAAAAACATACAGATTAGTATACTTATAAAATTAAAATTGCATAAAGTATTCTAAGAACTAAGTCAATATGGGAATGGAGAAAGGATATTTTGCCAAAAGGCATGAATGCAAGTAGGGGTATAGAAAATAGACAAGAGAGCCGGAATTTACTGTAGAAAATTGGCAAAGAAGGTTTTTAAACAAGAAACATCTTTAATAAATTATCTATGACATAAGCAATCATACATTTACATAAATGAAAACAAACCATAGTGACAATTTTAGTTGCAAACATCATACTTCACATATAATCTATCTAGTCATGGTCAGTCAAACATTACATAGCTCATTCAAATCCTGCCTTCTTTTAAACCTTGTTCCTCCTCTGCACGCATTATTTCCACAATTCCCATTTTCTATGCAATTTGCTCCTACCCTTTTCTAAAGGTCCCAATTCCAGTTGTTTTATCTCTGATGTTTTATTCGCTACTTCTAGTAAAGTTGGTTTAGATTTTGATTTCCATTTTCTAGTAACTGCTTTTTTTGGCAGCCACCATAATTAGAATCAGCAAGCTTACTGTATTTAAACAATTCTTTAGTTAAACCAATTTGCTTACCCAGTATATCTGAAAGAGCAGTCTGCAGGGGATCTTTAAAGTCTGCCAACTCATTATATTCCCAAAAATATGTTTACAATTACATCCTTCCCCATCACACCGCCAACGTTTGTGGGCTAGCTAAGGAAAAATTCCTTGTGGAGTTCACTTGGGATATAAAAATACCTATGTAAACACTTCCAAGCAAAGATCCTAAATCTTCTAGACTTTGTTGCATATTTGGGAAACATGCATATATCCCCCATTGTTTCTTTGTGAATTGCTTATCCACGCTTTTCCTAATCTTTTCTAATCTCCTATAATTATAGTTATAGTGAAATATTTTGTATGTTCTACTAATTATTCCTTTTTAACATCAGCTTTTGTTCTAGATTCTGCTAAAAACTGTACCAGTGCTGATCTTTCATTTAGGACCCCCTATTTCTTTCTCTCAATCCTTGATAGGGCAATCTTTACCCTGCAGTCCAAATAAATTATTGGCCTCTTCCAATTGTATTACATCTCCCTCTCTAATTATTTGCTCCCAATATCTTGGTTCTTTTGCCAGTTTTCTCAAATAAATTCCAGCCCCCTCTTGCCTATTGTCTGTAACCCTAATTGCAGTCATACCTACCAGCAGAATCTCCTTTCTCTATTCCTGTGTCGGCTTAGTCCTTAGAATACTTTCTGCTACTTCATGAATATAATATACTGTATGGTTATTCTTATTCTCTAAGGATCTGCATCCATAATCTCAGTCTCTCCTTGTTTCTTGAACTCCCCCCCCCCCATTTCATCATCATCCCTTTCCACTTTTAATTGCAAGTTTCTGCTTGTTTATATATATATATATATATATATATATATATATATATATATATATATATATAAGCCTTAACTGTGCAGCTCTGAAATACCTCTTCAAACTGGGTTATCCCAAACCACCTTGTTCAATTGGAAGAATTGGCATATCCCAGTTGACTCTTGCAATCTTCCTCTCCCAGATAAAATCCTTCAGATCTTCATTAATTGCTATCCACAACTTATTCTCTGTTTGATAAAAATACACCTGACCTGTGTATAAAACTAAAGGAACTCAAAACAGTTTAACTGCTTGTATCTTGCTACCCATATCCATGCACCAGAACTTCCAGTTTCTCATTTTTTTGTATTATCTTTTCTTTAGCCTCTTCCCACATAGCCTTAGCTGCCACACCACAATTATTTTAAATCCATACTCCTAACTACTTTTTATCACGTCCCCATAAATATGGGAACTACTGAATCAATTAGTGTGTGGGTACATAATTTACAGCTATTGCTTTTGTTTTAGCTTCATTATTTTTTGTATCCTGAAAAGATCTGAAACTGCTTCAAAATGCTCCACAACACCGAAATATACTTTTCTGTTTCATCAGGTATAAAATAATATAATCTGCAAATACAGCCAACTTTACATGACTAACAGACCAATCTGATAATTGAATTTATGAGTATCTTACTTTTTTTGCTAATGGTTCTAAATATAATGCAAAAACAAAGGGGAAAGATAACACCCTTGCTTGGTTCCTTTGCTCAAACAGAAATTATCAGAGAGGAACCCACCCACTTTAATTTTCACCTCTGACCCCTCATATATCCTCCTAATCAACCTTATAATTTTATCAGGAAATGAAAATTGTTCCATTGTCCTGCTTATAAAACTCCCAGCTTACTCTGACAAATGCCTTCTCTGCATCAAGACCCACCAAAAAACTATTTGCTTGCATTCAGCTTCCCTCTGGATCATTAATGTTGTGTTAATGTTGTCAAAGGTTTCCTCTCCTCCACAAAACCACATTGATCTATCATTTTTGGCACCACCTTTGCTATTTCATTAGCCACTTTAACATCACAGTTTAGGATTGAAATGGGCCTGCACAAAGCTGGATCTGATGGGTCTTTACCCTCTTTAGGTATTAGAGCCACTATCACTTTCTTCCAGGATGTTGGTGCTTTGTCTCCTCTTAAAATACTGTTAAACAAAACCTTCCAGATCTCTATCAGTTTTGTCCCTCCTAGCTTTCAAACGTCCATAGGAATACCATCTATTCCTGGAGACTTCCTGCGGATTGGTTATACATCACCATTTTTATCTCGTCTCTTCCTATCCTGTTAGTAATTGAGCCTCACCTACCTATAACCTTGGCATATTTAATTATTTTGTAAGCATTTCCATTTTATGTTTTCTTTATCTCCATATTTCTCTGCTTTATACAGACTTGCATAAAATTTCTGAAATATTTCTAGTACCTCTGCAGGATGTCTTGTTACCTTCCTTGCTATAGGCAACCTAAACTTGGCAACGACTATTTCTACTTTCTGTTGCATTAATCATTGCACTAAAAGTTTTTGTGCTCTGGCATTATCAAAAACAGCTGCTTAACAGCAATCTTTCTAAACTCAAGCATATTACAGAGGTAATCCTTTATTTTCTGCTTAGCATTCTGAAATTTCTCCTCTTCTTGTTGTATGAGATTCCCCCTATTCTGCAATAATTTAAATATTTGTCAGTTCTTCTAAACAATTCTTATTGCTTATTAACCATATTCCTGTTTCTT
Organism: Protopterus annectens; assembly: GCF_019279795.1. NCBI lineage: Eukaryota > Metazoa > Chordata > Ceratodontiformes > Protopteridae > Protopterus > Protopterus annectens. The sequence continues at coordinate 1,925,271,856 of NC_056725.1, read as the reverse complement.
TTATTTCCACCTATTTTTAAATTCCACTTTAATTTTATCCCACTCCCTAGCTATAGCTTCAGAAGAAATTTCTATCTTCTCTAATAACTCCCGAACAATTTCCACTTCCCATTTCTTTAATTCCTCTCTTTTCAATGGATAGGTGTGAATGCACCAGTCTCATTTTTATTTCAGTACATTGCATTTTTATTTTAGTAATTACTGATGCACGATCTAAAATAGTTATTGGATACAAATCAAAACTTTCAATTAAATGCACATGCTCCTGTGAAATTTAAGTTAACTCTAGCCTAGACCAGTTTTTGTATCTTCTGGGATATGTAAATTCATTCCAAACTCCTACTACTGAATTCACATCTTCCATGCCAATATTTTCATAAATGTTTCCCTTCTGGGTCCACCAGAAACATCTTCACTGCAAATCAAATTCCAGTCCCCACCTATAAGTAATATTCACTGCTGTAAACTGATTATTTCTCCCAGAATTTTCTTAAGCTCTATTATAGCAGTTTTAAGAAGAATATAAAGACCTGCCAGGGTAATCCTCCTCCCGTGCCAGTAGCCCCTTAGTACTACATATCTACTATTAATATCTTTTTTATCCTCTTCTATCACTACTGGAACTACTCTTACAATGAAAAGAGTACTCTTTTCCTTTGTCCCAGGTATTCTACAGTATAACCATCCTGAAAACCTTTCTTTGTCAAATGCACATGTTCAGTTCTTTCCAAATGCCTCCTACAGCATAGATATCTGCACTCTGTATTTTTAAATATAGTTTACTACTCCTTGTTTTTGTATATATCTGTGAGACCAGTAACATTTAAAGACAATATAGAAAGTGTCATTATGTTAAAAAGTTATTACTCCCACCGTTCATTTGTTACAGGTTTTTGAAGCATCTATTTCTAGCTTTTATGTTACATACACACACTAGCAGGTTGAAGTTTTATACTGTTGTTTCTTATCACATCCATTTGAGCCTATGTCACGTCTTACAAAACTTTTTATTTTACTGAAAGCTCTCAAAACAAAAATACACCCCAATACACTCCTAAAATCAATTAACGTAATACTAATACAAAAACTATGTACACCTTCAAATATTGATGTTTTACGCTTTTAATAGGATAAATTGTCCCAAACTGACAGCCACATCATAGATGTGGGTTAACCTAAAAGGAAGGTTATCCATGCTAAGACATATGGTACAGCCTCCACTTCTACCAAGTGCTGTCTGGTTTTGTCTCATCTTTTTTGCTCTCTCAGAATGTGAAAACGCTTGAATGCTTTAAGAAAAAATAATAATCTCCTAGCCATTGAAAGAAATAATTATTCTGTTTTATTGCTCTGTATCAGATTGCTTCCATGGAGAAATGAGAGCCAGATACAAAGTTGCTTCTACAGGCATTTATTTGCTAGAAGCTTTATTATATTCAATGTTCTTTGCTATTTGTTTTCTCTTAAAACCTGTTTCTATATTAAGCCAAGGGCCTTAATCCAGTCATTCCCCCATGCAAGAATGAGAAAAAGCACATAATTTTTTCTTGTAACATGCTCTTTTGACCAGACTCTTATTTATTTATTTTTTTTACATTGCGGTGCTTACATTTCTTAAAACTGAATAAGAAGAAAGTCGAACAAAGGAAAAATAACAGGGGTACCTGTTTACTTTAGTATCACCATTATACTTGAAAATAAATGAGAAAACTTTACTTTATAGCATGCAGATTATATTATGCAGTATAAAAATATTACTGTTGAGAACAATGTTTTGTTTAATTCCAGTTAAATCTCTCCCTCCTCTTCCCCTCTCATAAGTATCCCTCCAAACATTAATGACATAAGATAGGGCATGTGCTTTAGAGTCCCCTACAAGGTTAAAGTAAAAGAAGTCCAATATTTCCAGGTTTTGTTGTTTTGCCATGTTTCACAAATATAATTAATGCTTTATAATCCCAGATTTATTTGTCAATTTCTGAGTTGCTGGTTGTATTATTGTTTACCTCCATCTCCCAAATCCAGTGTCTCTAATTTCCAACATACTCTTGGTTCTTCTAGTCAACTCTTCTACTTTTTTTCTGTCTCTCAAGCATTGTCCATTGAAACACTGGAAAAGGTTTCACTGGCATGGTCTCTCTGTGGTCTTTAATAGTAGAAGAACAAGAAGCAGAATATCTCGCTGTTTCACGCCTCACTTTTTGTTGGACAAACTTTTGCATTTTCCTCTTTAAAGTGTTCTGCATCAAAAAAGATTTTGCCCCTCCAAGAAAGAATATTCTGAAGATAGCTGAGGACAGCAGTGACTCAAGTATGAACAGTGGTCGGCCTCATAGAGGGGCTCCCAGTGGGAGTTGGTGTACACCAGGGTTCAGCTCTGGGTCCACTGCTGTTCATACTGGTGATGGACTACATTAGCAAATGGGTTGAAAGGGACAGATCAACAAAGTTGCTGTATGCAGATGATGTGGCAATACAGGCAGACTCTGTGCTACAGCTTCAGCAAAGGATAGGAGAATGGAATGCAAAACTGAAGGCACATGGGATGAAACTAAGCACAGATAAGATGGTGGTAATAGCAGCAAATTGGGGAAATCAGAAGAAGCTGAGACTAGAGATAGAAGGGAAGACAGTGGAATAGGTAAACAGCTTCAAGTGTCTGGGAGGGGTGGTTGAGGAGGAGGGTGGTCTGAATGAAGAGTTCAAGGCTAGACTCAGAGCTACAGCCAACTGGTACAGAGTTTCAGGTGTAGTCTATGATACAAGAATGCCAAAAAAGCTGAAAAGAAAGTTGTACAAGACAGTGGTGCAACCAGTAATACTGTACGGTATAAAACCTGGGCAGTAAAGGCAGAACAGTTGAAGAAGCTAGAGGTGATAGAAATTAAGTGCCTGAGAAGGGAGGGTAGGATGCACACTGTGAGGACAGACGAACAAATGAGGACATAGCAGAAGCCAAAGTAGCTCCAATTGCAGAAAAGATCAAAGTGAACAGATTATGGTGGTTTGTTCATATATGCAGAAAAGTAGAAGACAATCTGTTGAGAAAATTTTGGGACAGACAGGAAAAAAGGTAAGAGGAAGCTAGGACATCCAGCAAAGAGGTGAATGGATTGTGTGAAAAAAAGATCTGCAAGTCAGGCATGAGTGTTGAAGAAGGCCAGAGTGTGGCACTGAATCGAGAGAGGTGGTGACAATTAACATGATACCCCGACCCCATGTAGAAAAATGGGAAAAAGGGGGCTGATGATGATGAGCTGAGGACAGGAGTTTGAACCTCAAATCTGCTTCTTGACATTTTCCGATTACTGGAATAAATTTAATCCTTCTGTCTGGTGTACAGTGAGTAAACATTTTCCACAAACACTGTACTGCCTCTCACTTTTAGTACTTTGTCCTTCTGCCCTTCTGCCACAGTTTTGTCAGAATCAATTTGTTCTGCTAGTACGATTACATCTTTACTATTAAAGGTCTAGACTGCTTTCTCATGGCCAGGTTTGGAGCATACAAATGATGTGCCTTTTCAGTTAACAACTCCTTCTATGGAATATCAGTCCAGTTGCTTATTTGTGCTTTTATAAAATTAATATAGTCTGTTCCTTCCAGTTTCTCTGGTACAGCAGAAAATCTCAGGTTTTCCCTACATGCTCTGTCCTCTAATTCTATTATTTTTTGAAACATCTCTTCTTGAGCAGTCTCATATTCATTCAGCCTTTTCTTCATTTTGAACTTGGATTTTTGCAGTTTTATCACCTCATGTGAATATCTGTTTAAAGCTTCTTTCATTTTTTCCAGCCTTTTGAGTTGATAATACTCCATCAGTGTTTCATTTATTTTAATCAGCTCTGAGTACATTTGACTTATTTTTTCCTCTAGGTTACTGGAAGTCATGCCTTGCACCAAAGCTGCAGCTTGCACTGTTTTTTCCTGAACAGCTGCAGAATTCTTTCTAGTCTGTTTTTTTCCTCATCTTTTGCGACTGATTTTCTTTCTTGTTCTCTGAATTTCTTTTTTGCTGGTAATCAGGCAGTGCAATTACTAAACAGTTACTTAAATTTACTCCAAAATACGAGTTTACTGACTCTCTCCTCCAAGTTTCTGCTTTCACACTAGGAGAGCTGAAATTAAGTGAGATAAGACCAAACAGAAGTTTGGACTGCAGGTTAGAGACTGCCTTCCCTATAGACCAAGAGAAAGGAAAGGGGGGTACTTAGTTTAAGACCAGCTCTAGTACAGTTTTTAGTAGAGGCTAGAACAGAAGCTGCAGTTACAAACAGGAGAATTAGTAGGGCATATAAAATATTGCATTAGAACTAGAAGAGTCATTCAGAAGAGGTTAGAAAAGATTGAAAAGAGAAACGCTGGTTTACAAAGGGAAAATGGAAGGACATCCGTAAGGCTCCTAAGAATTCAACAAAGTCCAGAAGGTTTAGGACTTTTGCTTGAGAGTGGTTGGATAGGTATTTTTTTTTTTTATAACTGAAGCAGACTTTATAGAATATTTCCTCTAATTGATAGCAAATGCTGGAGATGGGATAAAAAATAAAGACACAACTAAGAACATATTTTTGGGGAGTAGAACGAGTTGGCAGATTTTACAAATTTCCTACAGAGTATTCTGGCAGAAATGCTAGGAGATCAAATGGCTGTATCTGAGGAAATTATTCTTTTGAGTTTGGACACAGGAGCTAAACTGCCTACACAGTAAAGGCCTTGCAAAGTTTAATGCTACTTGATGCCACAAAAGCAATTACTAGAAAATGGGAATCAAAATCTAAATCAACTGTAATTACTAGAAAATGGAAATCAAAATCAACTGTAATTTTACTAAACAATGTAAATGAGATAAAAGAGCTAAAGGTAAGATTTTTAGAAAAAGGAAGGAACAAATTACATAGACATAAATGATTTTGTGGGAATAACAGATATCGAATGATGCTCAGGAGAAGTAAGGTTTAATGGAAGGCAGGAATTAAGCAATTTCTACAATACTTGAGTGGATGACTGGTAAAAAGAAATAAAGAAAACATATAGTAATATATAATGCAAAAGAGATACATTATGGTTTGTTTTCTTTTCTATTGTGTGTGCCTATGTCTTGGTGATAAATAAATGAGTTTCAAAACAACAAAAATAATAGTTCTGTACTAGTAATGAGTGGTCAACAGTTTTAAAAGTCCATTTTAGCGGTACAGAAATGTACCCACTTACTTGGCACTGGACCAAATTAATTAGTATTTGGCTGGCTAGTGAGAACAGAGCCATTTAAAGTACTACATTAAGGTCAGAATCCTTACTCAGTTAAAATGAGTACTTTTTGAATGTGCTCCACTGATTGCACATCCAGAAACTTTAGAAATCCATTATGCAGGTGAAATTAATATTTACAAAACTATAACCATGAAGAATGATGGCTCCACCTGGGTAAGTCAGCATTACACCAAGTTTATATTTGAGCACCTTGCAATCCTGACTACCTCTGAGGCATACAGATATGAAAGCCCTGACAATGACTCAAATAAGGAGTACTGTTGGGACTAGGGAGGGGAGAATGGCACTGAGTGGCTCTTAACGGTTGATTGTATCTGATACCATGCATCATAAATTCTACTGCAACAAAAATCCTGTTAATGAACATTAACCGTTTTTATGCTGCCTGATGTAACAAAGTTTCAAATAAATTTGAATCCCACAGACCAAAACGTTGATGGCTCCAGTGGAAGACAAAAAAGCAGGACTAAAAACATCTTGGTACACCAGCTTTTATTAGACCAAACATCTTAAAACTAATAAGATGCTAGGGCTTCAAACAGACAAATTCCTAAAGCAAAACATCTCACAAATTCACGTAAAACAGTGTGTGCCAGGGAAGATACACAATGAAAAAATACCAGACAAAGGGGAAAAAAAACACCAATACATGCTTTTTTTTTTTAATACGTGTCAGTGATTTTTGTTGGGACTTCTACAGCAGACAGTTCTTTACAACATCATTTTACACAAAGAAAGGGACAGGACAACCTTACCTTAAATTCCATTCCTGTGCCCAAGAGATTAAAGTAATAACACAGAGATGACAAAGCCAATGCTATAGAAACATTAAACAACAAGCAAAACATTTTCCATTTTCTTCCTCTCACAAATGACATTTCCCTTAAAAACATGGTTAGGCAGATTTCACTTAATCCTTTAAACAAGTACAGAAATACAACAGCCAGCTCTGTGGTGCAGAAAGATAAAGGCTTGACTATGTCCCACAACACACAAAATCAACTAGTGACATATACACTGCAGTAGCCTGTCACAAAGGGTAATAGTGAGTGGCTGACATTCTTGCACATACTGCTCCTTCTACTACAATGCTGACTTACAGTGAAGGTCAGTTAAAGTACAAAGAGAAGCACAGGTCAACTCTATGTAAGGTGCTATCAACTGACACGATATTGCTAGGATCATGCAGAATTTGAAGTATGTATATGCCAAATGGATATGGTTCTGCGGTCCCCACAAAGTACAGTTGTGCACCTACCATAAATGCAGATGTTCGAGTGTATTTCACTGCTGCAGTCATTACTCTTGTGTTATCCTGCTGGCAGGCTACCCTCAGTTGGCCAGAATTCCAAAGTCTAGGTCTGGCGCCGGTTGCTGTCACCTCTTCCCTGACGTCAGTGTGCCAGGGGTATAAAAGATGCAGCCAATGCAATTTTCTTCAGTTTTTCTTACCCCAGATGTCAGGTGCCCCCAAATTGGTAGGCTGAAAAAATATGCCAATAAAAATGCATGCACAAAAATAACATTTCCTTCATCTATAAGCAAATACACCAAATAGGTTGTATAGGATAGAGAAGTGCGGATAGACCCAGCAAAGAAAAGGGGGATGGTGGGTGGGTAACCTGGACTGCAACAGTGAATACACTTGAACATCTACATTTATGGTAGGTACACAACTGTACTATGTTCATCGTGTTTCACTGTTGCAGTCATTACTCTTGGGTTGAATCCCAAAGCTGAGGATGGGTGGCTGGGCTAAATAGGATTAGGAGAGGCTATGAGGCCCTGCAGCACTGCAGTGGCAAAGCCTGCTCTGGACTTAAGAGGTAAGTGGTAGTGCTTTGTGAAGGTGTGCACTGAACTCCAGGTTGCAGCCTCTAAGATATCTTTGGTTGGTACTCCTCTGAGGAAGGCTGCTGAAGTGGCTGCTGCTCTGGTGGAATGAGGCCTAATGCCCTTAGATACTGATTTGCCATGTTGAGTATAGCAGAAATGGATGCAATGGCCTATCCATTTAGAAATAGGCTGTTTTGAGATAGCCTTTCCTTGTGATCCCGCAGCATATGACACTAAAAGTTGCTCAGTCTTTCTGAAAGCTTTAGTTCTGTCCAAGTAGAAGCGTAGCTGCCTGTGTATGTCCAAAGAATGCAGAATTTTCCCACCCTTGTTCTGTGGATTTGGATACAAGGTAGGCAAGTGAATGGTTTGGTTGAGGGCCACACTGGACACCACCTTAGGCATAAATGTGGGGTTTGTCCTCAGAGAAACCCTGTCTGGATGAAAAATGATGAAAGGTTCCACGGCCATGAGTGCTTGTAACTCTGAGACTTGCCTTGCAGAGGTTATTGCTAGAAGCAGAGCTGTTTTCCAGGACAAGAATTTTATATCTGCTGTTGATGCTGGCTCGAAAGGAGGCAGTGTGAGTTTTTCCAAAACATAATTGAGATCCCAGGCCAGAATTGGTGCTCTCCTTGGAAGCCTAATGTTTTTGGCCCCTCTGAGGTACTGCCTTATTAAAGGAGGAGAAAAGATAGGTGGTTCCGCATTGTAATGGGCTGAAATGGCATTAATCTTAATTGATGAGAAAGAAAGGCCTTTGTTCAGCATCTCAGTTAGGTATTGTAAAATCTGAGGGATATTTAGTACACACGTGTCAATGCCTTGTTCCTGGTTCCAAGCACAGAATCTCTTCCATTTCTCTGCATAAGACTTTCTGGCACTGGGCCTCCTGGCCTCCAAGATAACATCCAAAACAGCTTTTGAAAGAGGAGTGTTCTGAATGGCTACATTATCCGCCATGCTGCCAGATTTAAGGTCCTGAGTTGGCTGTGCAGGATCTGATTGTTTTGTTGGGTCAGCAAGTGAGACGTTTGAGGCAATATCCATGCTGGACCTTGAGACAAGCTCTTTAGGATTGGGTACCAGTGCTGGCGTGGCCAGTCTGGTGCAATCAGTATCATTTTTGGCTTCTCTTGTCTGACCTTTAGGAGTATCCTGGGAAGGAGGCAGTGGAGGAAAGGCATATACTGTTAGATTTTTCCAGCTGAAGGATAGGGCGTCCACTTTCCATGCTTGCTTGTGATAAATCCTTGTGCAAAATCTCTGCAATTGGCAGTTGCGAGGGGAGGCAAATAGATCTATGTCTGGGCATCCCCATTTCCTTATTATCATGCTGAAGACTTGTGGATACAGTTTCCATTTGTGGGGATCCATGAGGTTTCTGCTTAGTTCATCTGCCAGAGTATTTGTTTTTCCTGGCAGGAATTGTGCTTGCAGGTGAACCTGAAAAGTCAATGCTGTGTCCCATAAGGTCATTGCTTGTCTGCAGAGGGGGTAGGAATGTGTACCTCCCTGCTTGTTTATGTACCACATGACTGTAGTATTGTCCGTCTTTATCAGTAGTTGTCCTGAATGAAGCAGGTCCTTGAAAGCTGTCAGGGCATTTTGAACAGCTAGCATCTCTTTTTGATTGATGTGAAGATGCATCTCGTTTGCAGGCCATGTGCCCTGAATACATTTTCCTGCCATATGGGCCCCCCAGGCATAATCTGATGCATCTGTTGTCAGTGTCTGTCTGGGTGTGGGTAGACTGAATGGCAGACCCTTGTTGTGGTGACAGGCTTCTGCCCACCATCAAAACTCCTGTTGCAGGCAGGAAATGAGTGCAATTACTGTCTCCAGGCTGTGGCAATGCTGAGTCCAAACACTTTTTAGAAACCATTGTAGTTTCCTCATATGCAGTCTGGCATATGGAATTGGTGGAATGCAGGATGCCATGAAACCCAAGGCCTGCAGGATTTTCCTTGCAGATAAGTGGGTTTTTATTGCCAATTTCTTGAAGTAAGTAGTCAGATGCTTTCGTTTGTCTGGCGTGAGATAAGCCATCTGGGTAGTTGTATTTAAGGTTGCACCCAGGAATATTATCTCTTGAGAGGGCACTAGTTTTGATTTCTTTTCGTTTACTGTGTACCCTAGGCCAATTAGTAATCTTTTTACAAACGCCAGATGCTGTAGAAGAATATCTTTGTTCTCTGCTTGAATTAGGCAGTCGTCCAAGTAGGGATATATTTGAATTCTTTTTGTCTGCAAAATGCAATTACTGGTGCCAGGCATTTTGTGAAGACCCTGGGCGCAGTAGATAAGCCAAAGGGCAGTGCAGAGAATTGGTAATGCATTGAGCCAGCTATGAATCTGAGGTATCTTCTGCAAGACTGTCTGATTGGGACATGCAGGTATGCCTCTTTTAGGTCCAAAGTTACGAGCCAAGCCTTCTTGCCCAGCATGGGCAGTAGCTGCTGTAGAGTCAACATCTTGAATTTTGGAACTTCCAGAAACGTATTTAGTATAGACAGGTCCAGTACTGGTCTCCAGGTTTTGTCTTTTATGGGTACTAGGAAAAGTCTGGAGTAAAATCCTTGCCCCTGCTCTTCTTGTGGTACTTGCTGAATGGCCCTCATGTCCATGAGGGCTGTAATTTGTTTTTGTGCCTCTGCCCATTGATTGTGTGGCAGGTCTGGCATACCTTTTGACCTTGGTAGAGTGTGAAAATGGAACCTGTAGCCTTGGGACACTATGTTCAGGACCCATTTGTCTTGGGTAACCATTTCCAATTTGATGAAAAAAGTGCTAGTTTTCCCCCTAAGGGGGCTGCCAAAAGAAAAGTGCTTGGATCTGGTAGAGGAAAGTCATTGGGACTGTTTCCTGTATGGCTGTGATTTGTCTTCTCCGCTTTTGGAGGTAGGAGCACCCCATTGTTTAGGCCTGTATGAGCCTTGGGGTTGAGATCTGCCTCTGGGACACCTGTATCTGCATCTTTGTGGCCTGTCTGACACTGGAAAAGACCAATTTTTAGAAGGCCAGTTCCTACTAAACCTGGGTGGCTGTACCTGTAAGAAATCCTTGACTGTCTGCATGGATTTTGCTTTATCCTCCATTTTTGTCAACACCTCTTCTGCTTTTGTACCAAACAAAGTATCATGCTGTAATGGTGCATCTAATAATTTGCATCTAATAATTTTGCTTTAACATGATCAGGCAGATTCTGTTCCTTTAACCAAGCATGCCTTCTAATAACAGAACCTAACAGCGGCCCTGCAAGAGGCCTCCAGTGAATCATAACCACATTACAAAGTATGCTTTTCCCACTTGTTCAGCTGCATGCAATAAATCCTGCAATTCCTTGTTCTCTGAACATTCAGTATTTGTCAACAATTTCTGTTTAAGCAGTGACATTAAATATTGCTGATATTTAAGCATATGAAACTGACAATGTAAAGCCCTTACAGCCAGGGTAGCAGAAGTGTAGACTTTTCCCCCCATCTGTCTAGAGCCCTAGAATCCCTATCAGAGGGGACAGGGTTTTTTGCAGTGGAAGCTTTGACCCCTTTGGGACCCTGAGATATAGTTTCTGGGTCAGCAGCAGGGTTTTTATATAGGAATTTATGAGAATCTGGGACCCTGTAGTATCTGTCTGGTTCAGCAGGTGCGGGGGTAGAGAGTCAGGGGACAGGCCGGACTCTGAAAATACATCATCTACAATATCTAGAACAGGTGGAATAGCAAGAGGTCTGTGCTGAGGAAGTAGCAGAAAGTCCCTGAGCCTTTTCTTAGATTCAGAATAATCTTGGCTCTCCCAGTGGAAATGCTCCCTCATGGTATGCAGGGTTTCCCCAAAAGAATAATCCTCAGGAGGAGAGGCTGAAGGAATGGATTCTTCAGCATCAGAATCCTCATAGGGAAGCATGCAGTAATCCTGTTCAGAAGAGGAATCAGAGGAAATAGAAACCTGATCAGAAGAATCATACTCTGTCTCCTGCCTAGGCCTCTTATCAGGAGGGGGATGGGAGCCCCTGATCAAAGTAATTAGGTCTTCGGCCATTTTGAGCATCTGTTTTTTAGGCATGGAAGTCTGAGCAGGAGAATGCTGTACTTGTTTCTTTGTCCTAAGAGCTGCTTTAGTCTTTGAAGCTGAAGATGGCTTAATATATAGTTGTGTAGGTCTGAAGACACCCTCAGAAGCTGATGCCTGCTCAGCGGCTCCGGACCCATCTGAGGGAATGATTTCTGAGTGTCCAATACCTTGAGTATCCAGAGGCCCAGTCGGCTCCACGTGGGAGTCGGAAGCGGCCTGTGGCTCTGAGGTAGCGGGCGGCAGGGGCTGCGAAAGCACCTCACTGAGAACTGGCGAACCGGCGACTGGCCTAGCAGAGGCCTCGTCGTCGGTTTTGGACCTCGGATGCCTATCCTTTTCCTTGTCCTTGCGTTTTTTGTTAACTCCGGTTGTCGGCTGGTCCGACAGCATTATATAATTAAATCTTCGGCCAAAGTAATGAAATGCAAAATCGAACCGATGCTTAATAGTGCGTTGGTTAAATCTAGCACAAAACCGACAGCTAGCAACGTTGTGATCAGGGCCTAGTCAAGGAATACAGTTAAGAGTGAAAAATTCTTATGAGGTATTTGCTTCCCACAAGAAATACAATTGTTAATTTTTCTGACATCGGTCTGGAGCAAGAAAAAAGTTTCCCCAACAGGGTACTTAGCTTTAATAAAGACTTCGGTTCTGAAATTCGGATTTGAATATCTCAGGAGTCGGCCGACTGGCACTTGCGAACTGCTTTTGCTTTGGGCACCGCGTGGCAAAAAAGACTGAAGAAAATGGCGTTGGCTGCATCTTTTATACCCTTGGCGCACTGACGTCAGGGAAGAGGCGACAGCAACCGACGCTGGACCTATACTTTGGAATTCTGGCCGACTGAGGGTAGCCTGCCAGCAGGATAACCCAAGAGCAATGACTGCAACAGTGAAACACGAACATCGGTGCAGTGTACTGCAAGGGACCATAGTAAATGTGGTGTTAGATTACCAGAAAAACCCTGTGACTACTGCCTGTATAGTATCCCTGGAAAAGGTGGAACTGGTGGTTAGCATATGTGGTGATAAAAAACATATTAAACAAGAAAGGAAATATAAAAACCTCAAGGTTTACTTATCACCTGACTGGAAAAGCATAGTTTCTGACCATTTCAGACAGACAAGGTATTCTGAACTCCAACCTGGATGAATACACTGCGCTTTACCTTGACAGATGTGTTAGCCCCTCTTTGTCAAATGGAAAAATGGCGCATCAAGTAGGGGTTAATCAGGAGTAAAATTCAACCTATGGACTGGCAAAAATGTCTCTTTCCCTTTGCTGAAAGTTTCTAAAATGAGCTTAATGCCCTCTCTAGGGCCATTATCCCCCATGATATGAATGACTACAGAGAAAAGAATGGAGATATAATATAGTGACATGGGTTGGCAGCATGGTCCACATTTTGATTTCAATCATCATCATATAAATATATCACAAAAAGTCATATTTGATTTTTATAACAAAAATAATTTATTTTACAAACATATATAAAGCACATTTACATTCTTAGTATCAAATGACATTTCAAATGTGCTGATTTACATGTGACGCTTTCAAAAGTATTTTAAATGAGTTGTGTAAATTAGTATTCAACCTATATTTAATAACTTATTAAAAATGATAAAATAAGCAATAAAAATCTACAATGTGTAAAGAAACTTTACTGCTTAAGTATCAGACACACTAATTTCTTCATCTGGACAGCAGTAATATTCTACAAAACAAATTTGGCCATCCTCATTCCGGATCATGTACTGTAAAGAAAGGAATCCACGATTATCTGTGCGAATGGAAACTTTACATGACAAAGCCAATGCTTTGGTGGATGGCTTCAGTAATGAAATCTTGTACCTGTAAGAAAAAAAAATAACTATGAGCATGACTCCTCAAGTTAAACAGTAGCAGTAACAGCAATATCACAATATCCAGGACTGTAAAATTGAACAGACGTAATACTAACAATAAAAGTAGTTGCCATTACCAGTATGAAACACAGACACCCCTATATACACACTTACAATACACACACACACACAAAAGTAAGTGTGTACATACAGACACACGCATATAGGTATGTATGGATGTTCAGTGACAAACTGGTTCTTATCTGGACATACTCTGAAAAGAAGACTAGTCTGAACCAAGAATTTTACTTTTTATGTAGCTCAAATAAAGGACAATAGTGTTTAAAACACAACAAAACATTCTTCTGTTTAACAGCAAATAAAGCAGTTTTTTTTTCAATGAAGGAACACATTACTTATGATAAGTGTAGAATTATACTAGAAACTTGTATATACAGAAATTTACACAGTAGCAGCTGGTCATTCTTCAAACTGAAATTTTAAATTTTAAGGTTTAATGGAAACGCTGAACTTAAGAGGATTAATTTGACTATAAACAAATGCAATGGCTTGCATTATAAATACAAGCCCACACCGAGACAAATCTTCACGTACGTTAATGCAGAACCTACTGCAATAACCACTAGTTGAGTTCTCCCCTGCAGTCTTTAAACAAAATATTAATTAAATGTTTTAATATCACAGAAAAACATGTCTCCTGTTAGGGTGTGTTCTACAGGGAATCTCTTCTCAGACTTCCAGTCAAAGTCTTGATAAGGATTTCTACAACACAAAGCTTTAACATTTCTGTGATACTGACAAGACACACAAGAAACCTTCAAGTTTTACTGTAAGGACATGATCAATCCTTATATTTCTTCCCATCGCCAAATCTCAACTGCAGTCACTCCTTACCCACTATTTACAAACAGAGTAAAGCTGTTTAAAAACTTATCATAACAATAGATGTCCTACTTTTTATGTGGGTTTTTGGGAAATCAATTCTATGAAGGTTATAATACCTCTTTTGTTTTTTCCTCCCATTTGAACATGTCTTTCAGTTTTAAATAGTAACTGAGAAAGAAATCTCCTCAACAGAAGAATTAGAAACAACCTATTCTTCAGATTCCAATTCAACCTGAAATGAAGAGGAGACCTGGGATGCATAATCTAGGCCTTCCACTTCCGAGTCAGAAAAACACTCTTCTTCAGAAAAAGGGGAGTTTTTTCTCTCTCGTGGAATGAGTTGAGACTGGTACAGACAACAGAAGAGACTGAAAAGCTTTAAGCAATCCCTGTTGCAAAATTATACTACTACTCTTGGAAACTTTTAACAACGGATGGAGAGCTTTGTCTTTAGAGATTTCTTTTTGGGAGAAGTGGGTTATATAATTTTGGACATATCGAACATTTGGACCACCATGACGGAATCTGCTATCTCTTCTCTTACTAAGGCCAGAGGTATGCTGTCTAATGCTTCAAACCAAAAAAAGAGTTTTACATTCTTAGCAGCAGCCTGTTGTCAGGTTTTAATGAACATACTTAATTCCTGGCTCATAGTAGTTTCCTGCAGGGCAGCATCAGAGGAGTTGGGCAGAATGGCTGATGGTTGGAGGGTTTCATGATGACCACAGTGGATTCATCAATCCCAGACCAGGAAACTGAGGTGGAAGGCTAAGTTCCTTATGAATCCTCTCCAGCACCTATCTTCTTTTTCTTCACCTGAAGGAGGACATCTAACAATGAAGAATCAGTAGACAAAGAGGATAGTGTTAGGGCTATAAGTTGCTGATTCTCTAAAAAGAGATTAAGGCTGCTAAGCTGACAGTGGATAACTGTAGGGCAAAATGTGAAATATAAGAACAGATGCTCTGATACTCCCACAAACATAACAGGCTGTGTAGGAATCCTCACAAGGGATTTAATTTATCTACTACAGGCAGAATTTCCTCTGCTAGACATATGACAGCAAGTTCTCCAGAACTTTTAAACAAAAATTATAAAGGGTGTTCACAACAGAAGTACTTACCTGCCTACAAAGCTGAAAAATGAGCCAACTACCAAAACTGAAAGTCATAGTGCAGATGAAACATCTGAATGAACTCTTTAAAGTCAAGAAAGTTATGAAGTTTGGCACTCATACATATTCCAATGGACATATGGTGCATGAAGAAGGTACCCTAAAGCTTTTGTACACACGTTGCATGTCTTATCTTTGGCAGGAAACTTCTCACACAGTTTTATGCAACTCTAACAATGATCCAAGGAAGAAAATTTTAAGTAACTGGTATACCAATATCAGTAGCACAAACCTGGCACAACCTTCTGGTATGCCAATATCACTGGACAATAATCTTCAATGTCAGAACTACCCACATAAGACATGCTAACATGGGGGAGGCAACATATAAAGGAACCAAAGCCTGCAAAATAATTTTGAGGGGCCAGTACCTGCCACTTCAATCAGACAGGAAATTAGGAAAGTCACAAAAAGACAAAAATCTCTGAAATGACATCACAGCTGATGACAAAGAAACTGCACAGAGCTGGAAAAAAACATAGCCAACTATGGGAGTTGCAGGAAGTGACCTCCAGAACCCTTCTACTAGGAAGTTAAGTGTAGGAGTTCAGAAGGGAGTTTTTGCTTCTAACCTGATAGAAGCCAGCTGTAAATCATAATCAACTGGAGGGAATATGGAGACCACATGATTGAGAAGAAAAGGACACATACACTGGGGAGGTAGTTGCTAGAGTCTGAATACCTGGCAAGCTCCTACAGTAGTTTCCATAATGATTGTTAGAATTCCTGTTCTTTTTTTATCTCGGAAGGCCAGATTTGACTTGTGGAATAAGAATGGTGCTGTTTTTTCTGTCTGGCAGATATTTCACAAGATTAAGTCTATGAAATGTGAACAAGATACTTTTTGCAATTAGGGACTTCCAAGATGGTTGTACATTGAGTAACAGCACAATTTCAGCTCTCTCAGTGTGAAAAGAGAAACTCAGAAGAGAGCCAGTGACAAATAACTGAGTAAATTTCAGCAACTGGCTAGTAAGTGTACTGCCTGGATACCAGCAAAAAAGAACTTAACAGAACCTAAAAGAAACTCAATCACAAAAGGTGAAGAAAAAAAACACTGACTACAAAAGAATTCTGCAGCTGTTCAGCAAAAAGAAGTGTGAGCTCCAGCTGTGGTACAAGACATGACTTCCAGTAACCTTGAAGAAAAAAGTCAAATGTCCTTAGAGCTGATTAAAATAAAATGAAACACTGATGGAATACCATCAACTCATATAAAAGGCTGGAAAAAATGGAAGAAGCTTTAAACAGCTATTCATATGAGGTGATAAAAATGCAAATATAGGTCAAAATGAAGAAAAGGCTGGCTGAATATGACACTGGAGAAGTTTCAAAAAATAATAGAATTAGAGGACAGAGCATGCAGGGAAAATCTGAATTTCTGCTGTACCAGAGAAACTGGAAGGAACAGACTGTATTAATTTTATGAAAGCAAAAATAAGCACCAGGACTGGTATCCCACAGCAGGAGTTAATTGAAAGGGCACATCGGGTGCATGCTCCAAACCTGGCCATAAGAAAGCAACCTAGACCTTTAATAGTAAAGATGCAATCCTACCAGCAGAAGGAGTGGATTTGTCTTAGAAGGACAAAATACTAAAAGTGGGAGGCAGTCGAGTGTGTGTAGAAAATGATTACTCACTGTATACCAGGCAGAAGAGGAGTAAATTTATTCCCGTAATCGGGGAATGTCGAGAAGAAGGCATGAGATTCAAACTGCTGTACCCAACCATCTTCAGAATAGTTTTTTTTTTTCCTGGAGGGACAACATCATTTTTTTTAATGAAGAACATGCTAAGGAGGAAATACAAAAGTTTGACCAACAAAAAGCGAGTGTGAATCAGAAGGAGATTCTGCTTCTTGTTCTTCTGGTAATAAAGACCACAGCACAACAGTTAACTAGAAGAACTGACATTATATTGGATAAGAAGCAGAGACTGGATAATGGATATGAAGATAAACAGGAATAAAACCAGCAACTCAGAAATTGACAAATAAATGTGTGATTACAAAGCATTAATTATATTTGTGAAACATGACAGAACAAGAAAATCTGGAAATACTGGACTTTTTTGACTTTGTTAAACTTGTAGAGGACTCAAGCATATGCCCTACTTCATATAATTAACGTTTGAAGGAACAATTAGGAGGGGGAAGAGGAAGGAAAAAGATAACTAAGTAAAACAAATTTGTGTTCTTAACAGTAATATCTTTACAGAGCATGAGCTAAGCTATGAAGTAAAGTTTTCTCAATTATTTTTAAATGTAATGGGGACAGTAAAGTACACAGGTGCCCCTCTTTTTCCCTTGTTTTCTTTTGCTCCTTGTTGAGTTTTAAGAAATGTAGGCACTACAACATAAAGAAAAGTCTGGTATGATACAAGAAAAAATTGATGTGCTTTTTCTCATTCTTGCATAGGGGAATTGCTGGATTAAGGCCCTTGGCTTAATCTAGTAACAAGTTTCAAGTGAAAGCAAATAAATAAAAGGAACACTGAATATAATAAAACTTTCCTCTAGCAAATAAATAAAAACACCCTTACAGAAGCAACTCTGCATATGTTTCTCATGTCTCCTTAGAAACAAACTGATAAAGAGCAATAAAACAGAAAAAAATTATTTCAATGGCTAGGAGATGTTTTCTTAAAGCATTTAAATGTTTCCCAATCTCGGAAAGCAATAAAGATAAGGCAAAACCAGATAGCACTTAAGCACAAGCACAGGCTGTACCATGCATCTTCGCATGGGGAACCTTCATTTTAGGTTAACCTACGTTTGTGAGTGCAGCAGTCAGTTTGAGACAACTGTTCCTATTAGGAGGGTTAAATTTCAATACTTAAAAATGTACAAGGTTTTGTGTGTTTGTACTAAGTTAATAAGTTTTAGGGGTGTATTGGGAATGTATCTTTTTTTGTTTGAGGCTTTCAATAAAACAGAAAGTTCTGTAAAATGTGACAGACTCAAATGGATATGACAAGAAACAGCTATATAAAAGATCAACCTGCCAAACATTGGTGTGTGCATGTAAAACAAAACCTGGAACAAGATACTTAAAGTTATGTCAAATAAAAGCTGGGGAGAATAACTTTTTGATTCAGTGACACTTTCTGTACTGTCTTTAAATGTTAATGGCCTCGTAGATGCATACAAAAAAAGAAAGAGTAGTGAATTATATTAAAAAATGTAGAGTACAAATAGCTATGCTACAGGAGACATATTTGGAAAGAACTGAACATGTGAATTTGATAAAGAAAGGTTTTCAGCACAGTCAGAGGAATACCTGGAACAAAGGAAAATAGGAGTACTTATATTAACTGCAAGAGGAGCTCCAGCAGTTAGAGAACAGGATAAAAAAGATAATAATGGTAGATTTGTAGAACTAAGGGGCGACTGGCAAGGAAGGAAGATTACAGTGGCATGTATTTATTTTCCAATTAAAACTGCTATGATGGAGCTTAAGAAAATTCTGGGAGAAATACTCAGTTTTCAACAGGGAATACTACTTACAGGTGGGGAATGGAATTTGATTTGCAGCAGTGAAGATGTGTCTGGGGGGCCTAGAAGAGAAAATATAACAAAAGAGGGCAGATTCCTGAAGGAATTTATAAAAATATTTGGCATGGAAGATGTATAAAAATATTTGGCATGGAAGAGGTCAGTTCAGTAGCAGGAGATTGAAGTGAATTTACATATTCCCAAAGATACAAAAACTGGGCTAGGCTAAACAGAACTTGCATTTCACACGAACATGTGCATTTAATTGAAAGTTTTGATATGCATCCAATAACTATTTCAGATCATGCACCAATAACAACTAAAATAAAAATGCAGGGAAATTAAATAAAAATGAGACACTGGCACTTTCCCACCTATCTGTTGAAAAGAGAGGAATTTAAGGATAATGGGTAATAGAAGTAATTTGGGAGTTATAGTTAGGGAGTGGAATAAGATTAAAGTGGACTTTAAAAATAGGTTGGAAATAAGAGAGAGAGATACAGTTTGGGTTAAGAAGTAATAAGAATTATTCATAGGGATTCTCACAGAATAAGAAGAGGGGAACTACCGAATGCTAAGCAGAAAGTAAAGGATTACCCTTGATAATATGCATGAGTTTTGAAACACTGCTGTTAAGCAACTGCTGCTGGATAACACCAGAGCACAAAAACATTTAGTGCAACGACTCAGGCAAGAAAAAGTATAAAGAGTTGTCATTAAGCTTTGGGAGCCTATAACAAGGAAGATAAAGCACAGTTGTGTACACTTACCATAAATGTAGATGTTCGAGTGCATTCACTGTTGCAGTCATCACACTTGGGTTATCCTGCCAGGGGTAGCCCTCAGTCAGCCCCAATACCAGAGGCTTAGTATTTCTGCATCGTTTGCTGTCGCGCCAGGACTGATGTCTGGTTGTCAGTGGTATAAAATCAGGCAGCCAACGCCATTACATCAGTTTTTCTTGCCCCAACCGTCAGGAGCCCCCAAATAGGGAGCTAGGTGGTGGAAGAACACCAGTAGAAAGTAAATACCAAAAATTCCCTGTAAGGAGAGAGGAAGACAGCGAGTGAGAGAGAGACAAGGGGGATGCAGGGTGGGAAACCAGGACTGCAACAGTGAATACACTCGAACATCTACATTTATGGTAAGTGTACACAACTGTACTATGTTCTTCGTGTTTCACTGTTGCAGTCATCACACTTAGGCTGATTCCCAAAGCTGAAGAATAGGATGGAGGCAAGTCAAGAAGACTGGGGGCTGGCTATGATGCCCTGTAAGACTGCAGTGGCAAAGCCTGCCCTGGATTTGGAGAAGATAGGCAGGTGGTAATGTTTGGCGAAGGTATGAACAGAAGTCCATGTTGCCGCCTCCAGGATGTCTCTGGTGGGGAACCTCTGAGAAAAGCTGCAGAGGTGGAGGTTCCCCTCGTGGAATGCATCCTGATCCTCTTTGGGGGCGGTTTCCCGAGCTGTTTGTAGCAGAATGCAGTGTGCTATCCATTTGGAGATTGTTTGTTTGGATATGGCCTTGCCCTCTGCCCCTGCTGCAAAGCTGATTATCAATTGGTCAGTTTTTCTAAAAGATTTAGTCCTCTCCAGATAAAATCTGAGCTGTCTGTGCACATCTAGAGAGTGCAGAATCCTTTCCCTCTTGTTTTGTGGGTTAGTGGAAAAGGTGGGCAAATGAATGGATTTGTTGAGAGCCACACTGGACACCACTTTAGGCATGAAGGATGGGTTATAGCCCTGAGGGAGACCCTGTCAGCATGGAAAACGATGAAGGGCTCTACAGCTATGAGTGCTTGTAGCTCAAACTCTTCTAGCTGAAGTGATGGCCAGAAGCAAGGCTGTTTTCCAAGAGAGGAATTTTAACTCTGCTGAAGCTGTAGGCTCAAAAGGGGAAGGGTGAGCTTTTCCAACACAAAGTTAAGGTCCCAAGCTGGGGTAGGAGCTCTTCTGGGTGGCCTTAAGTTGTTAGCCCCTCTTAGGAACTGTTTTATAAGAGAGTGTGACAAGAGAGGTGGCTCTGTGCTGTAATGGGCAGAAATGGCAGAGGCATGAATTTTAATAGAAGAGAAGGACAGACCCCTGTGTAGTAGGTCTGCTAGGTAATCCAGGAAGAGAGGGCTGTGCTGTTTCAGCTCCCTTAGCCTGGATCCAGGTGCAAAACCTTTTCCACTTGTCAGCATAGCATTTTCAAGTGCTGAGGTGTCCGGCCTCACGTACAACATCCAGGACTTGTTTGTTTAGGCTGGCAGCTTGAGGAGAGGTCAGGGAATAAGCCAGGCTGCCAGGTTCAGGGTCTGCAATTGTGGATGCATGAATTCTCCATTCTTCTGGGTCAGGAGTGCTGGGATCTGAGGTAGGTGCCATGGGTGACAGGCTGCACAGCAGTGGGTACCATTGCTGGCATGGCCAGTCTAGGGCAATCAAGATTGCCCTTGGTTTTTCCTCTTTTATTTTGAGCAGTACCCTTGAAATGAGTGGTAGAGGGGGAAATGCATAGATCGAGAGGTTTACCCAATGGAAGGATAGAGCATCCACTTTCCAAGCCTTGCTATGAGATTCCGTGGTGTAGAATTTGCTGAGCTGATGACTGGAGTGAGGCAAAGAGGTCCACCTTTGGGGTGCCCCATTTCTGGGTTACAAGGTTGAAGGTTCTGTGGTCTAGCTGCCACTCATGTGGGTCTAGCAGGATCCTGCTTAAGTTGTCTGCCAGAGAGTTTAGGGAGCCTGGCAGGAATTGTGCTAGCAGGTGTATTTGCATGGCTGAGGCCGTGTGCCAAAGGGTCATGATGAGCCTGCAGAGAGGATAACAGTGAGTCCCTCCCTGCTTGTTGATATACCACATCACTGTGATGTCTGTTTTGATCACTAGAGGCCCTGGGGAGAGTAGGGGTCTGAAAGCTGTCAGGGCATGTTGAACAGCTAGCATCTCTTTTTGGTTGATGTGCAGATGTATTTGTGTTGGGCACAAATGGCCCTGAATGCACCTGCCGTCCAGGTGTGCACCATAGGCACAGTCTGATGCATCTGTGGTGAGGGTCTGGGTGGCATGGGGTTGTGAGAAGGGAAGTCCCTTGTTGTGGTTGCATGATGCTGTCCACCAAAGAAAATCTTTCCTTAGACAGGGTATCGTAGGTATGATAGTTTCCAGGTCTTGAGAGTGTTGACACCAAAGGATTTGTAGGTACCACTGTAGTTTCCTCATATGCAGTCTGGCATATGGAATGAGTAGAATGCAGGAGGCCATGAACCCTAGAGCTTGCAGGATTTTCCTTGCAGATAATTGGGTTCTGGTGGCTAGTTGAGAGAAGTAGCCTGTCAGGTAGGCTTGTTTTTCTGGAGTAAGGAATGCCATCTGGGATGCTGTGTCCAGGCTTGCTCCCAGGAATACAATTTTTTGTGTGGGGACTAGTTTTGATTTTTTTTCGTTGATAGTATACACCAGGGAGGTCAGTAGGTCAGGTGCTGTAACAGCTTTTCCTGACTGTCTGCCTGAATCAGGCAACTGTCTAAGTAGGGGTAAATTTGAATATTTCTTTGTCTGCAAAAAGCAATGGCTGGAGCCAGGCATTTTGTGAAAAGTCTGGGAGCAGTGGATAAGCCAAAGGGAAGCACAGAGAACTGAAAGTGGATAGATCCTGCCCTGAAACGTAGATATTTCCTACAAGAGTCCCTGACTGGGATGTATAGGTAGGCCTCTTTTAGGTCTAGGGTGGCTAACCAAGCATCCTTGAAAAGTATAGGAAGAAGCTGCTGGAGGGTGAGCATTTTGAAGTTTGGTATCACCAGAAAGGTGTTTAGAATGGAGAGATCAAGGATTGGGCGCAAGCTGCCCTCTTTTCTGGGTAACAGGAAGAGTCTGTAATTGAAACCTTGGCCTATCTGGTCTGCAGGAACATGCTGTATTGCCCTCATGGAGAGCAGGGAAAGGACTTGCTTTTTGGCCTCTGCCCACTGGTTTGGAGGAAGATCTGGGAACCCTTTTGGGGTTGTCAGAGTGTGGAAATAAAATTTGTATCCCTGGGACACTATGTTGAGGACCCATCGGTCATTGGTAATAGAGGCCCAGTTGTTTGCATGGAAGGAGAGTTTTCCTCCTAGGGGCACAAGCAGGTGGGCAGTGGTAAGGGGTGGAGGTGTAAGTCACTGAGTTCTTACCATAAGGGGGTGGCTTAGCACTCCCTGTTTTTGAAGTGGAGGAACTCCATTGCTTAGATCTCTGCAATCCCAGGGACTGCTGTCTGGGGGGGGTCTGCTTCCCCTGGGTCTGGGCTGAGCTGGCCTGAAGGGGGCCGGAAAGCACCAGTGCTTGGAGGGGAATGCCTACTGAACTTCGGAGGCTGGACCTGTAAAAAATCTTTAACTGTCTGCATAAATTTAGCTTTTTCTTCCATCTTTTTTAAGACCTCTATTGCCTTGCTACCAAACAAATTGTCTTTGTTCAATGCTGTGTCCAATAATTTTGATTTGACATGCTCTGGGAAGGTCTGTTCCCTAAGCCAAGCATGCCTTCTAAGGACAGAACCAGTGACTGCTGCCATGCAAGATGCTTCTAGGGCATCAAAGCCACATTGCAAGGTGTGCTTAGTAACCTGGCTTGCAGAATGCATAAAGCTCTTGTAATTCTTTATTTTCTGCACAAGCAGGAAAGGAAGATATTTTTTGTTTGAGGAGTTCCATGGTATGCTGCTGAAATTTCAGCATGTTGAACTGACAATTTAGTGCTCTAATAGCAAGAGTGGCAGATGTGTATACTTTTTTATCCCATCGGTCTAAAGCTCGGGAATCCCTGTCTGAGGAGGTGGGATTCTTAGCTGAGGTTGCTTTAATTCCTTTTGGTCCTTGGGAGATGACCTCTGGGTCAGCAGTAGGATTTTTGAAAAAGAATTTGAGAGAGTCAGGGATTCTGTAGTACCAGTCAGGTTTCCTGGGAGCAAGAGGAAGGATGTCAAGAGTCAAACTGGATTCCATAAAAACATCATCCACAACATCCAGGACAGGAAGAATGGCTAAAGGTTTGAGCTGTGGTAAATCTAAGAATTCCCTGAGTCTCTTTTTTGACTAGGATAGTCCTGACATTCCCATTGGAAATGTTCCCTTAAAGCATTTAGGGTTTCACCAAATGAAAAATACTCGGGAGGACAGGCAGAAAAAAGAAGTTCTGTACTTACCACAACGTTCCATGTGAGTTGTTCATCTCGCCTTCATTCTTTACTGATGGGTTCAGAGCTGAACCCTCGGCTCCGATACGGCCAGTTGCAAAGCTCGAGGTCTTCAAATAGCTCAAGGCCAAGTCCCTATCCCATGATGCACCTGGAATTACCCCAGATCTAGTTTGCCACTGCAATAGATCTGAGGTTCTCCATTAGCTCGGGCCAGTAAAAAGTACAGTTTTGTACCTACCATAAATGTAGATGTTCGAAGATCCACATTGCTGCAGTCCTAACAATTGGGTAGTCCGCTGTCCTCGGTCGGCCCGAATATCAAAGTATAAGGCTGACGTCGGTCAGGGCGCATTTGACTGACGTCAGTACGTCAGGGTACAAATGCGCATGACCGGCGTCATATCCTCAGTCTTTTCTTGCCCCAGATGTCAGAAGACCCTAAAAAGAAAGGTCAAAACCAAAAGACAGCAAACAACCAACCAACCACCCCTGCACTAACTATAGTACAATATATACAATATACACAAAATGTACAACCCAACCCACACAACCACCTCTAACAACAGAGGGGAAGGAGGGAGGGTAAATTGGACTGCAGCAATGTGGATCTTCGAACATCTACATTTATGGTAGGTACAAAACTGTACTATGTTCTTCATCTCACATTGCTGCAGTCCTAACAACTGGGTAGAATCCCAAAGCAGAGATAAGGGAGGATGGCTAACTACAAGGAAGCAGGAGCTGCCAAAATGCCTTGCAAAACAGCAGTGGCAAAACCAGCCCTAGACTTAGAGTAAAGTGGCAGGTGATAATGCTTAGAGAAAGTATGCACTGAACTCCAAGTAGCTGCCTCCAAAATATCCTTGGTTGCCACTCCCTCAAAAAGCTGTTGAAGTGGCAGTAGCCCTAGTGGAATGAGGCCTAATCCCAGCTGGAATCTCCTTGCCATGATGGGAATAACAGAAAGCAATGCAAAACCCAATCCACTTAGAAATAGTTTGTTTTGATACAGGCTTGCCCTGAGAACTCAAAGCAAAAGAAACAAACAACTGCTGAGACTGCCTGAAACCTTTAGTTCTGTCCAAATAATAACGCAACTGCCTGTGGACATCTAAAGTGTGCAAAATCTTTTCCCCTTTAGTTTGGGGACTTGCATAAAACGTAGGCAAATGAATAGTTTGGTTCAAAGCCACACTAGAAACCACCTTAGGCATAAAGGAAGGATTAGTACGTAATGATACCCTATCCTTATGGAAAATCAAGAAAGGCTCAACTGCCATAAGGGCCTGTAATTCAGAAACCCGTCTTGCAGAGGTAATGGCCAACAAAAAAGCAGTCTTCCATGATAAATACTTCAACTCAGCAGTAGCTGCAGGCTCAAAAGGTTGTAGAGTGAGTTTCTCCAACACAAAATTGAGATCCCAAGCAGGAGTAGGAGCTCTTCGTGGGGGTCTTATATTCTTTGCCCCTCTAAGAAATTGCTTGAACAAAGGATGAGAAAACAATGGTGGGTTGCAATCACAATGAGCTGAAATTGCTGCAGCATGAACCTTAATAGAAGAGAAAGACAAACCTTTGTCTAGTAACTCAGTAAGATATTGAAGAGCCACACACAAATTAGGCTCAGAAACATCAAAATCTTTTGCTGCACTCCAAAACAAAAATCTCTTCCATTTGTCTGCGTACACTTTCCTTGTACTAGGCCTCCTAGCTTCCAAGATAATATTCAAAACTTGCTGAGGAAGTGGAGGCCCACTATGGTTCAAAACAGAATATGCCAGGCTGTTAGGTGCAGAGAGTGAAGCTTGACATTTAGCAAATGGCTGTCCTCCTGCGACAACAGGTGTGGAATTGAAGGCAAAGGCCATGGAGGCTTCCATACCAGACTTCTCAGTAATGGGTACCAGTGTTGTCGAGGCCAATCCGGAGCTATTAAGATCATCCTTGGCTTGTCCTGCCTGACTTTCAGAAGTACCTTTGGGAGGAGAGGCAGAGGTGGAAAGGCATACACATGAAGATTGCTCCAACTGAAAGAAAGAGCATCCACTCTCCAAGCTGTGGGATGAAACCTTTTGTGCAAAACTTTGGCAGCTGATGGTTTAGTGGAGAAGCGAACAGATCTATGTCTGGAGTTCCCCATGACACTGTCAATTTCTGAAATACATGAGGATCCAATTTCCACTCGTGGGGATCCATAATTCATCTGCTCAACACATCTGCTAAGGAGTTCTGTGCTCCTGGCAGAAACCTTGCCTGAAGATTGAGCTGTAAACTGAGAGCAGTCTCCCACAAAATCATTGCTTGCCTGCATAGAGGATAAGAATGCGTTCCCCCTTGCTTGTTGATGTACCACATGACAGTTGTGTTGTCTGTTAGAATCAACACCTGCCCTGGAAGAAGTAATTCCTTGAAAGCAATTAATGCAAACTGGACTGCTAACATCTCCTTCATGTTGATATGTAGATGTTGTAGTCTGACAGGCCACTTGTTTTGTATCCACTTTCCATTGAGATGAGCTCCCCAAGCTTTGTCTGAGGCATCTGTCGTTAAAATCTGACTCGCCTCGGGCCGGGTCACAGAGAGTCCCTTGTTTAGGTGACATTCCTGAGCCCACCACAAAAATTCCTTTTGAATGCAAGGTATTATTTGAATGACAGTGTCCAGATCCTGGCAGTGCTGTGTCCATACATTTTTGAGATACCATTGTAGCTTCCTCATATGCAGTTTGGCATTGGGAAGCACCAGAATACAAGATGCCATGAACCCTAAGGCTTGAAGGACTGTCCTTGCAGTCAGCCCGGACTGATGAGATAGTTGATGGAAGTAAAGGGATAGACTCTTTTGTTTGTCCGGGGTTAAAAAGGCCATCTGGGATGCTGTATTCAGTCTCACACCCTGAAAGCACATGTCTTGAGAGGGTACTAGACTGGACTTTATTTCGTTCACAGAATACCCTAGGCATCTTAGCACTATATTCCAAATGATGAAGGAGCTCTTCTCTTCCTTGAGCCAGAATTAGGCAGTCGTCCAAATAAGGATAGATCTGTATTCCTTTTAGTCTGAAGAAAGCTATCACTGGAGCCAGAATTTTCGTGAACACTCTGGGCGCAGTAGATAAGCCAAAGGGCAATGCAGAGAACTGATAGTGAGAAGTCCCAGCTCGAAAACGCAGATACTTTCTGCAACTGAGTCTGATAGGAACATGAAGGTAAGCCTCCTTGAGATCCAAAGTTACCATCCAATGATCTTTGCCCAGCAGAGGTAAAAGCTGCTGCAACGTCAACATTTTGAACTTGGGAATGTCCAGATAAGTGTTGAGGATAGATAAATCCAAAATTGGTCTCCACATGTTCCCCTTCTTTAGTACTAGGAACAGGCGAGAATAAAATCCTAGGCCCACTTCTGGCAGAGGGACCGGCTGTATGGCCCCAAGTTGGAGCAACAGAGAAACCTGCTTGTGAGCCTCTATTCTTTGTTGAGGAGGAACGTCTGGCATGCTTGTGAAAGGAGGCAAGGTATGGAAATAAAACCTGTAGCCGTGGTGTATGATATCCAATACCCATCTGTCCTGGGTAATTAAACTCCAATTTTCTTTGAAAAGTGCCAACCGTCCCCCCAAAGGTGCTGCCAGACGAGCAGGCTCTGGCAGCTGAAAAGGTAGGTCATTGGGTCTGTTTACGAAAGGACTGACCCCTGCCCTCACCCGAAGCCTGTGCAGGAGAACTTCCTGTTCTAGGCCTGAAAGAGCCCTGAGCTCTGCCCTTACCACGTCTAGATCTACCCCTAGACTGGGAATCATAAGAAGGATACGTCCACCCCTTAGTAGGCCAATTTCTACTAAACTTTGGAGGCTGGACATGCAAAAAATCTTTAACAGTCTGCATAGACTTAGCCTTGTCTTCCAGTTTCTTTAAAACTGTCTCAACAGGAGGACCAAACAACACGTCAGATTGTAAAGGAGCATCTAAAATCCTTGTTTTAACATGTTCAGACAAATTCTGATCCCTCAGCCAGGCGTGCCGCGAAGAACTGACCCAGTGGCAGCCACCCTAGATGAGGCCTGTACAGCATCAAAACCACATTGCAAAGAATGCTTACCCACCTGTTCAGAAACGTGCACTAAATCTTGCAACTCCTTACAATCAATACCTACTGCCAGAGCATCAACCTTAGATTTCAATTGT
This sequence comes from Protopterus annectens, assembly GCF_019279795.1. Taxonomy (NCBI): domain Eukaryota; kingdom Metazoa; phylum Chordata; order Ceratodontiformes; family Protopteridae; genus Protopterus; species Protopterus annectens. The sequence continues at coordinate 1,925,243,899 of NC_056725.1, read as the reverse complement.
GAAAGGAGATAATTTTGGTATTTCAACATGTGAAACTGGCAATTCAGAGCCCTCATAGCAAGAGTGGAAGAAGTATAGACTTTCTTGCCCCATCTATCCAAGGCCCTAGCCTCCTTGTCTGCAGGAACCGGATTCTTAACAACAGAAGCCTTAACACCTTTAGGCCCATGGCTAACAGTTTCTGGGTCTGCCCTAGGACTCTTAAAAAGATACTTATGAGCTTCAGGCACCCTGTAATACCTATCCGGCTTAACAGGAGCAGGAGGCAAAGAGTCAGGATTAAGAGAAGCTTCCATAAAAACATCTTCCACAACAGTCAAAACAGGAGGTATAGCCAAAGGCCTATGCTGGGGTAACAACAGAAATTCCCTAAGCCTTTTTCTGGAATCAGAGAAGTCCTGACCTTCCCACTTAAAATGCTCCCTCATGGAATGAAGAGTTTCTGAAAAAGAAAAATCCTCAGGGGGAGTAGCAGAAGGAGTAGAATCATCCACATCAGAATCAGAATAAGGAGAGTACTCCTGCAAGACTCCAGCCGAAGACTCTGAAACATCTGAAGCCTGCTCAAAACCCCCCAGCTCAGGCTCCACCCTAGGCCGCTTATGAGGTGGGGGCATAGAACCCCTAATCAAAGTAATCAAATCTTCTGCCATTTTAAGCATATGCTTCTTGGGCACAGCACCTGAAGAGCTAGGGGTAACACTAACTGAAGCCAAACCTGGCTTGCCCTGGGGAAGCCTTGGAGACAGAAGGAGAGGGCCTAGCCACCTTAGGAAGGGAGGGAGTATAGTAACATGAGAAGCCCCTCAGCCTGACTAGTCTCTTGAGAGGCCACATCTTGTAATAACAAGGGCTCCCCCTGGGAACACAAAGAAACCTCTGGTGGAGCCACCGGCTCCACCGACACCTCTAAAGAACCGACGTCTGGTACAGACGGTTCCTCAAGCCTAGGCTTAACTGCCTTGTCCTTGCGTTTCTTTGAAGAAGCGGCGCCGGAGCATCCGACGGCATTTTCTAGTTACACCGCAACCCACAGACTGACCTCGCACCATCCAACCGCCTCTTTATACTGCGTCTATTAAATCTAGCACAACAGCACCAGCCACCAACGTCGTGCTCAGGCCCTAAGCAAGGAATACACAAAGGATGATAATCTTTATCCGCTATCTGTTTCCCACAAGAAATGCAATTATTAACTTTTTCTGACATCCGGTAAATGACTGAGGCAAGAAAAAACTAAAATATTCCCCAACGGGGTACTTAGCCAACTTTGAACCCGGTCTGAAACTTCCAAATTGAAAAATCTCAGAACGCCAACCGGCACTTGCAATACTGCTTCTGCATCGGACCATGCGGCAAAAAAGACTGAGGATATGACGCTGGTCATGCGCATTTGTACCCTGACGTACTGCAAATGCGCCCTGACCGACGTCAGCCTTATACTTTGATATTCGGGCCGACCGAGGACAGCAGACTACCCAATTGTTAGGACTGCAGCAATGTGAGATGAAGAACATCTGTTTTTTCATTACTTACTTAAAATTTTTTTGTTAGTTAGATAGTTTTAATGTAGTTTAGAATAGTTTATAAAGCTCTTATAGCATTTTGGTGTGTTTACCTTCTTTATATCCCTACCATCTAGTGTGCTTTAAAAATTCTAGCTGGCCTCTTATTTTAGGCCTAGTTTAACAGTCTTTTCTAAATATTACAGTGCATTTATTCAGTGACCTTTTGTCACAAATTCTACTTATTACTTAGATAGTCATTTGCTGTGTGGTCTGTTTAGCCTTAAGAATTTTTTAGATAAGGCTTAGTTATTTATTACTGCTGAAGTTGTAGTTTACAGTATCTTTGTCACATATTATTCCTTAGACAATTTTAGATAAGGTTGTCGTCTCTCAGCAGCTATCTTCTTTTATTGCATGTGTGTGTGTGTGTGTGTGTGTGTGTGTGTGTGTGTGTGTGTGCGTTTTAGCCTGCTTTTATTTAAGGCTTGTGTGAATAATTACTGTTGTGGTACTTTGTGGTGACGGTAATTTTTCTGAGATTACTATGGCTGACCAAGAGAAGCACCCTATGTCTGGCTTCAAAAAGTGCCAGAAGTGTGGCCAAAAGATGTCTGTCTCAGACAGTCACGTGAATTGTGTATACTGTCTAGGAGCTCTGCATTTGCAAGTCAGCTGTGCTATTTGTCATTCCTTTTCCTCAAGGGTTCTTTAGGAAAGGAAGAGAAAAGTTAGACAGAGGGTTGTTGAAACCTTCGTTTCAGGAAGCTTCGAGTGACCAAGATGGATCCAACAAGTCCTCAAAGTCTTGTAAGACTTTGGACTCTAAGAAATGTAAAAAATCCTCTACTTCGGCTCCACTGCCATCAGAACAGATGGTCTTTTCCTTTCGTAGCCGGTCCCAAGTATTGGAACTGGTGTCCGAAGCTCCTAAGAGTCCATTACTTCAGTCGGTACCAACTTCGGTGCGTTCCTCTATCAGCCTGTCAGATCTGGATGTGGATTGTGTGGTGCAGATGCCATTATTGGTACCGGCATTGGCAAAAATGTTATCGGCTTCCACCCAAATGGTTTCGGAGCTGAAGACCATTGCACCAGCTCAAACTATTCCTCCTCCGAGCCATGCTGGTCCTTCAGAGCCGGAGGAGTCAGACCTGATGTTAGTGGAACCCTCGGAGCAGACGCCTGCTCCAGTGTCTTCGGCTCCGTGCACTCCGACGTCCTCGGTGCCGCTCAAGGACTAGAGCTGACACTCTCTGGTCGGGTCCGGGGAGGATAGTCGGACCGACTTATCGGTTCCGACTCTGCCTCTCGGGGCTTCGGCACAGATGAGCTCAGCTCCTACCTCGAGCTCGGAGCCCACTGTCCCGGTGCCGGGGATGACGACGGTTTCTTTGGATCTGTCTGTTCCCCTCGCATCGGAGCAGTGGTGCTTTTGATGCCATGAGGAGAGTCATGTCTCCTAAGACATCCTCGACCTCAGGTCTATCTTCCTCCTCCCCCCCTAAAGTGCCTGTGTCTGCTTCTGCCTCACATATCCTGACCAAGTGTAGAGACCCAGAGCCTCAGGAAGCCCCACTGAGTGGCCCCTGCTCTTCCGAGACCTCACCAGAAACTTCCACTGATGTGGTTCCCAGGAAGAGATTGTGTAAGAGGAAACATCTAGACTCCCCACAGGAGTCTCTAACATCAGATACTGACTTAGATGAGTCAGAAGGGTCCCCACGGTCCCCCTCTGAGGATATCTCATTCGCTGAGATACTTGAAATCCTTAGGCAGAGGGGTGATTGGCAGTCTCAACAGCCCTACTGAGGATGAGTCTGTTCTCCTGATGGCTTTTGGGTCTCAGTCCTCCCCCTCTTGGGTGTCTCCGCCCTTCAATGAGCTGATGCAGCTGGGTCTCACAAAGGGCATGAGAGTCTCTGGATACTATGGAGCCTGTCCCTAGGAGGCCTAATAAATTAATCTCTGCCCCCCCTTGACAAATCTTTTCTAACAAAAGGTGCTCCAGTTGACGTCATGGTGGTGGCAGCAGCCACAAAAAGGAAATGTCTGAGACTTCCTTGTCTATCCATCCTCCTAACAGAGACTCCAGGATTATGGATAGATATGGGAAGCACATGTTTAGTTCAGCAACCTTTGCTCTTTGTTCGCTCAACTATTTAACCCATTTTACCAGGTTACAAAGATGTCTCCTTAAGGAGCTAGGAGATTCTCTTCAGAGTACAGTAGCTGTAGGAGCTTCAGACAAAGTTGCCTCCCAGCTTGTTACTCTCAATTCTGTAGTCAACTCATCCATGCGCCTCATCTCTTATGCAGCTGATGGAATGAGTAGGGCAGCGGGTACAGGAGTTGCTCTTAGGAGACACTCCTGGATGTGCTTGTGTTCCTTTACGGAGCCCTTCATGTCATCCTTCATCAACACTCCCTTTGATGGCTCGTCCCTTTTTGGGCCTAAATTGAAGGAAACCTTAACTAGGTGTGAACAGGACGTAAATACTCTGTCATCAGGGTCTGTTTTTCCACCCCTACCCGACCCTACCCTAAAGGTCAAAGGGGAGGAAAAATGTGGTTCCGAAAAGCTCAAGGAGCCTTTCAGGACACACGTGGTGAACCCCCTGCCAGAGGCAGAGAAGGTGGCAATAATGGAAGATGCCGCCATCGTGGCAGAGGGGGTCCACAACACCAGGGTGACAGAGATGACTTCTCTGGGAAGCCCTATCAGCTCTCCTGAAAGGAGGCCTGACTGTCCTGCTCTGGAGGCAGTCAGGGGTCACTTAACTTTGTATCCAGACGCCTGGCTCAAAATAACAAAAGACAGCTGGGTACAAAGTATCATTTCCAGAGGATACTTCATCCCATTTACCACATGCCCTTCACTCATAAGAAAAATGCCGGATGTTCCACCCAGTTACAGGGAACAGGCAACAATAGAAGTCCAAAGTTTGCTATCAAAAAAAAGTCATCCAACCAGTCTCAGCAGACCAGACAGGATCCGGAACTTACTCAAGATTCTTTTTGGTTCCAAAGAAGATGGGGGACTGGAGACCCATATTGGACCTCAGCAGACTGAACAAATATGTAAAGAAAGCGAACTTCCGGATGGTCATGCTTCAGTCTATACTCCCCTTCTTAGGGAAAGGCACTTGGATGTGCTTGATAGATCTCAAGGATGTGTGCTACCACATAAAAATGGCCAGGCCATCCAGGGATCATCTGCGCTTCCGGCTGGGATCCACTCATTACCAGTTTTGAGCTCTGCCCTTTGGTCTTACTACAGCCCCCACAGTGTTTACCAAATGCATGGCAGTGGTCACGGCTCATCTGAGGTGTATAGGATTCCAGGTGTTTCCTTACCTAGACAATTGGCTCCTTTCCGCCACCACCAGGCATCACCTCATTGAAGCCAGGGAGTCCACTCTGTCACTCTGCAATTAACTGGGCATTACAATCAACTCAGAAAAATCTGCCTTGTCGTCATCGCAGCATATAGTTTTATCGGGGCAGAGTTGGACACCATCACCACCACACTAAGGCTTCCAATAGAAAGAGTCTTTCTTCTTAGTCGGCATGTCAGCGTTCTGATATCAAAAGAGAGCACCAGCATCAGAAGTTCTGAAATTATTAGACATGATGGCAGCAGCAATTTTGGTTATTCCACTAGCTCGTATGCACATGCGGATACTACAATGGCTGCTGTTCACTCAATGGTCTTACCAAGAGCTCCCCATGACTCACACTATAATTATCACAAATTCTTGCAAAAAGGACCTTCAGTAGTGGTTGACCTCACTTCAGGTCACGATAGGATGCCCTTTTGTGCTATCCCCTCCAGCGGCCACAGTGACCACGGACACTTCCCTGATAGGGTTTGTGTGTGGGGGGAATTTTCATGGAAAGACTGCCCAAGGCACATGGACCGATCAAGAGACACATCTGCATATCAATGTCATGGAGATGACAGCAGTACTTTTGGCATTGCTGTACTTTTAGGACTCTCTTCCTCTGGGTACGATTGCGATTCAGACAGACATGTCGTTGGTCTGGTATATGAACAAACAAGGAGGAACCAGGTCTTACCCCCTTTGTTGTGAGGCTCTCAGAGTTTGGCAGTGGGCTGTTTCCACCCAGCGCTTTCTGTTGGCAATGCACATCCCGGGGAAATCCAACGTGATAGCAGACAAGCTGAGCAAGGAAATCTTGTTGCCCCACGAGTGGTCCCTCAAGAAAGAAATAGCGGACAGGCTATTCCACAGGTGGGGCCAGCCTTGCTGCAACCTTTTTGCCAGTCACATGAACACAAAATGCAGAAGCTACTTTGTCCCGATTCCCCCTCCGGGAGAAGCCCCTAGGGACACACTCGTACACGATTGGCCTCCGGGTCTCTTCTACGCATTTCCACCAATCCCGTTGATAAAAGGTTCTACAGAAAGCAAAAACCCTGGGAAGGACCATCATTCTAATAGCCCCTCATTGGCCTTGTCAGATTTGGTCCCCCTTCCTTCCACTTGATCTTTTGGAGGACCCTTGGATTCTGGACCCAGTTCCAGACCTTCTAACGCACTCGTTGGGGGACTTCATCCCTGTCTGCAGTCCCTGAAACAGGCAGCTTGGCTGCTCCAATTCCCATCATAGCCAGGTTCCATAACCTCTCCAATGAGACAAAACAGGTCCTTTTATCTTCTCATAAATCTTCTACTAGGAAGCTATATCTTAGCAAATGGAAAAAAAAATTCTATATGGGCCTCTAAAAATAATACTGATCCTTACCAAGTCCCTATGGCCTCCATTTTAGAGTTCTTGACTATGATTTTTAACAAAGGAGCTGCAGCAGCAACAGTTCTTGTTCAATTGTCTGCTATTTCTAACTTTCATCTTGGATTTGAAGGGTTGAATATCATGTCTCACAAGTTATCCAAAGCTTTTCTCAAAGGGACTTTTCATATTAGACCACCTGTGAAATCTCCCTATTCTCCACGGGATCTAAATTTTATGCTTTCCTGGATAATTCTTCCGTCATTTGAACCAGCTTCCTCTTGTGACCTCAAATTTTTGTCATGGAAGACCATCTTTCTGGTAGCTATTACGTCTGCTCGCAGAGTGTCACAGCTTCAGGCTTTATCCATCAAGCCTCCCTATGTGATATTCTATGCTGTCAGTGTCTCACTTAGAACAAACCCCTCATTTTTGCCCAAAGTCTGCAGTGAAACCAATCAAAACCAAATTACTGATTTACCAGTCTTCTTCCTCAACCTCTCCACAGAATATGTGCCCATAGAATGGCGCACGGCAACGGTGGTCCCGCTACACAAGGGTGGGGCCACAACTGACCCTGGGAACTACCAACCAATAAGCCTGACCAGTCTGATCTGTAAGGCTATGGAGCGAATCATTATGGAACTCATAAATGGAGAGATTGGGAACCTCCAGTCGCTGGACCCCACACAGTTTGGCTTCATCAAGGGCAGATCATGCCTCCTGAACCTGGTGGATTTCTTTGAGACAGTTACTCAGGCTACAGATAAGGGAAAGGAGGTACACACAGCTTACCTTGACCTTGCTAAAGCATTTGACACCATTCCCCATTCAGGTATTATTGATAAGCACACCAGCCTTGGCATAAACCCTTACGTCACAAGATGGATCGCAAACTGGCTCTCAGACAGATCCCATAAAGTAAGAGTAGCGGGATCTATGTCCGAATCCAGACCAGTAACGAGTGGTGTGCCTCAGGGCTCTGTCTTGGGGCCCCTCCTGTTTGGCATATACTTCTCAGAAGCACAGGCAAGCATGGAAGGGCTGTGGCTGACTAAGTTTGTGGATGACTGCAAACTGGGTGCTACAATAGAGTCTCCGACCGACATGGAGATCCTCCAGAAGGGCCTAAATGAGACTGATGCATGGTGTCAAAGCCATGGTCTCAAGCTAAATGCAAAAAAAATGCGTAGTAGTCCCCTTTGGAAAAAACAGAGTACCCGCAAACTACAACATAGGAGGTAATCCCCTGAAATCTGAAGAAGAAATAAGGGATCTGGGGACCCAAGTAGATAGTCAGCTTTCCTTTGATAACCATGTTGCCAAAGTGGTTAGAAAATCCTTCTGTGTGACCCATCTGATCACGAAAGGGTTCGCATCAAGATCTAAGGATGTAATTGTGCCACTCTACTCTTCCCTCATCAGACCCATTATTGAGTACAATGCACCAATTGGAATGTACCTGGCTAGACATCTCCAGCAGCTGGAGAGACCAGAGGTACCTAACCAAGAGGATTACTGGCCTCAAACAGTTTCCCTATACAGCACGATTGAAAAAACTAAGACTGTTCTCTGTTGCATACCGTTTTCTCAGAGGCGATCTCTGTCTAACGTACAGAGCCATGTCCAACCCAGAATTGTTGAACATGCTCCATCTTAGCAAAACCAAATCTACTCGAGCTACACGCTCTAGGGATATAAACCTCAACACAACAATGAATAGAACATGCTGGAGAGATAGATTCCCTTCGCAGAGACTTCCCTTACTATGGAACAGGGTCCCAATCTACATAAGACAGAGCCCCTCACTATCACTCTTCAAAAGGAACCTTGATGAGTGGATGGGTAACAAAGTTCACACCGGGGATCACACCAACAGCACTACTAGATAAGGGCCAAGGGTACTAGCTGCTAGTACACGGGTCTAGGGAACTACTAAAGGGGCGGTGAATACCGCACAATGTGGCTGGGCTAATATATGCCTTCGGGCAGATAGTCCAGTACCAATCTATGAACCTATTTGAACAATTTAGAGTATATGCTGCACAAACTTGATGTTCACAGACAGCTCAGAATTTACTGGGATAGGACAAAAGATTTCAGAAAATCAGACCAGCTTTTTGTTTCATTTTCAGACTCCAGGAAGGGTAGACCAGTGGCTAAAACAACTCTGTCTAAATGGTTATCTGATTGTATCACCTTTGCCTATTCAGCTGCCAATATGCCTTTGCAACATAAGATTAAAGCTCACTCAACCAGTGCAGTTTCTACATCATCTGCCTTTTCTGCCAAACTTCCCATTGATGACATTTGTGCAGCAGCCACTTCGTCAAAACCTCATACCTTTATCACTCATTACAAAGTTGACAAAGCCTCCTGGGAAAGGGCCTCCTTTGGATCCACGGTCCTGAGAAAAGTACAATTCACGTGGCTGTCTGTGACAGACGTCTTTTGGCCAATCTTTGGGCACTTTTTGAAGCCAGACTTGGGGTGCTTCTCTTGGTCAGCCATACGTCACCACAAAAATACTACAACAATAATTATTCACACAAGCCTTAAATAAAAGCAGGCTAAATCACATACACACACACAGTAATACTAGTATAAAAGAGAAAGCACACAATAAGATTCCAAGCAGACTATGCAATAAAAGAAGATAGCTGCTGAGAGACAACAACCTTATCTAAAATTGTCTAAGGAATAATATCTGACAAAGATACTGTAAACTACAACTTCTACAGTAATAAACAACTAAGCCTTATTTAAAAAAAATCTTAAGGCTAAACAGACCACACAGCAAATGACTATAACTATCTAAATAATAAGTAGGATTTGTGACAAAAGGTCACTGAATAAACATACTGCAATATTTAGAAAAGACGGTTAAACTAGGCCTAAAACAAAAGGCCAACTAGAATTTTTAAAGTACACTAGATGGGAAGGGATATAAAGAAGGTAAACATACCAAAATGCTATAAGAGCTTTATAAACTATTCTAAACTACTTTAAAACTATCTAACTAGCAAAAAATTTTAAAGTAATGAAAAACAGTTTTACTGGCCCGAGCTAATGCAGAACCTCCGATCTATTGCAGCGGCAAACTAGATCTGGGGTAATTCCAGGTGCACCATGGGATAGGAACTTGGCCTCGAGCTATCTGAAGACCTCTAGCTTTGCAACTGGCTGTATCGGAGCAGAGGGATCGGCTCCAAACCCATTAGTAAAGAATGAACAGTGAGACTGAACAACTTCACATGAATGGATTCCTCTGCATCAGAATCCTCATAAGCAGAGAGGGGTTGCATGTCTTCATATTCAGAAACCTCAGAGTCATCGGACTCCTGTTCAGATAAAAATACTGGGGATAAGTTCCTTTTGGAAGGGGTAGACTGGCTTCCCCTAATAAGCATAATAAGGTCTTCCGTGAAAGAAGTCATCGGGTTGTGTCGAGTATCGGTAGTGCGAAGAACTTCCTCGGAAGCTGGTGTCTGCTCAGCGGCTCTGGCCCCATCCAAGGTAGAGACATCTGCAGGATCCTAAGTCGAAGAACAGTCTCGCAGCATAGTGGACTCCAAACGGGTCTCGGTAGTGGCCTGCGAATCTACAGAAGCGGCATCAGGGGCTGCGAAAGCGCCTCACTGAGGACCTGAGAACAGACGACTAGCTTAACGGAAGCGTCGTCTACAGTTTTGGACCTGTGTGGTCTGTCTCTGTCTTTATCCTTACGTTTTTTTGGAAGATCGGTAGTCGGATGGCTTACCGAAGCCATATCGGAATACAAGGACTGTGTGTGAAAATATTTACCTACAATAATGGCCCGACGATGTATAGTTCTGGTGTTGAACAAAGCACAAAAATGACGAGGGACGTCGTGGTCTGGGTCTAAACAGGTTACGCAGTAAGAATGGAAATCTCGGTGTGGTATTTGCTTTCCACAGGTGAGACAATTGTTAACTTTTTCTGACATCGGTTAGAGCAAGAAAAAAGGATCCCCAATGGGGTACTTGGCTTTAGAAGACTTCAACTTCAATTCAGAAACGAAAACTCAGATAGCAGCTGACCGGCACTCGTGCAAACTGCTTCGGGCTCCTCGGCAAGAAAGACTGATATAATGGCGTCAGCTGCCTGATTTTATACCACTGACGACCTGACGTCAGTCCTGGAGCGACAGCAACCAACGCAGAAATACTAAGCCTCTGGTATTCGGACCTACTGAGGGCTACCCCTGGCAGGATAACCTAAGTGTGATGACTGCAACAGTGAAACACGAAGAACATCAACAGATCCTGTAGAGGTACTAGAAATAATTTCAAAATGTTATGAATGTCTTATAAAGCAGAGACATATGGAGATCACGAAAAGGTACAAATAGAAATGTCTATGTAAAAATTAAGTACGCCAGGGTTAGAAGTAGATGAAGCTCAATTACTAACAGGATAGGAGAAGAGGAGGGGAGATAAAAATGGTAATGTATAACCAATCCACAGGAAAATCCTCATGAATAGACAGTATTCCTGTGAAAATTTGGAAGCTAGAATGGAAAAAAACTGATAAAGATATGGAAGGTTTTGTTTAACAGTATTTAAAGAGAGAGAAGCACCAACAAACTGGAAGAAGTGGTAGTGGCTGTAATACTTAGGGGGTAAAGACCCATCATATCCAGCTTCATACAGGCCCATTTCAATCTTAAACTATGACTATAAAGTGTGTATATGTCTATAATGAATAAAAGAATGGCAAAAGTGATGCCAAAATTGTATGGATCAATGTGGTTTTGTGGAGGGGAGGCAAACATTTGACAACATTAGCAGAACACTGATGATCCAGAGTGAAGCTGAATGTAAGAAAATATCACTGCTGTTGGTGGTTCTTGATGCACAAAAATAATTTTACAGAGTAAGATGGAAGTTTATGAGCAGGGCAATGGAAATGCATGCATTCCCTCATAAAATTATAAGGTTGATTAAGAGAATGTATGAGAGATTGGAGGCAAAAATTAAAGTGGGTGGGTTCCTCTCAGATAATTTCTGTTTGTGCAGAGGAACCAGGCAGTGGTGTCCTCTTTCCCTTTGTTATTTGCTGTATATTTAGAACCACTAACAAAGAAATGGGAGATTCAGAAATTCAAGAATATAATTGGTATGTAGTCAAGAAAATGTGGCTCTATTTGCAGATGATATTTTATACCTGATAAAACCAAAAAATGACATTTCAGTGTTGTGGAACATTTTGTGGCCATTTCAAATCTTTTCAGGATACAAAATTAATGAAGCTAAAACAAAGTCAATCGCTGTAAATTATGTATACACACACACATTGGTTCAGCAATATCCATATCTATGGGGACATGATAAAATGAAGTACTTAGGAGTATGGATTAAAAAGGATTCCGGTGTGGCAGCTAAGGATATGTGGGAAGCAACTAAATAAAAGATAACACAAAAACCGAGAAATTGGAAGCTCTGTTATGTGGACATGGATAGTAAGATACATGCAGTTAAAATGTTTTTAGTCTCTCTAGTTTTATACACAGGTCAGGCTAAGAAGTTGTGGACAGCACTGAATAAAGAGCGGAAGAGTTTTATCTGGGAGGGGATGATGGCAGGAGTCAAGTGGAATAAGCGGATTCTTCCAAAAGAGCAAGGCAATTTGGGTTAACCAATCTGAAGGGGTATTTCAAAGCTACACAGTTAAGGTTTCTATAACATAGCACACACAGAAACCTATAACTTTAAGTGGAAAGGAATGATGATGAAACAGGAGAGAAGCTCAAGAAACAAGAAGAGACTGGGATTTTTAGATGCAGATCCTTAAGGAGAATAAACAGAAGTTATGTACTCACCATAACGTTTCAACTATTTTGTACATTTTCATTCTTTCCTCAACAATTGGTCTGGCTCTGACTCTCGGATCCGACTGGGCTGTTACTTTAGCTCGGGCCACCAAAATACTCTCAAGTTCCTCCCTTACACATAATACACCAACCTCTAACATACATCAGATCTACAATGTAAAAAATATTACTGTAAAATCCTTGATACTATTAACCATTACCTGGATGTCAACATAAGGAACAGAAGTGTCCTTATAAATTCTCATTCTTCCAGAAATCAATTGTTAAAAGGTTGGGGGTTGGTGGGAGGGGAGTTGAAGAAGATTAGAAATGGACAACACAGATGGAATGTTATGGAGAGTACATGACTTCTTTATCTGAAGTTGTTAACTTTCATTCATTCCTCAACAACTGGGACAGAATCCCTGGCTACCTAAAATCCTGGTTGGACCCAAAGGATATTCCAGGGCACAGATAAGCTCTTCCCCTCGAGACCAGATCCAGTCTATAATATGTAATAAAGATAACAGGAATGGCCCAATGTGCAGCTGCACATGTCATCTATGGAATGCCTAGACAGAAACACTGATGAGGGTGTCATGGATCTAGTTGAATGGACTCAAAGGTTTTGGTAAGGAGATACCAAATTTGCCGTAGACAAATGATATACAGTCCGTAAGGCATCTTGCTAAAGTTACCTCTACAACTGCTTTACCCAATTTAGAATCTGCAAAGGATACAACTTGATTATCAGGCTTTCTAATTTCTTTTGTTCTATGTAAGTAAGATGTAATTGTCTGTGAACATCTAATAAATGTAACGTGTATTCACCTTTGTTTTAAAATTTTGGGAAGTAGCCTGGTAGATTAATGGACTGGTTGATGTTGGATTCCGACACCACCTTAGGAAGGAAAGAAGGGTTGGTTCGTAATGTTACACTATCCCTATGAAAAATCATGTAGGGAGCCTTATAAGACAATGCATGAAGTTCTGAAATTCTTCTAGCGGAGATAATGGCTGCTAGAAAGTACAGTTGTGTACACTTACCATAAATAACTGTACACTTACCATAAATGTAGATGTTCGAGTGTATTCACTGTTGCAGTCCTAACCCATGGGTTATCCGGCTCCCTGTAGCCCTCGATCAGCCAGAATACCAAAGGTAAGTAATAATGACGTCGGCTGTCGTCGGTTGTAAAGGACGTCAGGGCATCCGATACAAAAAGAAGCAGCCAACGCCACTTCCTCAGTCTTTCTTGTGATTACAGTCAGAAGCCCCCAGAAAATAAGACTTAAACCAAATTTAGCCTTTACCTTAGGAAAAGAGAAAAGGGGGAAGGAGGGAGGGAAAGCAGGACTGCAACAGTGAATACAATGTAATGAATGTTAATTGACAAGACTGGCAGAATTCGGCAAATCCTGCATATCCTTACTCTGCCAACTGAGGCACACTTGCTATCCTAGACTTAATAGCTTTCAAGGTGTGCTGCTGGTACTTCAGCATATGAAAAAGACAATTAGTAGACCTAATAGCAACAGTTGCAGAGGTATAAACCTTTTTACCCCACCTATCTAGATTCCTAGATTCCCTGTCAGAAGGAATAGGATTTTTAACAGTGGCCTTAACTCCTTTAGGGCCTTAAGAAATAAACTCTGGATCAGCCAATGGATTCCTGAAAAGAAACAAATGAGAATCAGGGACTCTACAGTACCAGTCAGGTTTTCTGGGAGCAGGAGGACCCGAATTTGGAGTCAAGGAATTTTCCAGAAAAACGTCAACTACTTCCAACACAGGTGGAATAGCCAAAAGCTTATGCTGAGGCAAATCCAAAAACTCCCTAATCCTTTTCTTAGAAAGGGGATAATCCTGACTTTCCCATTTAGAATGTTCACTGAGAGTATTTAAAGTCTAAAGGACTTGGGAGGCCTGACAACTGCCAAAGTTGCAGCTGAAGTCGTCAGTATGAGCTTGCTGTCTGAACGAAGAACGGAGGTCTCGGACAACTGAGTCAGCTTCGTGGCTCCAGATCCAGCTGAAGAGGCAACAGGCGGAAGGGCAGAAGGCAAAATGGAAGCCGGAGGCCTGGGGGCCCCTGAAATAGTCTCAACCGAGGCCCGCAGCTGAAAATCTGCAGGCTGCAGGGGCTGCAAAAGCACCTCACTGGCTACCGCATGACTGACAACCAACTTATCATCCAAGGACTTGACCTTCAAAAGCCTGTCACGGTCCTTATCCTAATGTTTCTTGGGGATATCCGAAGCCTGAAGACCAGCGGACGCCATACCGACAAACTTAGGCCAAACTCCAAAATGCTTTGCTAAAAGCTTAGCCCAATGACGAATAGTATGCGGATTAAAGGAAGCACAGTGATCACAATTAGGAACGTCGTGGTCAAGGCCTAAACAAATAATACAATAGGAATGAAAATCTCTATGGGGAATCTGCTTTCCACAGGTAAGACAATTATTAACCTTTTCTGACATTTGTTAAGGCAAGAAAAGAGGATCCCCAACGGGGTACGTAGCTGTAGTTGACTTCAACTGTGTAGTCTGAAACAAAAAAGGTAAACTGCCGACCGGCACTCGTGCAAGAAATGCTTCTGCTTCGGATTCCGCGGCAAGTAAGACCGAGGAAGTGACGTTGGCTGCCTCCTTTTGTAACGGACACCTGACATCCTTTACAGATGTCATTATTACTTACACCTTTGGTATTCTGGCCGATCGACGGCTACAAGGAGCCGGATAACCCATTGGTTAGGACTGCAACAGTGAAACACAATGAACATAGATAGTTTTCCAGGTCAGAAATTTAAGATCACATTTTGCTGCTGGTTCAAAGAGGGAATGACTTAAGGCCTGCAATACCAAATTTAAGTCCCATGGTGGAGTAGGGTCTTCATAAAGGGGGGGGGGGGTCTCAACAGGACAGTACCTCTCAAAAAGGTCTTATAAAGCTTAGATGAAGCAAGGGGAGAATTCTCAAATCCAATATGAAAGTTAGAGACTGCTGCCAGTTGAACTCTCTCCTGTTTCATCATCATTCCTTTCCACTTAAAATTATAGGTTTCTGCTTGTGCTATGTAGAGGAACCATAACAGTGTAGCTCTGAAATTCTCCTTCAATTTGGTTGAGGAGCTAGCTCCCTCATTAAAATTTGTTGTCAAAAATTCAAGAACACTTTGTACAAGAGCTGAGAAGTCGTCAATATGTTTCTGATGTGCCCAAAAAACAAACCTTTTCCATTTACTTCTGTAAAGTTTTCTTGTAGAAGCTTTATGGGAAGATAAAAGTATGTGATGGATAGAGGACGAGAGCATCAGTCGTCTGGCTATTAAAGGAAGTGGAGAAACCATGCTGCTAGCTTGAGGTCTGCACTATCCAGATGAATCATCCCTGTCATGTCAGACAAGAGGTCTGGATTCAAATCCAGAATCAAAGGTGGGTAAAGAAGGGGGAACCAACCGACAGCTAGCAACATTGTGATCAGGGCCTAGGCAAGGAATACAGTAAGAGTGAAAATCCTTATGAGGTATTTGCTTCCCACAAGAAATACAATTGTTAACTTTTTCCTGACATCGGTCTGGAGCAAGAAAAAAGTTTCCCCAACGGGGTACTTCGCTTTAATGAAGACTTTGGTTCTGAAATTCGGATTTGAAAATCTCAGGAGTCGGCCGACCGGCACTTGCAAACTGCTTTTGCTTTGGGCACCGCGCGGCAAGAAAGACTGAAGAAACTGGCGTCGGCTGCATCTTTTATACCCCTGGCGCACTGACGTCAGGGAAGAGGCGACAGCAACCGACGCCGAGCCTAGACTTTGGAATTCAGGCAGACTGCGGGTAGCCTGCCAGCAGGATAACCCAAGTGTAATGACTGCAACAACACGATGAACATCAGGTCACACAAGCCATTTTGAAAAAGAATGCAATGATTGGCTTATGCTCAAAATTAAATACAGAAATTCTGAGGGGAGTTCCTTCCAAAATTAAGAAATAAATACTCCAAAAGCAGTAAAAATGTAAACAAAATAACAGTTACTCAGAAATTTGAAGGAGAAACCTCTGTAAAAAAAAAAAAAAAAAAAAAAAAAAAAAAAAAAAAAAAAAAAAAATTGGTAACACTTTAAATCAAATAAGGCAGGCTGGCATCTTTTCTTTCTTACCTTGAGGTTTTTTTTAATGGGAAAGAAATACTGAGAGGCATTAAGAAGGTGTACTATGGGAAAGAAAGTGGATATGGCAACCATGACAGCCAGGAAAAGTTTGATCAGTCTACTGGTCCCAGCACCTAAACTGAAAATAATACTGATCGCCAAAGATGGACTTCTTTATCAGATCAAAAGTTTGCTGTACTACTGTTATGGAGTTCAGAAGTATTTTAAAATAAATAATAAGCTTTCAACAGAGATCATTATTTATAGGTGTAGCCTGGAACCTGACTTGCAAAATGGAGGACGTTTCACGGGGACTAAGAAGGGAAAATATAACAAGAGGGGGTAAATTTCAGAAATAATATAGGAGAATATTTTGTATGAAAGATGTGAATTCAGTAGCAGGAGCTCAGAATTTACATAATATTCCCAAAATACAACATATAGACTAGACTGGATAGAAGTTACATTTCACATAAGAATGTGTATTTAATTGAAAGTTTTGAGATGTATCCAGTGATATCTGATCGAGCACCAATAAAAAACAAGATAAAAATGCAGGGTAATCAGGTAAAAATTGGACACTTTTCTACTAGTTTGCTAAAGATTAAGAGTAATTTAAGGAATGAGGAATGGGTATGGTTTAAGATTTATTAGGGAAGAGAAATTATTTCACAGGCATAACTACTGAGTAAGAAATGAAAACGAGTTTAAAAGCATGATAGAAAGAAGGCAAAAAGAAATAAGGGAAAGAAGTAACAGGAATTACTTAGAAGGGCTGAGTTAAAGTACTACAAAAGGGGAATTCTCGAGGAGAAACAACTGCAGTATGCTAAAGGAAAAATAAGTGAGTACTTGAATATACACAAGATCAGAAAATAAGCAGCTGTTTTATAACAATTCTACAGAGCAAAAAAAAAAGGAGCACAATTTAGACAACAGGGAGTAGAAAGCTTTGGCTAAATTTAGGGATCCACTGATAAGAAGAACTGCGGTGGTGGTGCTGCGGTAGCATTGTCGCTTCACAGTAAGACGTTGTCCTGTTCGATTCTCAGCTAAAGCATCCTCTGTGTGGAGACATGCGTGAACGGGCGTACCTTCGTTGAAGGTTGTGCGTCAGGCCTGGCAAGCCGGTACGTAAAAATCTACTGCCAATCATTAGCAGACTGGAGTTCCGCTGTGGCGACCCCTAACCGGGAAAAGCCGAAAGATACAACAACTGATAAGAAAAATCACCACAGATAATCTAGAAATGCTATGCCAATTTATATACAGCAGAAGAATGGAGAAAATAATGAAAAGGCATAAATGGAAATGTTTATGGAAGAATGAGTTACCCCATGGTTAGAAAAAGACAAAGCTCAACAATAACTATCTTAGGAAGTTAGAAAAGAACATAATGACCAGGGTCAACAATATTTTAATGGGGGGGGGGGGGGGGGCTATCTTGGTAGAAAGTGGTGGTAGCAGCATGACCGAAAGAGAAGACGGACCAGAAATCTCAACTGTCCTCATTTTGGAGGCACATTCCTATTTTCAGGTCTGATTTACACCTACAAGGGATGGCTCCATTTTCGGGCTTGATTTATCCCTTTCACATACGTTTGTGAACACCCCCTCACTAAGTCATTTTGGAAGCTGTCTAGTGCACAGAAAACCACAATACACAACAAATGTAGATGTGGCAGTAATAATTTAAAGAAAAAGGACAAATCTGCCATCGTTCTTTTTCTGAAGCAAAAATAAATGGCCTTGTGTGGTAAACATTTGGAATACAGTTCTTTAAAGTCCACAGGTTTTACACTGTCTCTTTGATAATGCCCTAATCATTTTTGTCACTGAGTTTTTTTTAAACATGTTTCTGAGTAGTATCCCGCATTCCTACTGGAAGCTGAGAGAGTTGTGTGCTATTTGGTATTCAAATGTTATGCTAATTAGATGTCCACATTTTCAGCAGAATGCTCCTACTTTTCAAGGGTCTTTGTTCCAATTTTCAATATCTGCAAGATAAACGGTTTGAAACATAACCTTCAGATCTGACTTCATACACACCTGTTTCAATTTTTAAACCATAGTGTTTATGCTAAGATAATGGCAAAGATGTCACCAAAAACTGATAGATATGGATCAATGTGGTTTTGTGAAGCAAAGGCAAACATTTGATAACATTAATGAAGCGATGGTGATCCAAAGGGAGATGCAGCACAAGAAATCCCCTCTATGGTTGGTAAGTCTTAAAAATATCAAAGTATTCGATAATCAGCTAGGATTTTAGGACTCTGTCAATAGCACCATTTGCACTCTGTGATAGTATAATAGGGTTCATAAGAAGAATATATTAAGAGATGAAGGCAAGAATTAAGATGGAAGGACACCTGAATGATAACCTGTGTTTAAAAAGAGGAACCAGGCAAGGATGTCATCTCCCCCTCTCTTATTCGCTCTACATTAGAGCCACTGACAAAAGGAAAAGTACAGTTGTGTACACTTACCATAAATGTAGATGTTCGAGTGTATTCACTGTTGCAGTCATCACCTGTGGGTTATCCCTGCTGTCATAGCCCTCGACCGGCCCGAATACCAGTATTAATGTTTTTCTGCGTCGGCTGTTGTCGCTTGCTGACTGACGTCAGGTCGTCAGTGCTATAAAGCATGGCACCCAATGTCATTACATCAGTTTTTCTTGTCCTAACCCGTCAGAAGCACAAGGAAATATGGTAAAGTGGCCCTGGTGGCTGAAAGCCACCATGAGAAACTTAGGTCTCCCTAAGGAAAGAGGATACAAGAGGGAAGAAGGAAGGAAAACCAGGACCGCAACGGTGAATATACTCGAACATCTACATTTATGGTAAGTGCACGCAATTGTACTACGTTCTTTGTGTTTCACTGTTGCAGTCATCACCTGTGGGAGGATTCCCAAAGCTGAGTAGAGGGGTGGAAGGATAAGTTAGAGACCTAGGCATGGGTCAGCATACTCTGCAGAACTTCAGAGGCAAACCCTGTCCTAGCCTTAGGGAAAAGAGGTAGGTGGTAATGCTTGGTAAAGGTATGGACAGAGGTCCAGGTGGCAGCTTCCAAGATGTACCTGGTAGGAACTCCTCTGAGGAATGCTGGGGAAGTGGAGGCTGCCCTAGTGGAATGAGTACGAATGGACTTAGCGGGTGGTTTCCCATGTAGTCTGTAGCAGAAATGGATACAGTGCGATATCCATTTGGAAATGGTTTGCTAGGAAATGGGCTTCCCCTCTGCCCCTGGGGCAAAGCTGACAAGTAGTTCTCTGTTTTTCAGAAGGGTTTAGTACAGTCCAGGTAGTATCTGAGCTATCTGTGCATGTCTAGTGAGTGCAGAATTCTTTCCCCCTTGTTTTGATGGTTTGGAAAGAAGGTAGGTACATGTATGGCCTGGTTGAGGGTCACATCAGACACCACCTTGGGAATAAAGGGGAGGTTAGTCCTCAGAAAGACCCTGTCTGCATGGAAAATGATGAAGGGCTCCACGGCCATGAGTGCCTGAAGTACTGAAACCCTTCTGGCTGAAGGGATAGCTAGTAGGAAAGCAGTCTTCCAGGAGAGGTATCTCAATTCTACTGAAGCAGCAGGTTTGAATGGTGGTAAAGTTAGTTTTTCTAAAACATAATTCAGGTCCCAGGCTAGCATGGGTGGCCTTCTGGGGGGGTCTGATATTAGAAGTCCCTCTGAGGTTTTGTTTAATCAAAGGAAGTGAGAAGAGGGGCTGGTCTGTATCGAAATGAGCTGAAATGGCTGAGGCATGGATTTTAATAGAAGAGAAGAAGAGGCCACTATTGAGTAACTTGCCTAGGTACTGCCCCCTCTGGGCTGGCTCCAGGAGCAGAATCTTTTTCCATTTCCCGGTGTACAATTTTCAGGTGCTGGGTCTTCTAGCCTCTGTGATAATGTCTAGAACCTGTCTGCTTAACAGGGGCATCTTGTTTGCTTTTAAAGTATTAACCATGCTGACAGTTTGAGAGTCTGCAAGTCTGGGTACTGCATTTCCCCCACTTGGATCAAAAGGTCTGGGATCAGGGAAAGCTGCCTGGGAGGTGGCAATATCAGGCGGCGCAGTAAGGGGTACCAATGCTGTCTGGGCCACTCTGGAGCAATAAGGATGGCCTTTGGCCTCTCCTTCCTTATCTTGATCAGTACCTTGGGGATAAGAGGCAGAGGAGGGAATGCATACACAAAGGAGGAGTCCCAGGGGAAGGTCAAGGCATCCACCTTCCACACTAGGTGGTGATACTCCCCAGTACAGAATTTTTTCAGCTGGTGGTTCTGGTGGTTGAGGTGTGAAGCAAAGAGATCCACCTCCTGAGTTCCCCACTCCTGAATGACTTGCAAAAAGATTTTTCTGTGGAGCTGCCATTTGTGGGGATCCAGTAAGTTTCTGCTTAGGTGGTCTGCCAGGGTGTTGTTGATCCCTGGTAGGTATTGGACAATTAGGTGTAACCCCATGGAGGAGGTTGTCAGCCAGAGGTTCATGACTAGACTGCACAGAGTGTAAGATTGGTCACTCCCTCTTTGTTGATATCCCACATTACTTTGGTGTTGTCTGTTTTGATAAGGAGAACCCCTGGCCTGAGATGGGGTTTGAAGGATGTCAGCGCCTTTTGTACTACCATCATTTCCTTCTGACTGATGTGTCAGGGAAGGCGCTGGGCATCCCACAGACTTTGGGTGCACCTGCCTGCTAGGTGAGTGCCCCAGGCAATGTCTGAGGTGATGGTGGTGATGGTCTGCCCGGTAGGGTGGAGGATGACGTGAAGACCCTGGTTCTTGGCACAGGCTGCTGTCCACCAGAGAAACTAGGCCCTTATACAGGGGATCAGAGGGAGAGAAGTCTCTAGAGGCCAAGTCCGCTGACACCAAAGGTTTTTTAGATACCATTGAGGTTTCCTCATGTGAAGCCTGGCCAGAGGAATTAGAAGGATGCAAGATGGCATGTACCCTAAGGCTTGCAGGAACTTCCTTGCAGTGAGGTGACTTCTGGAAGCCAGCTGGGTAAAGTAGAGACGCAGGAAGCTCTGTTTTTCTGAGGATAGGAAGGCCATTTATGATGCTGTGTCCAGCAATGCTCCCAAGAAAATGATCTTCCTAGGGAGTGTTTGCTTTGATTTATTTTTATTGAGGGTGAACCCTAGGGAAGTTAGGAGGGTTTTGACAAAGAGCAGGTCCTGGATAAGATTTTCTTTGCACTCTGCCTGAATAAGACAGTCATTCAGATAAGGGTGGATCTGTATATTTCTCTGTCTGAAAAACGCTATGGCTGGGGCTAAGCATTTGGTGAATACTCTGGGTACAGTAGATAAGCCAAAGGGTATCGCAGAGAACTGAAAGTGTTGAGAGTCTGCTCTGAAGTGCAGGAATTTCCTGCAGGATTTCCTTATGGGGATGTGGAGGCAGGCATCTTTTAGGTCTAGGGTCACTAGCCAAGCATTTTTGGTCAGTATAGGCCCCACCTGCTGCAAAGTTAGCATTTTGAATTGGGGATCACCAGCGAGGTGTTCAGAATGGATAAGTCCAGGATGGGGAGCCACGTGCCCTCTTTTCTGGGAACAAGGAATAGTCTGGAATAAAAGCTTTTGCCTGTTTGATCTGAGGGGGACAGGTTCTACTGCCCGCTGGGATATGAGAGTTTGGACCGGTTTCAATGCCTCTGCCCACTGATGTGGAGGTAAGTCTCAGTACACTCTTGGAACTGGGAGTTCGTTGAAAGAGAATTTGTATCCCTGAAAAAATTATCTTTAAGACCCATTGGTCCTCTGTTACAGAAAGCCAATTTTCTTTGCAGAGGGAGAGCCTTCCTCCTAGCTTTTGGGGAGTGAAAAAGAGGGCAGAGGGGAAAGAGGGAGTCATTGAGTTGAGAGTTTTTGCCACAGTAGGATGGCTTAGAACTCCCTGCCTTTTGGGCAGAAGTGGTCCACTGATTGGTTCTCTGCTGGCCCTGAGATAGGGGCCAGGGTAGTCTGTCCCTGCGGGGCTTACCTTGGACCTGTCTGCTAGGTGCAGGGAAGGACCAGTGCTTAGAGGGGAAACCTGGTAGGTTGAACCTGAAAGAAATCTTTTACTGTTTGCATAGATTTTGCTTTGTCTTCCATCTCTTCTGCTTTTACTCCAAACAGACGGTCCTGATCCAGGGGTGCATCAATTAATTTAGACTTGTCATGATCAGGGAGAGGTTGTTCCTTCAACCATGCATGTCTCCTAATGACAGATCCTGACACTGCTGCCCTGCTTGAGGCTTCTAGGGCATCATATCCACAGTGTAAAGAGTGTTTGGCCACTTGACAAGTAGAGTGCAGTAAACCTGCTAACTCTTTCGAATTGAAACACTTAGGTAAGGTTGAAATCTTTTGTTTTAATAGTTCCAAAGAGTGCTGTTAATATTTTAACATATGGAACCGGTAGTTTAATGCTCTGATAGCGAAGGTTGCAGAAATGTATACTTTTTTACATCATCTGTCCAGAGCTCTGGAATCCTTGTCAGGAGGAATGGGATTCTTGGCAGAACTAGTCTTAGCTTCTTTAGGTCCCTGTGTAATGACCTCTGGGTCTGCAGCAGGATTTCTGTACAGATATTTGAGAGAATCCAGTACTCTTTAATCAGTGTCAGGTTTACTGGGAGCAGGAGGGAGGGCAGCAGCGGCTAAACTGGATTCATGGAAAACATCATCCACCATTTCTAAAATAGGGGGGATGGCCAAGAGTCTGTGCTGGGGCAGGTCCAGAAACACTCTCAGTCTGGGGGAAGTCCTGTGATTCCCATTGGAAATGTTCCCTGAGGGTGTAAAGGGTTTCCCCAAAGGAAAGGTCTTCTGGTGGGGAGGCAGAAGGAATGGATTCCTCTGCATTTGAATCCTCATAAGCAGTCAGAGGTTGTTCCTTTTCAAAATCTGAATAATCACATTCCTCAGAATCCTGTTCTGTCATAATTTCAGGAGACGATGTCTTTTCCTTTTTGAAGTTGTGGCCTGACCACCCTTGTAAGGGAGATAAGATCCTCCGCCACTTTAAGCATTTGTGCTTTGGGTGGGGGAGCAGGAGCAAGATGGTGGCTAGAGGCAGATTTTCTAGGAGTGGCCTGACTTTTAGGCCTAAGAGTATCCATCAGTCTAAGAGAAACAGTAGTCAGAAGAGACTATGTCTGTTTTTGTCTAGATTCGGTAGTGTGAGAGTCCTCCTTGGAAGCCAGGTCTGCATTGTGGTTCCAGACCCAACTGAGGCGGAGATAGCCAAAGGCTCAAAGACTAAGATTTCTGCGGCATACTCTGAAAGGGTCTCCGTAGAGGCCTGCACAGATGCTGAATTGGGCATCAGGGGCTGTGAAAGCACCTCATTGAATTCCAGAGAACTGATGACCTGCTTAACGGTAGAGTCGTCGGAAGGCTTAGCCTTGTAAAGTCTGCCTTTATCTTTATCTCTGCGTTTTTTTGGAATATCCACGGGTTGTTGGCTGACTGACATCATTCTGGAATGTGAAGACGGAAGACGAAAAAACCTGTCTACAATAAGAGCTTGACGGCGAATGGTTCTCGCGTTAAAGAGGGCACAAAACCTGCAATGTGGGACGTCGTGGTCTGGGCCTAAATAAATGACGCAGTATGAATGGAAGTCTCTGTGCGGGCTCTGCTTTCCACAAGCGAGACAATTGTTAACTTTTTAGTGCAAAAAAAAAAAAAAAAGGATCCCCGAATGGGTACTTAGCTTTAGACGTTTTCAGCTGTAATTCAAAACTCTGGTAGTGACCGACCGGCACACTTGCGAACTGCTTCTGCTATGGGCTCCACGGCTAGAAAGACTGATGTAATGACGTTGGCTGCCTTGCTTTATAGCACTGACGACCTGACGTCAGTCAGCAAATGACAGCAGCTGATGCAGAAAAACACTGACTCAAGTATTAGGGCCGGCCGAGGACTACCACAGCAGGGATAACGGCAACAGTGAAACACAAAGAACATCTAAAGGTTTCACAAATTCAAGGATGCAACTACTAGCATGGTAATCCAGATATGTCTACCTTATTTACTGACGACATTATTTTGTAATTGATACATTTAGAAAAAAGAAGTTATGTACTCACCATAACATTCCATCGGAGATGCTGTTCTTCATTTGTCTTCAACCTGTGGGTTACCGGATCTGACTCGGCCGCATATCCAGCATATGAGCAGAGTTAAAAGCTCCTCCCCTACCCTTAGTGCCCCTGTCTCCTGCCTCCCTTCAGACAGAGTTTGTTGCCCAACTAACTCCCTCACCCGACCCAACACTATTTCAAGCTAGACATCTGCATAAGCAAAAACAGGTAAGAGAGTAAGAGGCATGCAAAATGTGACATCATCCTCTACTCGTTAAACCACCACGCAATCTATGCCAGGCAAGGGGGAAAAAGGGAGGGACGCTTGAAGACAAACAACTCAGATGGAATGTTATGGTGAGTACATAACTTCTTTTTCTGAAGTTTTCATTTCATCTTCAACCTGTGGGACAGAGTCCCCATCTACTAAACACCTGAGAGGCCCTCATGGAAGGATATTCCGCAGCACGGTGGAACCAAAAGATGCCCTGTTCCTGGATATGATGTCCAATTTATAATGCAAAATGAAGGAATGAGATAAAGACCATGTGGCCGCAGAGCAAATATCCAATAAAACTCTGGACCAAAAGGCCGCTGAAGTAGCCATAGATCTGAGGAATGTGCTTTCACGTGACCTGGCGGGGAAACCCCCCTAACAGAATATGCTAGAATAATACACTGGGAAAGCCAATGGGCAATGGTGACTTCAGATATTGGTTTCCCCAAAAAGGGTTTAGAGAAGGAAATGAAAATATGGTCAGACTTGCGAAAGGATTTAGTCCTGTGCAGATGAGAGCGTAATGGTCTGTGCACATCCAACAAGTGTAATTTATATTCTCTCTTGTTTTGAAAATTTGGGAAAAAGACTGGGAGATTAATCACTTGATTAATATTTGACTCTGAAGCTACCTTGGGGAGAAAAAAAAATGAGTTAGTATGCAAAGATACCCTGTTCTTATGAAAAATCATATAAAGGGGCTTTACCGACTACGCTTGATGCTCTGAAATCCTCCTGGCAGAAGTAATAGTTAACAAGAGGGCCGTCTTCCATGACAGAAACTGCAGATCCACTGAAGCTACAGGCTCAAAAGGGGACAAAACTAGAGCTTGCAGAACTAAGGTAAGATCCCGTGGCGGCATTGGGTTCTTCACCAGGGGCCAAAGAAGAAAGGTACCTTTTAGAAAGGCTTTGCAAAGATTAGAGGATGCTAAGGAAATTGTTGCAAGGTGGACCTTAACTGTAGAAGAACTGGCACCTTGCTGAAAAATTCCTGCAGTTTCACTAGCATCATGTTCCGAGCTCCAAGCACCTCCCCTTACCCATAAAACACCTCCACTACCTTCCAACCCCCAGATCGAGTTTGCTGACCTTCATACTGATTATCCGACCTGAAAAACACTTTATGACCTACAACTGCAGCCAACAAGCTGTTCATATGATAAAGTCAGGGAGATGGAGGGAGGGACGGTTGAAGACAAATGAAGTAGTAGAACTACTCAGATGGAACGTTATGGTGAGTACATAACTTCTTTATCTGAAGTAGTTTACTTAATTTGGTCTTCATCCTGTGGGACAGAGTTCCCCAGCTACTAAACTCCTGGGTGGCCCTCATGGAAGGATATTCCAGGGCACCGCGGAACCAAAGGATGCTCTCCTTCTAGAAGTCAAATCCAATCTGTAGTGAGAAATAAAGGTATGAGATGAGGACCAAGTAGCTGCAGAACAAATATCATCCAATGAGACTCTAGATCAAAAGGCCGCAGAAGTAGCCATGGACCTAGTGGAATGAGCATTCACCTGACCTGGAGGAGACCTGCCTTTGTCCTTATAGACCTGAAGAATGCATGAAGAAATCCACCTAGCAATAGTGACCTTGGAGAAAGGTTTACCCAAAAAGGGTTTATAGAAGGACACAAACAACTGATCGGACTTATGGAAGTTTTTCGTCCTGTGTAAATAAAATCGTAACGGTCTATGAACATCCAACAAGTGGAGTTTGTATTCCATTCTGTTAGCAAAGTTAGGAGAGAAGACAGGCAAATTAATGGTTTGATTGATATTAACTTGTGATACCACCTTAGGAAGAAAGGATGGATTGGTCCGAAGGGAAACCCTATCTTTGTGGAAAATCATATACGGAACTTTGATGGGAAAAGCTTGCAGCTCTGAAACCCTTTTAGCAGAAGTGATAGCCACCAGGAATGCTGTTTTTCAAGATAAGAATTTTAGATCTGTGGTTGCAGCAGATTCAAAAGGCTGAGCGACCAAAGCTTGGAGAACCATAGTAAGGTCCCATGGGGGAACATGATCCTTGACAGGGGGGCGTAACAGAAAAGTCCCTTTGATAAAGGCTTTACACAGTCTGGAAGAGGCTAGTGAGGCAGAATTCTCACCAACATGAAAATGAGAAATGGCAGCCAACTGAACTTTGATAGTAGAAGAACTAGCTCCCTACTGAAAAATATTGGGTAGGAAATCAAGAATGGCAAAAATAGGAGCCGTGAAGGGGTCTAAACTCCTTTGAGAAGCTCAAAAGAAAAAAACGTTTCCATTTGCTGCGGTAAACCTTCCTGGTTGAAGACTTATGAGCAGCCACCAGAACAGACCTAACTGAAGAGGATAATCCAGGAGTCCTAGCGATCATGGGAACTGCAGCAGCCAAGCTGTGAGCTTCAAACTGTCCAGGTTCGGATGAGGAACCCCCGATGGGTGGGAAATCAGATCCTGAATGGGATCCAAGATCCAGGGCAGAGCCAGAAGGTGAGACCAAAGGAAAGGAAACCATACCTGGCGAGGCCAAAATGGGGCAATGAGGATCACTCTGCTCCCCAGTCGAAGAGCTTTCTGTAGAAACATCAGAATAAGGGGTACTGGAGGGTAAGCATATAGAAGACCGGGAGGCCAAGCCTGGACTAGAGCATCTTTGGGGGACTCCCCCGGCAGGGAGTTCAGAGCGAAAAACTCGCTGCACTTCACGCTGGAAGGAGATGCGAAGAGATCGCATCAAGGCTGACCCCACTCCAGGAATATCTGCTCCGCTACTGAAAGATTCAGAGACCATTCGTAAGGCATCAGAATAGTCCGACTTAACCTGTCCGCTAGAATGTTGGACCATCCTGGAATGTGCGTTGCTATGAGAAAACGACCGGTGGAGATCGCCCATTCTCTCATGGCCTCGCGACAAAGGGGTTAAGAACTGTTCCCTCCCTGTTTGTTGACATACCAGACCACTGACATGTTGTCTGACTGAATTGCAATGGTTCCTAGAGGAAGAAAGGCATGAAGGTCCTGCAACGCCAAAAGGACCGCCCTCATCTCTAGAACATTTATGTGCAAGCTGGTCTCTACAGGGGACCACAGGCCTTGGACTGTCCTGCCCGAACAATGCCCCCCCACCCCAGTTGGGAGGCATCCGTGGTCACTGTGGCTTGGACAGGGGATGAAACAAAGGGTCGTCCCTCCAAGATCTCCTGAGAACACATCCACCATAGAAGGGATGACTGACAGACTCGAATGAGTTGTATTGGATATGACAATGGAAGTTCCAACAGGGACCATTGTACAGCTAGTGTCCACTGTAGAATTCTCATATGTAACCAGGTGCACGGAAGCAGCATTATGGTCGCCGCCACTGAACCTAAGGCCCTCAACACTGATTCTGCCGATGGAAGATGATAACGGTAGATCAGAGACACATGCATCCTCAGGTTTTGTACTCTCTCCAAGGTCAGGAAGATTTTGAACTGTAAGGTGTCTATCCTTGCCCCAATGTAGTTATCACCTGGACAGGATTTAGAAGTGATTTGGATGTGTTGATTCTGATCCCCAAATGCAGGGCAAGCTTTAATAATCCCTGGTTTGAGAAAGTACAGACCTGGTGGGAGCACTGAGGAGCCAATCGTCCAGGTATAGGTAGACCTGAATCCCATGAAGCCTCAGGTGAGCCGCTACTACCACCATCACTTTGGTGAACACCCTGGGGGCTGTGGTGAGACCAAAGTGTAGAGCTTGAAATTGGTAATGACCAACTCCTAGCCAGAAGCGGAGGAACCTCCTGGAGCTTCTATGCATCTTTATGTGATAGTAGGCATCCTGGAGGTCTAACGAGCACATCCAGTCAACTTTCTTGAAGTACGACATGATGGACTGCAGTGTGAACATCCGGAATTTTTCTTTGGCAACTGACAGGTTCAGGGTAGATAGGTCCAGAATGGGCCTTAAGTTCCCCGTTTTCTTTGGCACCAAAAAGAACCAGGAGTAGAAGCACGATCCGGACTGGTCTGGGGGGACAGTTTCAATAGCTCATTTTTCTAGCAGCTTGGAAATTTCCTGTACTGCTGCCTCCCTTTGCGTGGGTGATATGTCTGGGAGGTGTTT
Source organism: Protopterus annectens (assembly GCF_019279795.1). Lineage (NCBI taxonomy): Eukaryota > Metazoa > Chordata > Ceratodontiformes > Protopteridae > Protopterus > Protopterus annectens. The sequence goes on along the minus strand of NC_056725.1, from coordinate 1,925,215,193 downwards.
GGGAAGAACCACAAAGTGGATAGAGTATCCTCTGGATATAATCTGAAGCACCCAGCAGTCTGTTATGGACTCCCATGCTACCAGGTGCAAGGACAATTGTCCCCCGACTGCCTCCAGAGAAGAGCAATCAAGCAATCCCTCAGGGTTGCTGTCTGGGCCTGCCCGAGAAGGGTTCTCGAGACCCAAAATTCCTCGGACCCCCTCTGCCTCTGGGCTGGCGTCCATTCTGTCCCCCTCTGCCTCTGGGGGGGAAGGAGAGCCCCGAGTGTCCCTGGAATACTGTGACTTCCGGAACCACATCTTCTTTTGCCCTCTCTGATTCCGGGAAAAGGATCTTTGAAGATTCGAGAAGCAGATTCCAATGGCAGACAGCGTCTTCTGGTCCTTCTCACTCTGGACTAAAGTTTCTTTGACGGTCTTACCAAAAAGCGTAGAGCCGTGATAAGGGGCGTTGGGCAAAGGACGCCTTGAACGGTTCCGAAAACTGACAGTCTGAGCCAGGCGTTGCGCCTCATGGACACGCCGGACCCAGCCGCTCCTTCAGTGGCATGTGAGAGGAGTCGTATGGACGTGTTGGAGACTGCTGTCAAAGTGGCCATCCTCGCACAGAACGAATCCCTGTCCTCCTGCGACATGGACTTAGTGGGAGACTCAGCCAGCTCCTCGACCAGGTTTGCTCTGGTGTCTCGTGATGTGGGCCAGGTAGTTCAGGGCCCTAATGGAAAAGGTCGCTAAAGCATAAACCCGCTTCCCTAAGCGGTCCATCATCCGCGGCTCTTGGTCAGGAGGACGAACAGAGGAATTCTCTTGGGCTAGTTCCTTCTTTGTGGCTGCTGCTACCACCATAGCGTCCACTGGGGGAGCCCTTGTTCCAAGCTGGTCTATTTGATGGTGGACTCTTATCAGGATGTTTAGGGATTGGTTCCATGGTGTCTGGCTCCTTCCAGGCCAGCGAGGTGTCCAGGTCCACCAGGGGATCTGCAGGAGGGGACACCCAGGAAGTAGATGAGTGCATGCTGAAAGCCTCCAGGAACACGGATTCATCAGGAGAAGGTTTGGGGGTGGACCAACCTCCCCGCTGGCATAGGATTTCCATGATGTCTCCAAAGAAGACATCCTCGGGAGGTGACCTGGGGGAACCTTCTCCATCATCCAAATCCATATCCTCAGTGAGGGACTTGGGGGATTCCAAGTGCCTCCTCTTACACGTATGCTTGTAAGGCACATCTCCATTGGGGTTCTCCGGGGGGAACTCGCAAGCCACTTGTTCCTCCGGGGGAACCGTCTGGGGCTCCTCGAGCATGGGCTGTCCGTCTGGTAAAATGATGGGATGCGTAGTCAGAGCTGAGGGGTTTGGGGTGGAATCCGAGGGGATAGTCAAGAGTCTCAATCCAAAGAAGAGAACCCTATCCACCATGTTGAATGCTGTGGGAGAATGAACCTCCTACGGTACCAAAACGGAAGCCGCTCCCTGGATCAGATGCGAGAATCAGAGCTGGGCCCGAAGTGGACGGAGCTCCATGGGAGGGAACTTGGCCCAACAATGCCGGAGCAGATGAAAAAAGTTCAGCTCTCTCGGATCCGACACCCAAGCTCCGGTTTAGAGAGCCACTCGGACCTCAACTGGTTGGATCCGACATGCTCTAGGCAGCTGTCGGCGTCAAGGAGACAGGTACCGTCGGTGCTGACCCCCTGACTAAGGCCCATCCTCGGATCAGAGCACTCCAAAACCGGTGGACTGATCAGAGACGGAGAAATTGGTGTGAAAAAGGGAAGCAAACTCCCCACTCCAGAGGGAGAGGGGGCTGACAGGACCCCCATCTGGATCTGATTACGAATGAACCTACTCATCATTTTATCCATGTCAACTTCCAATAAGCTCCATGTGGATCCTGATGAGGCCACGGACTCTGACCTGGCAGGTCAAGGAACCGAGGCGCTAAATGGAGGACATGTCTCCTCCGGCTTTGGGGAAAATCTCGGTGATCAGAGCCAAGGGGAGTCACGGATCCTAGCCTGACTTTTGGCGGGAGTAAAAGGAAGGTCCGGAGACCTCTTGCGTTTCTCTGGCTTAGAAAAGTGCTTGCCCTTGTGCGTGCTCTCCTTCTCTCTGCCCTTTTTCCGTTCCACTTCAACAGGCTTAGAAGTGGGAGGTTGAGTCCCAGCCTGACAGGAAGGAGAAGAGCAAGGGCAAGAGAGGAAGGAGAGGTGGCCACAGCAGCCACTGTGATCGAAGCCATGGACGAGGCAGCCACCTCAGAAGAGGAAAGAAGGCCTTTGAAGGCCAACTTAGCCTTCCTGTCTTTAAAGGCACGTGGGTTAAAACCCACGCAGATATTACACTCTGTACTCAAGTGGGCAACGCCCAAGCACATCACACAAAGAGTGTGGCCATCTGCAGGAGACAATTTATGGCCACACTGAGAGCACCTTTTAAATACAGGCTTGGGGTTGGCTATGACTGCACAAGAAAACACACTAGAGAAGGAAAAAGGCGAAGAAAAATAATCTATTTCCCAGTCACAAACCACTCACCACACTCTCAAGACACACAGAACACTGAGGGGGGAGGGGAAGCAATACAGACTAAAAAAACTAGCACTAAACTACTTGGGAAGCTTTCTAACACACGACGCATCAGCGAGGGGAGGAGGAGAGGGAGCCTACACTAAACAACTACACTGAAAATTATTAGCAAAAAAGTTGCTTAAAATGCAAAAACCCACTCACTAAATTGGAGCTCAGGAGATCATGATGCTTCAGGCAAGCCGCGGCAAATGACATCTGGGGGTTGGAAGGTAGTGGAGGTGTATTATGGGTAAGGGGAGGTGCTTGGAGCTCAGAGCAGATGCTAGTCAAACTGCCGGCTCAGATCCGATATGGATCCAGTACCCACAGGTTGAAGATCAAATGAAGTAATCAACTTCAGATCATCTTCTTGTCCTCTGCCGACATGGGCCCAGGGGTCGACTCAATGATCTCCTTCACCAGGTCTCGCTGTAGGTGAATTACATGTGCCATGTAATTAAACATGTGTACAGAGAAAGTCGCTGAAATGTACAGCCGCTTCCCAAAATGGTCCATCATCCTTGACTCTTGGGGTTAGGAGAGTGGACCGTAGAGCTCTCCTGAGCGAGCTCCTTCTTAGTGGCAGCTGCCACCACCATGGCATCAACAGAGGATCCTTTATTCCAATATGACCTTTCTGAAGGGGGGTTTCAAAACCTTATCCGGACATTTGGGAATGGGCTCCACCATGTCTGGTTCCTTCCACACCAGAGATATAGTAAGATCCACTAAAGGATCTTAAGGAGGGAACACCCAGGAAGTTGAGGGTCCTGCGTCAAATGCCTCCAGGAACAGCAATTCATCTGGGGTCATTTTTTGGGCAGACCACCCCCTATGCTGGCAAAGAAATTCCATGATGTCCCCAAAGGAGACAACCTCGGGGGGGGGGGGGTGACTGGGGGGGGGCCTTCCCTTTCCTCCAAATCGGTGTCTTCGGTGAGGGACTCCCGTGGGGAGTCTAAGTGTCCACTTTTGCACTTTCGTTTGTGAGGGACCTCCTCAGTGGGGGGTCTCTGGGGAGGACTCGCCAATATCTTCCTGTCCCCAAGAGAGGGCACTGTGGGGTAAAGATGCAGCAGGCTGTCCCTGAGATGGTAGGATGGCCAAATCTGCACCAGAAATAGAGGGAGCCAGGGTGGAATCCAAAGATGAGATTTGTCAAGGGTCTCGAAGGAATCGAGAATACCCTCTCCACCATGCTGAAAGCCAAAGGGGAGCGGACCTTCTGAGAAAGGACCAATGAAGGACCCGTCACCCTCTGACCCAACGGGTGAGTCAGAGCAGAATCTCCAGGCGCTGAGATACAAAGGGGAAGGCTCTGCTCTGACAAACTCAGAACCGATACCATCCCCTCGGATACGATGCCGAGGCTACAGCTCAGAGAACCTGTCAGATCCGAGCTAGTCGGTTCCAACCTGCTCAAGGTCATGGCCGGCTTCGAGGTAGTACAAGGTACCATTGTAGCTGGCCCTTCAACACTGTCTCTTCAGATCCAAGGGCTCCGAACTCAGTGGTCGGATCGGAGAAGAAGTAATAGGGACCAACACAGACTGCATGCTCTCCGCTGCAGAGGTAGTGGGGGCAGGCAAGAGTCCCATCTGTATCTGGGTGCGGATGAACTTCCGCATCATCCTATCCACCTCTGCTTCGGTAAGACTATGGGTGGAACAGGAAGAGGAGGCCACCAACAGTGGTGTAGAGAGGCAGTGAGGGGAGGCCTGAGCTGGTGACCGGGTCCGGGACTCCTCCAGCTTAGGTGAGAACAGAGGGAAACAGCCGGGGAGACTCCTGCCTCAGAGCCGACCTAACTTTGGTAGGAGGGACGGCCAAAGCAGAGTGATCTGGGGATTGGTGCTTGGGCCTATCCTTTGATTTAGCTGACTTGTCTCTGTCCCCGGACTCTTGGTGGGAGTTTGAGTCCCAGAGGCCAGGGGGCAGACCAAAGTAAGAGCCGGGGAAGAAGGGTCCTAATTCCTAGAGGAAGAGCAGGGAAGGAGGCCCTTGAGGAGAAGCTTGTCCCTCCTGTCCATTGGTGCCGGGGAGTAAACTCGGCACAGATAGAACAGGAGGTCTGCAGGTGGCCTGCAAAACAATGCACAGAATGTGGCAGTCAGCTGGAGAGAGCTTGTAGCCACACTCTGTACATTTTCTGAAGGCTGGTTTGGGAGGATCTGACATTCCCCCAACCTAAGGCCCAGCACACACTCACACAGAAAACACACACGCGACAAGGAGAAAGTTAGAGAAAAGGAGGTTTTTTTTTTTTTTTAACCTATGCAGAAGTGGGACGGGAGGTACACAGCAGAAGAGAGCAAAAAGGGGATGAAAAAGAAAAATTTAACAGTCAAAGAAGAGTCACTTACCCAGAAAAACAGCAGAGAGCATGGATCACAATGTGGACATGAAGCGTAGCAAATGAGATCTGAAGGGAGGAAGGAGACAGGGGCATTACAGGTAGGGGAGGAGCTTTGAGTTTGGATCAGATGCTGGATATGCGGTCGAGACGGATCCGTGACAGATCTGGTAACCCACAGGCTGAAGATCAAATGAAGACAACAACTTCAGATAGGAGGTTTTCAGTATCATGAAACATTTCTGAGAGGGTTTCAAGTATTTTCAGAACATAAAATAAATGAACACACAACAAAAGCTATAGCAGTAAATTATCCACCCACACATGAATTTGTTCAGCAATTCTCATATTTAATGGGGATATGATAAGATTAGGGTGTATGGAATAAAAAGGATTTTATTATAGCAGCTAAAAATATGTAGGAAGAGACCAAGCAAAAGACAATGCAAATATTAAGAAATTGGAAGCTCCAGATTATAAGCATGGACAATATGATGCAAGCAGTGAAAACGTTTTAGTCTCTTAGTCTTATATACAGGTTAAATTACTGAAAAAGAATCTGTGCACAACAATTTAAAAATGTTTATATCTCCTTTGCAACATCGTGGTCCTGCAGACTGGTGCTAGCAGCAGAGAGGCAAAAAGAGCGACTGCTTACCTGATAAAGTGTTTTTTTTCCCTGCTACTACCTGTGTGACTGTCCGATCTAGCTGAAAAGCAAGTATTTCTGCTCATTTACCTGTTTTCAACTGTTTAAAGCTGTTTTCCACCTGCACTTTTAAAGATTGTCCTGTTTGTTGCACTTACTTGTTGAGGCTATACACTCAAGTGCGCTAGCCTGTGTTACATATTTATTGCATTTTTCTGCTGTTTGCTTACAAAAAAAGAAAGAAAAAAAAATAATTTTCCTCGTTTCCCGCCTTTCCTGACCTAGAGTAGTCCAAATACAGGCTTTGCTGTATTCTGGACTTTTGGAAAGTTCCTGTGTTGCCCATTTCCTTTTTTGGATAAAAGGAGGCTTCTTTGTTCACCAGTGGGAGTGGGGAGCTTAGGGCAGCCTATCTATCCCTGGAGGAGTGTTCCCAGCACAAGAATCTGGTAGTCTATTGGCTGTTTTGGGCCAATTTCTAGCTCTTTCAAGTCCCCCTGTGTAAAACCCGCTTTAGCGCGGCTTTGCGCGATTTTGCACATAGCGCAGAATCAGGGAGCGCCGCCTAACTGGGTTTAAACCATTCTCGGCTCCACAAAGTCTGCTCTTCACTTTTTCCCTTAGAACTGCTCTAGCTCTCAAAATAAACACCCTATTCCTAATCTAAAGCCTGACACTTGCTCATTAAAGCAATTATATAAGTCAGCACTAAAAAATTGAAAGCACTACATCCTCACAAACTCCCCTTGAGTACCTTGTTCCCCATTGGCCCTTTTTTCAATTATAAAGGAGTTCCCTATACTATTTTAGCATGTCCAAAGGTCAGTTGTCAATCTCCTCTCCAGTCCAGCTGGTGAATCTGGGAATCTTGAGGCAATGTTACAACTGCCTCATGTACACAGACAACCCTCTCCTCCTTCCAACAAGTTCCAACATATGTGAGAGATACAACCATATAGCCAAACTGGAAGCTAAGCTCTCTCAACTCAGTACTGGCGTAACCAGTCAGGAAGAGAAGGTAACCACACACACTACAATTCCAGTCTCACATAGACCTACCACAACAGCAAACCAAACACAAACACACAAAAACATACTCGGAGGCTCTAAATAAAAATTTGCCTAAGCAGCAGAGACCTCCAAAGCAGACATCCAAGCAACCGCTACCCCAAAACAAAACACGTGCAACACATAGTTCACAAAGCCAGTGTGCCGAACAGTCACAGTCCTTAAGGCTAAACAACACACCTGATACACTTGTAATAGGTGATTCTATCGTCAGGCACACTGACGTCCCGCTCACCAGGCTGAACAAGAAGGTCACGGTGAGCTGCCTGTCGGGTGCTAGGATCCGCCACATAACACAAGCACTCAGGTCACTCCAAGGCAAGTACAAATATGACACAGTCATTGTCCATGCTGGTGTGAATGACCTGAGATGTACCTCCCTGGACTACATGAAAAGAGACAGAGGAGCTCTCTGAGCATGTAGCCCAGGCGAGTATGACCCTGACCTTGAGTAGCATCCTACCCTCACCAAGAATGATGCCACAATATGAAGACAAAATGATCAATTTCAACAATTGGCTTAAGTATTGGTGTCATTCAAAGGGGATCCAATGCCTGTCAGCCTGGGATGACATGCTCGACAAGCCACGTTGCTTCGCTAGGGACGGCTTGCACCTGTCACCCCTGGGCTTTCGGATATTGGCAAAGGCTCTTGCCACCCCCATAGTGCCTTTTTTAGGCAAAGCTCAAAAGACAAACCCACCTCCACAGGTATCACAAGGGAAAATAAACTAAGGGTAATGCTACTCAACGCCAGAAGTCTTAACCTCAAGATGCACGCACTCGAAACTCTCCTCAGCAAGGAGAACAGATATCTGTGCAGTAACAGAAACCTGGTTCAAGGCTCCCGAGAGCACCCCAGCACTACCAGGTTATACCTCATACCATACTTTTCGGCCCCAAAACTCGGACCGAACCACAAAAGGAGGGGAAGTATCAATATTCATCAAAGATACCCACACTTCCAGGTTGGTGGCACAGCATGAAGCATCGGAAACTATCCATATGCAACTAACAGTGGGTAAAACTGCCTTCCAGTTTATAGCCTGCTACAGACCACCCTTCCAAACCCAGGAACACCACTCGACCTTCCTGAGAACACTGGAAAAATGAAGGTCTCCCCAAACACCATTATATTGGGTGACTTCAACTACCCAAATATAGACTGGTAGCATTACTCCAGCTCCAACACCCTAGCCCAAAGGTTCCTAGAATTTATAAACTCAAATGCTATGGAACAAGTTGTCACCACTCCCACAAGAGGGGAAAACATACTGGACCTGATCATCACCAACATGGGGACTCTATGCTCCAGACCAGAAGTGTATCCCTCACTGGTAAGATCAGACCATAAATTAATCTCACTGGATATCCACATCCTGACCCCACCCCCTGCCCAGAAAACCACAGTGAAAAACTTCTCTAAAGCAAACTTCACACTCCTCAAAACCGAGGTGGAATCCTTCAAAGCCCCCGGGCCTGTGGAAAATACGGCCCATACTGCAGAATCCTTTATAAACACATTCTATGAACACCTTCAGGAATGCATGGATCATGCAATCCAAAATAAAAGCAAGACCCAATCCCCCAAAGGCAGGTGTCCTGTCTGGTGGACCCCAGCCATAAACAAACTATACAATAGAAGGAGGAAGCTACTGCATGATAGAGCAAAATCCCTAAAAGGGAAGGCATCTCTGATCAGTATTAGCAAAAAAACTACGGGCACTCATAAAATCATCTAAGGCCAGCTTCGAGAGAAAACTAAAGATAATCACAAGGCTTTCTTTAGTTATGTTAGGAACCTGGGTGGAAACTCCCAGATAGTCCAAAATGACAAAAATTACACTGAACCCACAGACATTGCCAACATCCTGACTGACAGGTTCAGCGCAAACTTCTCCCCCCCCCCCACAAAAGAGCAATTATCTATCCCAGCAGAGTGCTGCCCCCCTGACATCTCAGATGCTCAGGTGAGAGCTGCCCTCTCTCCAAAGCAAAAAACACAGCATCAATGGGACCAGACGGTGTCCCGGGCTGCGTCCTACATGAACACCAAGAAGTGCTGAACCCCAACATAAAGCTACTGCTCAATCTCAGCCTTACTACAGGATATGTACCCAAGGAATGGCGTACAGCAACAGTGGTCCCTCTCCACAAAGGTGGTGCCTCAACGGATCCTGGAAACTATCGCCCCAAAAGCCTGACTAGCTTGGTCTGCAAAGCTATGGAGAGGATCATCATGGAACTCAAAGATATTGGGGACCTACAGACACTGGATCCTACCCAGTTCGGCTTTGTTAAGGGTAGATCCTGCCTCTTAAACCTGGTTGATTTCTTTGAAACAGTCACCAAGGCCATTGACGAGGGGAAGGTGGTCCACACAGCCTACCTGGACCTTGCAAAAGCCTTCAATACAATACCCCACTCGGGCATCATAGATAAGCTATCCAGCTTAAATATAAACCCCTATGTCACTAGATGGGTTGCAAACTGGCTCAAGGACAGAACCCACATCGTCAGAATTGCTGGAGCCATGTCAGACTCCAAACCAGTTACAAGTGGCGTTCCACAAGGCTCAGTCCTGGGATCTCTCTTGTTCGGCATATATTTCTCAGAGGTACAGGCCAACACGGGAGGACTGTGGCTGACCAAGTTCGCAGATGACTGCAAACTGGGCGCCATAATCGACTCTCCAGCTGACACAAGCATCCTCCAAAAGGGTCTCATAGAAACAGAAAACTGGTGCCAGAGCCATGGCCTCAAGCTAAACGTCAAAAAGTGTACAGTCATCCCCTTCGGCAAAAACAAAGTGCCCACAAATTACCACACAGGTGGTAATCCATTAAGTACGGAAGAAGTAATTAGGGAGCTGGGGACCCAAGTTGATAGCAATCTCTCATTTGACAACCACGTGGCCAAAGTGGTTAGAAAAACCTTCTATATAGCCCACCTAATCATGAAGGGATTCACATCTAGATCAAGGGAGGTTATTGTGCCTCTTTACTCATCCTTCATCAGGCCCAGAATTGAATACAATGCCCCTTTCAGGATGTACCTTACCCGACAACTGCAGCAACTGGAAAGACCCCAAAAGTACCTCACTAAGAGGATCAAAGGGCTCAAACAGATGCCATATGCTGCCCGGTTAAAGAAACTCCAGCTCTACTCGGTTGCATACCGCCTGCTTAGAGGCGATCTGTGCCTGACGTATAAAGCCATGTCAAACCCAGAATTAATGGACATGCTGCACCTCAGAAAATCCAAATCCCATCGATCTATGTGGGACTTGAACCTCAGCACTGAAATAAATAGGATATGCTGGAGGGACAGATTCATAACCCAGAGGCTCCCTTCACTCTGGAATAGAATCCCAGTCCAAGTTAGACAGAGTCTCTCACTGACTCACTTCAAAAGAAATCTTGACGAGTGGATGGGAGATCGTAGATTTACCCCGGGTATCACTTCTGTGTCACTGCTAAACAGGGGCACAGTAAACTAACCTCGAAAAAGGGCATAGTAAAACATTTAAAATGGGTGGCGAAAGCCAAACATACTCTGGCTAGGCTTACAAATGCCCTAGGACAGATAGCCTAGTATGAACATATGTTGGAGAGACAGGTATGAAGCAAAGTATCGCCATTACTTCATTCAATTATCATTTGGATGAATGGAAGGGAAACCTCAAATCCATTCCCAGTTTAACACTCATGCCCCTCATGAAGCAAGTAAATGTCCCAACATATCCTCCCTCTGCCTGCCTCTGGGTTATTTGTATGCAAAATATAAGGGCTAAAAACTACATAGGAATGCAAGGCTAGGCTTCTTAAGATACTTCACAAATCAAAAGCCTAGCAAGTACCTATGAACATATACATACATTTTATTTTTTATAGTGTTATTTATATTTATATACATACACATAAACATATATACATTAGTGTGTGTGTGTGTGCGTCAGGGTCCCTTGTCAGCTCTTCCTGTAGTTGATCTCTTTGTAGACAGAAAAATTATATGACTCTGCATTCAGTTAGCCTAGTAACCTCATATGAACACACGTTTCTACTGCGTTCATGTACTGCAGACACTCTTAAAAGCTACTTATTACCAGATGGGAAATATTGTAGTGTAGGGACACAGTGAAGAGATATCAGCCCCAACTACCCTTGTGGATTACTTACTAAATAAGGTACTGTTTATGACTGTTACAAGATGCACATGTGCAGACAAGGACTATGCAAATTACTTTTGTTTTTGGGCTAAATAATTAAATCAAGACATGACTTCCTTCTAATTTCTTGTGTAGTTCATCAAAACAGGATTTATGCTGGTTAAATGAAGCACTCTAGTTAATTTCTGTCATACTAAAAGAAAATAAACATTCCTGCACTAGTTCAGTGTGAATCCAGAGCCTAACTGCTGAGCTAATTCCCTTTGAAATATCATTATATGTATACATGCATATCTATGTATATCTACATCTCTTTCTTTACACACACACACACACACACATATATATATACATACATCTATATATATATATATATATATATATATATATATATATATATATATAGATAGATAGATATATGCATATATATTTTATACATCACCACTATCAACCCCCTTTTCTTCCCATTTTCAACATGAGTTGGGATGTTTTATCAGTTATCTCTCACAATTCAATGCCACTGTCCTACCTTCTTCAACAATCATGCCTGACTATCATAGGCCTTCTCTCACACAATCCATTCATTGGGTAGCTCTCCAAAACAGACCTACAACATACTCAACTATACCTAGTTCACTATCCCCATCATGATATAATATAGTTCAACTGCTGATACTGCTGAAACATATATACCTACATCCCACTGTTTCTTAATATATACTGTATGTACTTGCTACTGTAAGCAAACTGGATACATTTAATCAGTATGTAACATAACCCTATGCTGATGTTAAAGCTAATCTGTACTGAGTAAACATACATTACCTCCTCTCTCCTGTTCGGTTCTCAAATAACATGTTTTACTTTAATGCACAAACCACTACATTAATTGTTACCAAGTACCCATCTGTACTATCCAATAACTGTGCTAAACATTCATGTACTTCATTGTATGTTTATCCAATGATGAAATTATTATTTTCTTCTGTATTTAAAGTACTTTTTTTTTATTATAACTGTTGTGATAATCTCTGTGGCGCTATTCTCCCCGGGCCTCCGCTGAAAATGGGCTCCTTGCCCAGTCGAACTCTCCCGGTAAACAAATGTTAAATAATGAAAAGTTATGTACTTACCATAACATTCCATGTTAGTTGTCTTCTTCTCGCCTTCTTTCTTGCTGGATGGGTTCGGAGCCGAACCTCGGCACCGACTCAGCCTATTACGAAAGCTCGAGAGCTATTTTTCCTGGCTCGAGGCTATCCTATGTCCCATAATGCTAGGCATGATATACCCAGATCTCGTTTGATAGCTAAAACTATGGACATGCATGTCCCCACCATGACAGAGAATAATATATATATATCTATCTCTATGTATATAAGTATATAAAACTCTTATAAGAGTTACCAAGAAAAGGAAGAGAGGTAGCTAAGGAGATAACTCTCATGATAACACATCTCAGAAGATACTCTTGGTCTTGCCAGGCTAGGGGGATGGAGGGTGGGACGCAAGAAAGAAGGCGAGAAGAAGACAACTAACATGGAACATTATGGTGAGTACATAACTTCTCAATGTTAAGTTGTCAATCTCGCCTTCATTCTTGCTGGATGGGGACAGCGTCCCTAGCACCTTAGTCCTGGGTGGCTCAATGGAACAAACTCTTGAGAACAGTGGAACCAAAATCAGCCCGACTTCTAGAGGTCATGTCCAGCTTGTAATGAGAAATGGAGGTATGAGGAGAGGCCCATGTGGCTGCTGCACAAATGGAATCCATTGGCAATCTTGCCTGAAAGGCTACTGAAGAAGCTAATGCTCTGGTTGAATGAGCTCTGGGCTTAATAGGGAGCTCTTTATGCCTCAGTTGGTAAATCAACATGATAACAGAGGTCAACCACCTGGACAAGGTTACTTTGGAAACTGGCAGGCCTTGCTTCCCTTCTGCGTAAGACAGGAAGAGCTGTTCTGATTTCCTCGTCTGCTTGGTTCTATCCAGGTAGAAGCGTAATTGACGGTGAACGTCCAGACAATGTAACTTCCGTTCGGACCTATTGGTATAAAGTAGGAAGAAGACAGAAAGATCGATGGTCTGATTCAGATTTTTTTCAGAGAGTACTTTGGGTAAAAAGGACGGATTAGTCCTAAGTGACACACTATCTTTGTGAAAAACAAGATAAGGAGGGCGAACACAAAGGGCTTGAAGTTCCGATACCCTTCTCGCTGAAGTGATGGCTACTAAGAACAGTTTTTTCCAAGAGAGCAACTTTAACGAACAGGAAGCCACAGGCTCAAAGGGAGGGAGAATTAAAGAAGACAGCACCAAATTTAGGTCCCATGGTGGGGGAGGATCTTTTACCGGGGGCCTAAGTAAGAGGGTTCCTTTTAGAAAGGCTTTACAAAGTTTGTGTGACATAATGTTGGTCTCTGACAATCCAACATGAAAATTCACAATAGCTGCCAGCTGAACTCTGATGGTGGCTGAAGAAGAACCCATTTGAAAAAGTTCTGCCAAAAACTCAAACTGTATGGACAGGAGCTGTAAAAGGGTCAACTTGTTTCTCCCCTGCCCAAACAGAGAAACACTTCCATTTGCTAGCATAAGTCTTTCTGGTAGTAGACTTGTGCGAAGCGAGGATGATGTCATGAACTGAATGAGAGATTGAGGGAAGCCTGGCTAGGGTTGGAAGTGGAGCAACCAAGCTGTGAGGTTGAGAGATTGGAGAGATTGATGCAGCCCGCCTGACTGATGTGTCAGAAGATCTGGCGCTGGGTCCAGATGCCAGGGCTGATCTAGTAGATGACGTTGCAGGAACGGAAACCAAATTTGTCGAGGCCAGTAAGGGGCAACAAGGATCATTCTGGATCTCAAAACAGTTGCTTTCTGGATTAACTGAGTAATTAAGAGAAAGGGGGAAAAGCATACAGAAGACCCCGGGGCCAATCGTGGACTAGAGCGTCTCTGTGGGGAAGACCTGGGAGAGGGAAGAGGGTGAAGAAGTCTTTGCACTTGCTGTTTTGAGGGGTTGCAAAAAGATCGCAGCAAGGTTGACCCCACTTTCTGAAAATTTTTTTCGCTACTAGCTGGTTGAGAGACCACTCGTGGGGCATGAGAATGGCTCAGCTCAGCCTGTCCACTATGACGTTGGACTTCCCGGGGATATACGTTGTTACCAGAAACCGTTGAGAAGAGATCGCCCACTACCAAAGTCTGAGTGCTTCTCGACATAGGGGGTAGGACCTGGTTCCGCCCTGCTTGTTGATGTACCACACTACTGACATATTGTCTGTCTGAATTGCAATAGTCCCGGTGGGTAGAGAGTCTTGAAGGGCCTGCAACGCTAAAAGTACCGCTCTCATTTCCAAGAGATTTATGTGCAGGTGGCCTTCGAAAGGTTGCCATGTGCCCTGGACTGCCCTGCCCTGAAAATGCCCCCCCACCCGATCAGGGAGGCATCCGTTGTCACAGTAGCCACAGGAGGAGGAAGGACAAAAGGTCTGCCCTGAAGAACCTGAGGGGAGACCATCCACCACGAAAGGTGCCTTTTGCATGACTGAGTGATTAGAATGCTGTGAGACATTGGAAGCTGTTGAAAGGACCACTGGAAAAAAAGCATCCATTGCAGGATCCGCATGTGAAAGCGAGCTAGGGGGAGTAATGTGATGGCTGCTGCCATGAGACCTAGGGTTTTTAGTACGAATCTGGCCGGGACCCTGCTCTCTTGTAGTAGGATTTGAACATGATCGCGAATGTCTGAAATCCTGTGTACAGGCAGTTTTGCTGACAGTTCCACAATGTTTAAAACGGCGCCTATGAAGGTAATAGATTGACAAGGCGACAAGGCAGACTTTTCGGAGATTATAGAGATACCTAGCTCATTGCAAATTTGGAGGGTATAATCTTTGGAATGGAGTAGCTGACGCTTGGTGGTGGCAGTAAGGAGCCAGTCGTCTAAGTATGGAAACACCTGGAATCCTTGTCATCTCAGGTGAGCCGCAACCACTGCCATGCATTTGGTAAACACCCTGGGGGCTGTGGTGAGGCCAAAGGGCAGGGCTCTGAATTGGTAGTGACTGGCTCCCCAGCCGGAAGCGGAGAAACCTCCTGGAGTGCCTGTTCATTTTGATATGATAGTACGCATCCTGAAGGTCTATAGAGCACATCCAATTGTCCTGACCCAGAAAGGGTAGAATGGACTGAAGCGTGACCATCCGGAATTTCGTTCTTTGAACAGACTTGTTCAGCCTGCTGAGATCCAAAATAGGTCTCCAGTCCCCTGTCTTTTTTGGTACCAAAAAGAACATGGAGTAGACTCCGGATCCTTGCTGGTCTGCTGGGACTGGCTGGATGGCTCTTTTTTCTAGCAGCTTTGAAATTTCTAGTGCTGCTTGATCCCTCGGACCGGGAACGTTTGGAAGGGGCCCTTTTGGCTGTTGTGGGGTATGAATAAAGGGAATTTTGTAACCCTCGGATATGCTCGACCGTACCCATTTGTCTTGCGTGAGGGAATGCCAGGCGTCTGGGTACAGTGATACGTCTTCCCCCGACTGCCTCCGAAGGTGGACAGTAGGGCAGCTCCTCAGGGGTGCTGGAAGGGTTTGTCAGAGAAGGATTCTCTGCTACCCTGATTCTGCAGACCCCCCCTGCCCCTCGGGCGGCGTCTATTACTGTTCCCTCCTCTGCCTCTGGAAGGAAACTCACCACTTGCGTCAGGCAGTACTCCCTGAGGTTTGCAGAACCACATTTTCCCACTCTTCTGACCCTTAGGGTATGGGTCTAGAAGGGGTAAAAAATGGACTCCTACGGCAGAGAGAGTCTTGCCTTCCTGCTCGCACCTGGTCAATGTATCCTTCACTTGAGGTCCAAACAAGGCAGAACCATCAAAGGGGGTGTTGGTGAAGGACGCCTTGAAGGGGTCAGCAAAATTGCAAAGCCGCATCCAGGCGTGTCTCCTTAGAGCAACGCCCGTGCCTGCAGCCCTACTCGCTCCATCGGCTGCATAGGAAATGAGCCGCATGGAGGAGTTGACAATAGAGTTCAGGGTCCCCAGCTGGGAGTTGATCTTTTCCTGAGACCCCGCAGCTGATGGGTCCTGTAAGGTATCACCCAGTTCTCTGAGAAGGTCTCTCTGGAGACGGGTGAAATGGCACAAATAATTCAGCGACCGCATAGCAAAGGTCACTGAAGAAAACATCCACTTGCCATACCTGTCCATAGTCCTAGATTCCTTATTAGGAGGATGGACAGGTACTGAAGGGTCAGCCAACTCCTTTTTAGTGGCCACCGCCACCACCATGGCATCAACAGGGACGCCCTTAGTAAGAAACTGCTTGTCAGAAGGGGATGTAATAAATTTTGTAGGTCTCCGGGGAGTTGGTTCCATAGTATCCGGAGCCGTCCACGCCTTTCGAGCCACCACATCCATGAGTGGGTCGAAAGGTGGAGACACCCAGGAGGTGGAAGGGCGAGAACCGAACGCATCCAGGTACACTGACTCATCCTCGGAAGGGTTAAGGGCAGACCAGTTTCCCCTCTGCTTAAGAATCTCCAGGATGTCAGAAAATGAGACATCCTCAGAGGGGGACCTTGGGGACCCTTCTGACTCATCCAAGTCTGTGTCCGACGTGACTGACTCAGGGGAGTCTACATGCTTCCTATTGCATTTCCTCTTTCGAGGGGGCTCCCCTGAAGGATCAGGGGAGGCCTCGGAAGAGGAGGATACACACAATGGGGCTACCTGTAGCGTCGGTTCTCCACGCTCGGGATCGGAAGGGTGGATAGAGACTGAAGCAGGCACCATAGAGGGAGGAGCCGAAGGAGCCGACCGTGGAGCAGGCACAGGGGCCAGCACACTCCTCATGACCTCAAAGGCGCCCCCATCAGGCAGGGAAGGGGGTCCCCACTCCGAAGAGACAAAGACTCCTCCCGGCACCGAGAGGGACGGCTCCGAGGCCGACGTCGGGGCCGAACTCACCTGCGCCGGGGCTCCAAGAGGGAGAATGGGGTCAGACAAGGGTCAGATGCCACTCGCCCCCTCGGAGCAGACGAGGGAGTCCCGGCGCCCAGATCCCTCCAAGGATGGAACCAAGGAAGAGATCAGAGCCGACGAGGGAGCCTAAAGGAGTGGTATCGGCTCCAACGTTCCGACGGTCCCGATCCCTACGATCTCCGGCTCCGAACTCAAAGGAAGAGTCAGAGGAGGAATCGAAGAGGGAGTAGTGATAGCCACTGCCTGATGAGGAGGGCTATGCAACATTTGGGCTAGTGTCTGCGACTTGAGTAGTCTGCTAACCACCCTCTCGAGGTCATGGTCCGACAGCCTGGAAGACCGAGAGGAATGGGACCTGTGACTCCACTCCGATAACAAGGGAGACTTCGGAGCCAAATGGACAGATTCCAGGGAAGGAGACCTGGAACGCTTTCTGCTCAAAGACGGCTCCGACAGCAGAGTCGGAGCGGACTGAGGCCTCGAATCATCGGTTCCGGCCGGAACCGATGCAGTGGTAGTAGTAGTAGTGCCGCTCGGCGACGGCTCCGAACATGGAGCCGACGGTTTGGCGGGCTTGGAAGGTTTACCCGACGAAGGCTTAGCCGGGGAACCTTCAGGCTTCAACAAGCCTCTCAAAATAAGTTTGTTTCTGCGTTCCTGCAGGATGCAGAGGGCCCAAGCAATAGACACAAGAAGTGTGACCGTCTGTCAGAGACATCTTCTGACAGCACGAGTCACACTTCTTGAAGCCCGAGACCTTGGTGTCTTTCGACATCCTGAAACAAGGATTTTATTTTATTTATTTTATTTCCAGTTTGATTACCGGGGAAGTCCACTGGGCCAGAACGTGCCCATTTTCAGTGGAGGCCCGGGGAGAAAAGCTCCATAAGCAATGCGAATACAATCTAAGTTACGTAATGTTGGAGGTAAAATATACATGTATAAATACATTCATACAGTTAGTAAAAAAGCAAATGCATACAGTATACCTCATAAACATCATTAAGGAAAGTAAATAAAACAGATTTACAGTAGTTTCCCTTCAGAGCAGCAAGTTTCAACGGTCTGTACTATCGAGATCTGAGGTTACATGATATTTACAATATTTATATACAAGGAGTAGAGAGAGAGAGAATTACTTAAACTGAGAAGTAGCTTAAGTTTGTTTTAGGAGCAATAGAAAAATAATAGTTCTGGGGAAGTGAAAGAGTATAGAGGGTTCAATGGGTAGTTATTTTAAGTGGGATGGAAGCAGGAACATTTATGTTTAGAAGACAGGTAAGAGAAAAGTTGGGTTTTGAAGGATTCTGAGTTAGATGTTGTTCTAAGTGAAGGAGGGAGAGAGTTCCATTTCCTGCCTAGAGAGTATGACAGGCAGAAAAAGACAACTCTAAGTGGTCTAGTCACAATCAGCCAACACACACAAAGAGCTTGTAATAGACCAAGAAAAACAAAAAACCCAACACTTTTTAACACAATTTAACTGTAGGCACACACATACAAGATAAAAATATCTACAGAAAAAATCCAAAGGGATTGACTACTACAGAACTGTATAGAACAAGTTTAGCCAAAGGCCTAACTATTCAGTGAGGGGTAAACTGAAGAAAAAAACTACCTAAGAGGGGATTCTAAACAGGGATCTATAGGGTAGTAACTAGGAATAACTATCGCTAAGGTTAGAACCCAAAAAGCTGACTAAATACAAGAAAAAGATTAATACAACCTGGAGCCGGCAAAAAGACACAACCTTGTAGCTGAAGCGGCAAACGAGATCTGGGTATATCACGCCTAGCATTATGGGACATAGGATAGCCTTGAGCCGGTAAAAATAGCTCTCGAGCTTTAGTAATAGGCCAAGTCGGAGCCGAGGTTCGGCTCCGAACCCATCCAGCAAGAATGAAGGCGAGATTGACAACTTAACATTAACAATAAATAATATTTGCTGGATGCCCTTTGTTTCTTGCCTTCTTTTTGCCTGTCTCGAATCTTCTTATAGGTTCATAGGTGTTTACTTGGCTAACGACCCAAGGGCCTTTTCAAGCCTAACCATGCATCCTGGATCTCTGACAAGTTCTGGTACCCTTGATAAGTGTAAGCTGGGGGTTGGGAGATGAAACATTTACAAGCCTATCCTGGGAGACGAACCATTTACATGGTCCTGTGCCCATTACTGATTTAGGTGCAAAGCCAAGGATGAATTTCCTGTTCCCCATGCAATTGTACAAGTTATGTTTGAATTGGATTAGGGGGTAATTCTACTTCACATGGATGGGGAGCCTGCTCCAGAGAATGGGTAGACTCTGGGATACATAAATGTTTTTCCAGCAGGTTCTATTTATATGACAGGAAAGGTTTAAGTCATTAGAATGGGTAACTCTGGTGCTGTTTGTTTTGTGGATATGCAGGAGGTCCATCACAATGCCCTGTATGCCAGGTATAGATCTCCACTCAACAGCTTGTAGGAGACAGAATATCTCAGTTAAATATTGTAGAATCTGAGGAATGTTCGGCTCCAGGGGAATTTAGGCCTTTAGCCTGGTTCCAGGTGCAAAATCTTTTACATTTGTCTCAATAGGTTTTCCTGGTGCTGGGCCTCCTGGCCTCCAGAATGACATCCATATCAGCTTTGGACAAAGGTGTTGGCTGGTTCTTTAGGTAATTTGCCATGCAGCCAGGTTTAAAGTCTTGAGCTGGCTGTGTAGAATCAGATTGTCTCGCTGGGTGAGCAGGTGAGGAATTTGTGGCAAAATCCATGGTGGGCCCTGGGCCATGTTCCTTAAAATTGGATACCAATGTTGGCGTGGCCAGTCTGGTGCAACGAGAATCATTTGTGGCCTCTCTAATCTGACTTTCAGCAGTACCTTTGCTAGAAGAGGCAGTGGAGGGAAGGCATACACTGTTAATGTTTTCCAGCTGAATGAGAGGGCGTCCACTTTCCAAGCTAGTGAATGGAAGGTCCTTGTGCAAAATTTTTGAAGTTAGTGGTTGTGGGGGCTTGCAAACATATCTATGTCTGGGTGTCCCCATTTTTGAGCTATCATTGCAAATACTTGTGGATCTAGTTTCCATTCGTGTGGATCCATGATGTTTCTGCTTAGGTCGTCTTCCAATGAGTTTTTCTTTCCTGGCAGGAATTGTGCTTGTAATTGAACCTGGTAAGACCGTGCAGTGTTCCACAAGGTCATTGCTTGCCTGCCTGCATAGAGGGTAGGAATGTGTGCCCCCTTGCTTGTTTATGTACCACATAACTGTGGTGTTGTCCATCCTTATTAGAAGTTGTCCTGGGCGTAGAAGGTCTTTGAAAGCTGTTAGGGCATTCTGCACTGCTAGCATTTCTTTTTGATTGATATGCAGGTGTCTCTGATCTGTAGTCCATTTGCTCTGAATGCACTGTCCTGCCATGTGTGCTCCCCAGGCATAGTCCGATGCATCTGTTATCATAGTTTGCGTGGCTGTGGGTAAGGTAAAAGGCTGACCCTTGTTGAGGTGACATGCCTGAGCCCACCATAGAAACTCCTGTTGAAGGCAGGGAATGAGTGGAATCATTTTTTCCAAGCTGTGGCTGTGCTGTGTCCATACACTTTTCAGGTACCATTGTAATTTCCTCATATGCAGTTTTGCAAATGGTATTAGTAGTATACAAGATGCTATGAATCCCAAGGCCTGCAGAATTTTTTTTGCAGGGAGTTGGGTCTTTGTTGCCATTATTTTGAAATATTGAAACAGCTGTTGTTGTTTGTCTGGCGTGAGATAAGCCATCTGGGCCGTTGTATTCAAGCTGGCACCCAGGAATATTATGTTTTGTGAGGGCACTAGTTTTGATTTCTTTTCGTTTACTGTGTACCCTAGGCAACTTAGAAGGTGTTTGACAAATGCCAGATGCTGTAAAAGAATGTCCTTGCTTTCTGCTTGAATAAGACAGTCATCCAGGTATGGGTATATTTGAGGTGGTCTGCACAGGACATTTTACTTGCTCCTTGTATTATTTTAGTGAGGAACCTCTGTGGACGTTCCAGTTGTTGGATATGCCTGGTTAGGTACATACCAAAGGGGGCATTGTAAACAATGATAGGTCTGATGAACTCCGAATATAGTGGAATAAGAAGATGTTCATCGTGTTACCCTGCTGCAGTCATCACACTTGGGTTATCCTGCCGTCAGGCGGTCCCGCAGTCGGCCCGAATTCCAAGGTCTTGGTCCGGCGTCAGTTGTTGTCACTTCTTCCCTGACGTCAGTGCGCCAGGGGTATACAAGAGGCATCCGACGCCATTTTCTTCAGTCTTTCTTGCCACGCGGTGCCCGAAGCAGAAGCAGTTCGCAAGTGCCGATCGGCCGACACCTGAGATTTTCGATTTGAATTTCAGTCCGAAGTCTTCAATAAAGCTAAGTACCCCGTTGGCGAACATTTTCTTCCCTCACAGTCCTATGTCAGAAAAAGTTAACAATTGCATTTCTTGTGGGAAGCAAATACCTCATAAGGACTTCCATTCCTATTGTATTCCTTGCCTAGGCCCAGACCACGACGTCACACGTTGTCGGTTTTGCGCTACGTTTAATAAACGCACTATCAAACGCAGTTTTGACTTCGCACGGCACTACTTTGGTAGGAAATTTAATTATATCATGCCATCGGAGCAGCCGACGACCGCAATTCATAAAAAACGCAAGGATAAGGACAGGCAGCCTAGGAATAAGCTAGACCCCGAGGCCTCAGCTGGGCCTGTCGCCGGTTCTCCGGTTTTCAGTGAGGCGCCTACGCAGCCCCTGACGACCGCAGAGCTGGAACCCCAGACAGCTGCCGACTCCCAAGCGGAGTCTACTAGGCCAACGCAGCCATCTACCGACACCGGAGCAGAATTAGACACCGGTGAAGAGGAAACACCTTCGGTTGCAGAAGGTGTCTTCAGACCGACTACACTCACCATTAAATCTTATGCTAAGCTTAAAACTCCTTTAAAACCTAAGAAACCTGTTCATCTGTCTACAGGTCAAGGCCCCATACCTAAGAAACAGATGCTTAAGATGGCTGAAGATTTAATTACCTTTATCAGGGGTTCCCATCCCCCTCCTGACAAAAGAACAAGACAAGAGGATTATGCATCCTCTGACCAGGTTTCTCTCTCCTCAGATTCTTCTGTGGAACAGGATTACACTTTTCCACCTTATGAGGATTCTGATGCTGAAAACTCTATTCCCTCAGCATCTCCCCCTGAAGACTACTCCTTTGGGGAAACATTACATACCATGAGGGAACATTTCCACTTGGAAGGCCAGGATTACTCAGATTCTAAGAAAAGGCTCAGATAGTTCCTTTTATTACCCCAGCACAAACCTCTTGATATCCCTCTTGTTTTAGATATTGTGGATGATGTCTACTTGGAGTCTAGTTTAAATCCAGACTCTCTACCTCCTGCTCCAGCCAAACCAGACAGATACTACAGAGTACCTGACTCACACAAATTCCTTTATAAAAGCCCTGTAGCTGACCCAGAAACCATATCCCAGGGTCCTAAGGGAGCAAAAGCTTCTATGGCTAAAAATCCTGTGCCCTCTGAAAGAGATTCCAGAGCCTTAGATAGATGGGGAAAGAAAATACACACCTCTGCAACTCTGGCTATGAGAGCATTAAATTGCCAGTTTCACATGTTAAAATATCAACAATTCCTGATGTCTCAGTTAAAACAAAAAATGACCACACATTCAGAACAGCCTGAATTCAAGGAAATGCAGGATCTGTTGCATGCAGCTGAACAGGTGGGCAAGCATACTTTACAATGCGGATTTGATTCACTGGATGCTTCCTGTAGAGCAGCTGTTACTGGCTCTGTCATTCGTAGACATGCTTGGTTAAAAGAGCAATCCCTCCCTGACCATGTTAAAGCAAAATTATTAGATGCACCTTTACAACAGGATGCATTATTTGGTGTCAAAGCAGAAGAGGTTTTAAAGAAAATGGAGGATAAGGCTAAATCTATGCAAATGGTAAAGGATTTCTTGCAGGTACAACCCCTCGCTTCAGCAGAAATTGGCCAACAAAAAATTGGTCCTTTCCAGCTTCAGACATATCACAGAGGGGCAAATACAGATGCCCAAGGGGCAGAGGTCAGTCACAGGGCCCTTACAAACCTCGCCAATTGGGTTCTGCTACCCAGAAAGGAGGAGAAGACAGGCCCCAAGCTAGCAGAAGGCAGACACAATGACTCTATCCTCAAACTACCAAGCAAATCTCTCCTGGCAATACCCTTGGGAGGAAAACTAGCATTTTTTGCAGACAACTGGCACATCATCACAAAAGACAAATGGGTTCTAAACATGGTCTCTCAAAGATACAGATTCCACTTTCATACCTTGCCAAGGATCAAAGGAG